>NW_012103039.1:843-1225 GCF_000951045.1 Mandrillus leucophaeus
CACAAAGAAGTTTCTCAGAAAGCTTCTTTCTCTTTTTTATCGGAGGATATTTCCTTTGGCCCTATAGTCTTCAAACGGATCCGAAATATCAGTTCCCAGATTCCACAGAAAGAAGGCTAGCAAACAGATCCACGAAATACAGCTGTAACTCTGTGAGTGGAAGTCACACACCACAAAGGAGTTTCTCAGAAAGCTTCTTTGCAGTTTTTCTCTGAGGATTTTTTCTTTTTCACCATAGCTCTCTATGGGCTTCCAAATATCACTTTGCAAATTCCACAAAAACAGGCTTATCGAACGGCTTCTTGAGGCAAAAGCTGTAACTCTGTGAGATGAATTAACAGAACACTAAGCAGTTTCTCAGAAAGCTTCTTTCCAGTTTTCA
>NW_012103039.1:3410-3662 GCF_000951045.1 Mandrillus leucophaeus
AATTCCACAAGAACAGTCTTAGCGAAAGTCTTCTCGAGGGGAAAGCTGTAACTCTGTGAGATGAATTAACAGGACATTAAGAAGTGTCTCAGAAAGCTTCTTATCAATTTTTATATGAGAATATTTTCTTTTTCACCATAGCCCTCCATGGGCTTCCAAATAACCCTTTGCAAATTCCAGAAAAACAGTCTTATCGAAAGGCTTCTTGAGGGAAAAACTGTAACACTGTGCGATGATTTCACAGAAAACAAA
>NW_012103040.1:0-443 GCF_000951045.1 Mandrillus leucophaeus
AGAAAGAGTTCAGAAAACACAAGGCCCCTCCTGCGTGGGTTGTTGTGGCTGCATTTATCAAAGCATTACAAGAACAGGGTGAGCTCGAAAGAACCAGCTGGTTTTGCCAGCCAGGAGGAAAGTTCTAGAAAGCCTGGAGAAATCTGGGGAGCTACAGAGTTCTCAGTTATGCCTGGTAAATGATAACACTTAGAAGGCCTTTGAGCAGCAAAGGACAATTAAAGCTGAAATGAAAGGAACCCTCTTTAAGGGTACACTTTGATGAGATTCCATGAGGGTGGACCACACTGCAGGTAGGGAGTTGGTGGCTGCATCCAGCCTGGCCAGTGGGGCAGGAGGGGCTGCTGTGGGTCAGTGGGTCCAGAAGAAAATGCCGGAAACTTCTCCCTCCATGGCTCACTGGGCGTTCTCTTTGCTTGGCCTGTGGCTCCCATGGGTAAATG
>NW_012103040.1:493-4321 GCF_000951045.1 Mandrillus leucophaeus
GAAAGAGTTCAGAAAACACAAGGCCCCTCCTGCGTGGGTTGTTGTGGCTGCATTTATCAAAGCATTACAAGAACAGGGTGAGCTCGAAAGAACCGGCTGGTTTTGCCAGCCAGGAGGAGAGTTCTAGAAAACCTGGAGAAATCTGGGGAGCTACAGAGTTCTCAGTTCTGCCTGGTAAATGATAACACTTAGAAGGCCTTTGAGCAGCAAAGGACAATCAAAGCTGAAATGAAAGGAACCTTCTTTAAGGGTACACTTTGATGAGATTCCATGAGGGTGGACCACACTGCAGGTACGGAGTTGGTGGCTGCATCCAGCCTGGCCAGTGGGGCAGGAGGGGCTGCTGTGGGGTCAGTGGGTCCAGAAGAAAATGCTGGAAACTTCTCCCTCCATGGCTCACTGGGCGTTCTCTTTGCTTGGCCTGTGGCTCCCGTGGGTAAATTCATGTCTTGCTATGTGATGAAGAGATTTCTCCAGGGAAGAAGGGGAGGTGTTGGGCCCAGGAAGGACCCAGTGACCTGCAGATCAAAGACGGCCTCCCTACCTCAGTAATGGGCACCAGAGAAAAGCCTGCTGCCAGCCGTCCATTGGAAATGGGCCCAACAGAACCAATGCTGTCTGTGCTTGGGGTGTGGGGGGTAGAAGAGAAAGCAAAAGAAAACCGAAACCTTCCTTAATAATGAACAGATGACACGTGATAGTTAGCAAGATAAAGGACACAGTTGTAACTCTCCGTGAAATCAACAAAGAGAAAATCGAGCGTTAGATATTTCATGCATAATTTTTTATAAAATCATAGGATTGCCTGCTGCAACATCCTTCATTTCACAGTTGACCATTACAGAAAGATGCTGAAGGGAGTCACATTGCAAAAACAACTGAGCTCCTTCTCATCCTTCACGAACGCCTCTCTTTGAGGTCAACCCACCCCGTTGGGAAGCCCCTATCTTTTCTCCTTGGCCAGCTTCTCTTTCAGGGTGAACTGCCTGATCTTCACTGCGGTGGCCTTGCCTGGCTCCCACCAGAGGTTCTCCAACGTCACTTTCATTGACATCACAGAATCCTACGTTTCTTTTTTTTGCAAGCATTGCAATTTTACTTACAATTTGCATTGTAAATACGACTGTGGAAAATTTATTTAGGAGAGCTGGTTCTGCAAAGACATGGAAGAGATCTGGGAGGGGTGTGTAGGAATAAGTGATATCATTAAGTAAATGAGCTGCTTGATGGAGAACACTTTCAGAAGTGGTCAGCCTGGGCTGAGCATGGTGGCTCACTCCTGTAATTCCAGTTCTTTGGGAGGTTAAGGAAGAAGGAACACTCTAGCTCAGGAGTTCAAGACCAGCCTGGGTGACATAGCAAGACCCCATCTCTACAGAAAAATTAAAAAAATTAGCTGGGCATGGTGGTGCACACCTGCAGTCCCAGCTAATGGGGAGGCTGAGGTGGAAGAATCTCTTGAGCCTGGGAGGTTGAGGCTGCAGTGAGCTATGATTGTTCACTCCAGCCTGGGTGACAGAGTGAGACCCTGTCTCAAATAAATAAATAAATAAGTAAAAGACATGGTCAACTTGTTTACTTGTTTATGATTATTTTCTTTTTCTTTCTTCTTCCTCTTTTTTTTTTTTTTTTTTCAATAGGGGTAGAGTCTCACTGTGTTGCCCAGGCTGGTCTTGAACTCCTGGGCTCAAGGGATCCTCCTGCCTCAGTCTCTCAAGTAGTTGGTATTACAGGCATGCACCACTGCTGCTAGTGAATATTTTCAAAACCTGATGGTTTCCCACCCCCCAGGAATCTTGGATAATGAGCATAGGGAGACCCTGCATGGAGCCTAGAGAAGCTGGCTGTGTGTGGAGTGGCCACCAAGGGACCATCTTAGCAGGAATCTCTGGTCAGAGTGATCGGGGAACGAGACTCAGTCCTGAAGCAAGCAGGGGACACCTTCAGCTCACGGACAGCAGATTGTGGAGCTGCTCAGCCTCTGTAATTACATAGTCCAATTCTTCAGAGTCATCTATGTATGTATGTATGTATGTATGTATGTATGTATCTATCTATCTATCTATCTATCTATCTATCTATCTATCTATCATCTATGTACCTCCGTATCCATCTATGTTTTTGTTGTTGAGATGATCAAGTTGGTTCTAAAATATCATTGGAAAAGCAAAGGAATTGAAAAAAAAGAAAGCAATCTTTAAAAGGAAGAATGAAGTTGAAGTCTCACAATACTTGTCTTCAAAATCTCCCATAATGTCACAGTGACGCTGTGTTTGCATTAGGAAGCAGCATACAGACTGCAGAGCAGGACACAGGAAAAAGCTTGCCTTAGTGTCGGCTGATTCTCATTAAAAACACCATGATTCCAGTGGGATAAGGATGGTTGGTTGGTTTATTTATTTATTTATTTATTTATTTATTTATTTTATTTATTTATTTATTTTTGAGTTGGAGTTTTGCTCTTGTTGCCCAGGCTGGAGTGCAATGGCATGATCTCAGCTCACTGAAACCTCCACTTCCCAGGTCCAAGCGATTCTCCTGCCTCAGCTTCCTGAGTAGCTGGGATTACAGGCATGTGCTACCACGCCCAGCTAATTTTGTATTTTTAGAAGAGACAGGGGCTTCTCCATGTTGGTCAGGCTGGTCTCGAACTCATGACCTCACGTGGCTTCCCAAAGTGCTGCTATTACAAGAGAACCACCTTTGTTTGTTTGTTTGTTTTGAGACGAAGTCTTGCTTTGTCGCCCAAGCTGGAGTGCAGTGCCACAATCTTGGCTCACTGCAACCTCTGCCTCCTGGGTTCAAGCGATCCTCCTGCCTCAGCCTTCTGAGTAGCTGGGATTACAGGTGTCCACCACCATGCCCAGCTAATTTTTGTATTTTTAGTAGAGATGGGGTTTCGCCACGTTGGCCAGGCTTATCTCGAACTCTTTACCTCACATTATCTTCCCTCCTCGGCCTCCCAGAGTGCCTGGATTACAGGCATGAGCCACTGCGCCTGGCCACGATGGTCTTTTTATCAAATGCTGCTGAACAATTGGATGAAAATGTGAAAAAATGGATCTCAACTCCTACCTCACATTACACACAAAAATTAGCTTGAGGTCCATCATAGAACTAAATATAGAAACCAAAACGCTAATGCTTCTAGAGGAAAAGCTAGGAAAGAGAGTTTTCTTTTTTTTTTTTTTTTTTGAGACGGAGTCTTACTCTGTCGCCCAGGCTGGAGTGCAGCGGCACGATCTCGGTTCACTGCAAGCTCCGCCTCCTGGGTTCACACCATTCTCCTGCCTCAGCCTCCTGAGTAGCTGGGACTGGAGGCCACCACGCCTGGGTAATTTTTTGTATTTTTAGTAGAGATGGGGTTTCACTGTGTTAATCAGGATGGTCTCGATCTCCTGACCTCGTGATCCGACTGCCTCAGCCTCCCAAAGTGCTGGGATTACAGGCGTGAGCCACCGTGCCCAGCGGAAAGAGAGTTTTCAAAAAGGTCACAAGAAAGCACTAACTGTCAAAGAAAAAAATGTTAAATTGCACTTCAAAATCAAAAACGTTTCCCTATAAAAAGAAGTTCAGATAATAAGGCAAATCAAATACTGGAAAATTATGTATTATATTTTACACATACATATATATTATATACACACATATGTAGGGAAAAGAAAGAGATCAGACTGTTACTTTGTCTGTATAGAAAAGGAAGACATAAGAAACTCCATTTTGACCTGTACCCTGAACAATTGCTTTGCCCTGAGATGCTGTTAATCTGTAATTTTGCCCCAACCTTGAGCTCACAAAAACATGTGTTGTATGGAATCAAGGTTTAAG
>NW_012103040.1:4371-6053 GCF_000951045.1 Mandrillus leucophaeus
CCTCCTGCCACAGGGCAGATTTCTCCTATCTCAGAACAGAACAAATGGACAATCAGGTTTTATACTGAGATATTCAGTTCCCAGGGCAGGCAGGAGACGGTGGCCTTCCTCTATCTCAACTGCAAGAGGCCTTCCTCTTTTACTAATCCTCCTCAGCACAGACCCTTCATGAGTGTCCGGCTGGGGGACGGTCAGGTCTTTCCCATCCCACGAGGCCATATTTCAGACTATGACATGGGGAGAAACCTCAGACAATACCCGGCTTTCCGGGGCAGAGGTCCCTGCGGCTTTCCGCAGTGCATTGCGTCCCTGGTTTATTGAGACTGGAGAATGGTGATGACTTTTCCCAAGCATACTGCCTGTAAACATTTTGTTAACAAGACACATCCTGCACAGCCCTAGATCTCTCAGACCTTAATTCCATACAACACATGTTTCTGTGAGTTCAAGGTTGGGGCAAAGGTACAGATTAACAGCATCTCAGAGCAAAGCAATTGTTCAGGGTACAGGTCAAAATGGAGTTTCTTATGTCTTCCCTTTCTACATAGACACAGTCACAGTCTGATCTCTCTTTCTTTTCCCTACATGTGCCACCAGCTGCTTCTTCTCAGTCTCCATTGCTGAATTCTCCTCCTTCAGGCCCTGAGCACTGGGCAGTGCCAGGTTCAGTGGGATGGGGGTATCTCTTTCTCTCCTGCAATCTCCTCCATGTCTCTCACAACACCTTCCCCTCTAGGTTCCCCACTCACAGGCCCAGGTGCCTGCTTCTCATTGCTATCTGGCCTTTCAAACTAAGCACATCCCAGACTGAACTCCTTCTCTTGACCCTGAAACCAGCACCTTCCCAGCCTTCCCCATCTTGATTCACAGCAGCTCCATCCTTCCCAGTGCTCAGGACAGAAGCCTGGGCATCCTCTCAACTCCTCTTCCACCCTCCACGTCCAATCCAACAGCAAATCTCCAAGGTTCTACCTTGGAAACATATTTGGAATCTGATTCACCAATTGCCTAATTGGTGATTTATCCATTGACCGCCTTCACTGCCACCACCTGATATCAACAGCATCTCCAGCTTTCCAGTTACTCTGCCACGCCCTTTACAAACATGACTCCCTCAGTAATCATGAGTATCTGTGAGGTATGCACTCTTTTTAAAATTTAACTTTTTATATTTGGTTGATTGTAGATTCACCTGCAGTTACTCATAAGAAGACACAAAGGGGATCTCATGTACCCTTTCCCATGTCCCCTCTGATTGCATCTGGAATGCAAGTAACATGACAACACAGTGAGGATATTGACCTCGGCATAGTCGCAATACAGATCATTTCTCTCGCAAGGACCCCTCGCGTTGTCCTGATGCAGCCGCTGCATTTCCCTCCTGTCCTCCATTTCTGTAATTTTGTCATTTCGAGAATGTTCCATGAATGGAAACACACAGTGTGTAATCTTTTGAGACTGGCTTTTCCTACCCAGCACAATTCTCTGGAGATTCATCCAGGTCATCAGGCGTCTGTCATTTCTGCCATTTCATGGCTGAGACGTGTCCACTGGCAGGGGTGGACCAGCGTGTTTCCTCTTCACCCATCAAGAGACATGTGGGTGTCTCCAGCATTTGGTGATCATGAATAAACCTCCTATAATCATTTGTGGACAGGTTTTCCTGATCGTGAACAAACCTC
>NW_012103041.1:0-990 GCF_000951045.1 Mandrillus leucophaeus
AGGAGATGGACAAGTGAATTTACAGTATCCTAAGAGTTTCAGAGGATTCAGAAGAGGAAAAAAGCACATAATAACAGTAACTTTTTTTAAAGCTAATAGGGAGGGTAGAATGGAATGAGTGAAACAAACCAGAATAGGAAAGACAAATACAAAACATGTAATAAGTTGGAAGGTTTACACCAGTTGCAGTGGCTCATTCCTGTCATCCCAACACTCTCAAAGCTGAGGCAGGAAGATCACTTGAGCCCGGGACTACAAAGCTACAGTGAGCTAGGATCCTGCTACTTGCACTCCAGCCCGAACAACAGAATGAAAACCTGTCATTTAAAAACACAACAAACAAACAGAAGTTTGAAATAGTGAAGGCCTTTCTAACTAATAACTCAAAAAACAAACATCATGAAAGATTAATAAATTGAACAAAATGAAAGTCAAAAACCCATGCATGGTAAAAATTTTTTTAAAAAAGTTTTTTTAAAAAGCACCATATAAATAAAGACTAACCAGATGGACAAAAATTAGTCCAACTCATATCAAAACAGCATAGTAATATATGAGGGGCTCCTTATGAACGCTCCAATAACTCACACTAAAAAAATCAACAACTGTGGCTGGGCATGGTGGCTCACGCCTCCCACCACTTTGGGAGGCTGAGATGGGTGGATCCCGTCTCTACTAAAAATAAAAAAATCAGCTGGGCATGGTGGCCTGCGCCTATAATCCCAACTATTCCGGTGAGTGAGACAGGAGAGTCCCTTGAGCGGGGGAGGCAGAGGCTGCAGTGAGCCAAGATCAAGCCACTAAACTCCAGCCTACGTGACAGAGGCAGACCCTATCTCAAAAAAAAAGAAAAAAGAAAAAAGAAAAAAAAAAGAAACAGGTGTGGAACTAATGAAAAGGCAATTCACTCTGACTTGGGGAGGTCTGGACAGGCTTCACATAGGACATAACACCTAGACAGGGTCTGGAAGAGTAAGCAGGAGTTTGTCA
>NW_012103041.1:1040-1346 GCF_000951045.1 Mandrillus leucophaeus
TACAAACTTTTACCTGTTGTTAGATTACCAAACGTATGAAGAACAGCTTTTTTATTTGTATATTGGTAAAACTGGGAAAACATATATTTGTAAAACTACAGGGAGAATAATTTGGGACTATCTATCAAAATTAATTGCAACACTCCTTTGACCCAATGTTTCCACCTATGGAAATTAATGATCCTATAGATATACTTGTATACAAGCAAAATGACACATATACAACAGTTAGTCATCAAAGTAGAAGATCAGAAAGTGCATCAACAACTGATCAATTAGATAACATGATTAAAAAGAAAAAAAAAA
>NW_012103041.1:4916-5306 GCF_000951045.1 Mandrillus leucophaeus
GGTGATGAAGAAAGATTTCAGATGATCAAAAACGTAGTATCTTCCCTACAACTTCAAAACTCCTGAAAATGGGAGAGCAGCATTTGTACTAGCTGCCCCCCAAGAATATTTCAGAACTTTCCTCAGGAACAGTTGTTCCCGACGACATGTGATCTTCTTCAGAGGACAAGCTATTTTTTTAAAGTACATTTTAGGCCGGGCACGGTGGCTCACGCCTGTAATCCCAGCACTTTGGGACGCCAAGGCAGGCGGATCACAAGGTCAGGAGATGGAGAGCATCCTGGCTAACATGGTGAAACCCCATCTCTACTTAAATAATACAAAAAATTAGCCGGGCATGGTGGGCGGGCGACTGTAGTCCCAGCTACTTGGGAGGCTGAGGCGGGAGAA
>NW_012103042.1:0-255 GCF_000951045.1 Mandrillus leucophaeus
GATGAAATCTGGAAAGAAGCTTTCTGAGAAACTGCTTAGTGTTTTCATAATTCATCTCACAAAGTTACACCTTTCCCTTCAAGAAGCCGCTCGCTAAGCCTGTTCCTTTGGAAGTGGCAAAGTGATATTTGAAGCTCATAGAGGGGTATGGTGAAAAAGAAAATATCCTCAGAGAAAAACTAGAAAGAAGCTTTCTGCGAAACTGCTTTGTGATGTGTGACTTCCACTCACAGAGTTACATCTGTATTTCGTGGA
>NW_012103042.1:305-981 GCF_000951045.1 Mandrillus leucophaeus
CTCTTTGCTAGCCTTATTTCTGTGGAATCTGAGAACAGATATTTCGGATCCGTTTGAAGACTCTAGAGCTAAAGGAAGAATCCTCCGATAAGAAAGAGAAAGGAGCTTCTGAGAAACTTCTTTGTGTTCTGTGAAATCATCTCACAGAGTTACGGCTTTCCCCTCAAGAAGCCTTTTCGCTAAAACAGTACTTGCGGAATTTGCAAAGTGATATTTGGAAGCCCATAGAGGGGTTTGTTGAAAAAGGAAATATGCTCCGATGAAATCTGGAAAGAAGCTTTCTGAGAAACTGCTTAGTGTTCTGTTAAATCATCTCACAGAGTTACAGCTTTCCCCCAAAGAAGCCGCTCGCTAAGCCTTTTCTTGTGGAATTCGCAAAGTGATATTTGGAAGCCCATAAATGGCTAAGGTGAAAAAGAAAATATCCTCAGGGAAAAACTGGAAAGAAGCTTTCTGAGAATCTGCTTTGTGATATGTGACTTCCACTCACAGAGTTAGATCTGTATTTCGTGGATCTCTTTGCTAGCCTTATTTCTGTGGAATCTTAGAACAGATATTTCGGATACGTTTGGAGAATATAGGGCCAAAGAAAATATCCTCCGATAACAAACAGAAAGAAGCTTTCTGAGAAACTTCTTTGTGTTCTGTGAAATCATCTCACAGATATACAGCTTTC
>NW_012103043.1:0-1383 GCF_000951045.1 Mandrillus leucophaeus
GTGGGGCCAGCACACTGTCCAGCCACCGTGGGCCAGTGAAATGGAAAAAGTTCCCGTTGCCCTTGCAGGGTGTGCGACAAGGGGAGTGGCTCGCTTCTTCAGTGCTCCGCTGCCCAATCCTCTAGGGGAGCTGACAGATGCGCAGGCTGGGGCTCCGACCCCACAGCAGTCTCTAGGGGTCAATGTTTACAGGTGAAGCCCCAGTGGGCGTGTGTTACGGGGGCTCTTTTAGTTTGCCGTCTACAGGGCGACTTGTGTTAGTCACAGGGCTTTCTGTATCCTGGGTTTCTTGCCTTGGTGCACCAGAAGACTCAGATCACATGTGGACTTGCAGAATGAGTGCAGGGTTGTATTGAGTGGAAGCCAGAAGGGGGTGGAGTGGGAAGGTTTTCCCTGGAGTGGGGCCACTGAGCGCCCAGGCTGTCCTCCGACTGCCCAGCCAAACTCCGCGTGGTTCTGCCAGTCGGTGGCCTGCCAGCATGCCGGTGCCTATCAGTGTGTTCATCTTGACGTCCAGCCACCCATGTGTGCATCTGCGACGTGCTCCTCTCCACGTCCAGCTGCCTGTGTCTGCCTGCTAAGGTCTCGGGGGGGTTTTATAAGCACAGGATGGGGGCGTGGCAGGTCAGGGTGGTCGTGAGAAATGCGACATTTGGGCAGGAAATGCCTGTTCTCACCTATGTCCATGGAGTTGGAGCCCTAGTCAGGGACCACTCCCTCCTCTACCCAGCACTTCCCTTTCCCCTCCTTCTGTGTCATTTAAATGCACCACACTTTTCCCTTCCCAGCACTTCCCTTCCATATCAACAGCACATTCTCCAGTCACTATGGGGTCAGCACACTCTCCAGCCACGTGGGGCCAGCAGCGGCTGGGCTCCAATTCAGGTCTGCACCAGTCCCTCATTCTTAAACCCCTGGGTCTCGGCCTGCCCATGTCCCAGCTTCTCCAAGTCTTGACTCCCAAAGTCCCAGCCTCCTTGAGGTCTCAGTCTCCCTGTTCCAGGCCTCAGCCTCCCCTGAATCCCTGCCTAGCCCAGTTCCTACCTCCCATATCCCCTCCCCAGGTCTCTGCTACCACGGCTCACCCAGCTGCACCCCCACCCCACATATCTCCTGGGACCCAGGACGCCACTCGTGGGCTAAGCCTGGTATCCGCGTGTAAACCTTGCTCTGAGCACACTCCCATGGCTGTGGCTGCCGACTTTCACTGTGCATATTAAATGCCATTCAGATGGATGGGATTGGTTTTCAGTGTCCAGCGGACGGCAGCACGTGGAGAAACAGCCGTCCTGAGGGGCCTCTCCCTGAGCCCTGGCGGGTGAGCTCTTGGTGGGAGCGACTGGGGAGCAGGGACCCATTTAGGATGGGGTTGGGGGAGAAGGC
>NW_012103043.1:4273-4824 GCF_000951045.1 Mandrillus leucophaeus
AGCAGACCACGGGCTAGCCAGGTCTCCGCAGCCTGCCCCGGGGCCGTGATGCTCCAGGGTGGGGCAATGAGGGAGGAGCTGCAGGTGGCTGAAGCAGAATGCGCTGATCGGGGATGCCCAGAGGGGAGGTGGGCCCCTGGGCTGAGGGAGCCCCAAGGAACAGAGCTGAACCTACCTACCACTAACAAAAGATGGGCCAGAGCCAGCACACTATGCCACAGCACACAGAACAAAGGCCTCGTGCCCTGTCCCAGGCTGGCCGTGTTTCCCCTCCAGGCCCGTCACTGGGCTTCCTGACCGCCTCATCTCCACTGTCCCTGGTAACCACCCTCACTGCACCCTCCTCCATGGCGCCCTCTGAATGAGGCCACCAAGGGGACATGGATGACTCCAGCTGGCATGGCCTTGCCCATCCCTCAAGGCTGCAGCACAGTGGCCACCCTCTCCTCACTGCTGGGAATGTTCTGGAGCCAAGTTGGTGCAGGGAGGGTGGAGAAGAGGCCCCGAGCCCTCCGCACACCCACCCCTGGCAGCAGTTAGCAGCGGCTGGG
>NW_012103043.1:6989-9593 GCF_000951045.1 Mandrillus leucophaeus
GCTGGACACTCACTCCATTCTGCCCTCCATTTGCCCATGCTCCGTCCACCCAGCCAGGCCCGGAGGGTCAGGGGTGTGTAAGTGGGTGCTGCTCAGAAGCCCTGGCTATGGGGCAGGGGGCCCAGCCTTAAGACTGCGGCCTGGCCCTGAGCGTGGGCGCAGCCTGGCTCCCCGACTCTCCCTCCCCATAAATAAAAGATTCCCTCCTTTCAGCTTTCGCAGCCGCCGTCTGCTCGCCGGCCCGGCCCTTTGTGCCCACGCGTTGCCATGGAGATGGGCGATTCAAAGGCCTGGCACTACAAGGCTTCCCTCCTCTCCTGGCGGGCCGGGGCGGGGGTAGCCGGGATGGTTGCTGGAGCCCCAGTGGGTGCCACCTCCTCTCTCCGTTCGTAGGAGTTCGTGGGTGTTTTCAGCGGGTACCCCTCCCCCCCGACCCGGTTTTGACTGCCCGCTGGGCTCCTGGTGTGAACAGCGGCTCCCAATTTAGCTGTCACTGCCAGGTGGGTGGCTCTAGAAGGATCCGCACTCCCTGCAGGGGTGGGGGAGGGGCGTGAAGCCACAGCGGATGCCTTGCGCACAGCCCAGGGACCCCCACCTTCCAGAGCTCTGCCCCTGCACCAGATTTGGGCCTTCAGGGACCAGAAGCTTCCTACTCCCCAGCCCCACCCAGCCGGCCTCCCCAGAGAGAGGCCACCAACTTGGTTGTGCCCACTGAGAGAAGACCCTGAGCCCATCTGCTGGTGAACACAAGTGACCTGAGCTCATCTCAAGGTCCAGGAGCCCTGGGGACTCACTCACCCCTTCCTCTGGGCACCAGGAAGAGTGGCAGACCAGGGGTCCAGGTGCCAGCCCTGGACAAGTGTCCCACTTGACCAAGTGTCCTTTCATCTCCTTTCAGGCTCCCATCCTGGAGATGGGCCACAACGGATCCAGTCCAGGGCTGGGGGAGGCAGAAGGAAGGGCCGTCACTGTGCAATGCACACGTCCCATTGACAGTCACCAGCAGCCTCTGGGTGGTGAGAGATGCGCATGGCCCGTCGGGGGGCCTGACCACAATCCAGGATGCCATTCTGTGGGAGGAGGCCCTTGCTAGTACAGAAGTCGGAGGCATTTGGAGATGGGCAGGCCCAGTGGGACTCTTGGGGCCACTGCCAGGGTTTGGCTGTCAGTCCCTTCCTTGTACCAGCCCCCTTTGCTGCTGCATGTGGCTTTGATGAATAAGAGATGAGGAAGCAGATTAATTATGGCTTAATAGGCACCAAAGTTGGTCAGAGGGACTCCTAGGGACGGGAGTCCTCAGGGTGCAGAGCTGATGGGGGAAGGCCAGGACACCCTCTGCAGCCCCGGGGATGGGGGATGGTGAGAGGCTTCTGGAGGAGGCAGAGTCTGTGGACAAAGAGAGGGCAGAGAGGGGCTGCCAAGATGTGGGTCCACCTGAGCTCCCCAGACCTCCTTCTCCCGTCTGGAAAATGGGTGGTGGTAGTAGTGTCTACACTGCAGGACTGAATGGGATGACTCACTCAGCAGGCCTGGCACAGAGTCCTCTCAGGCCTTGGGCATGCAGCCGCCCTCCGTGGTGAGAGCAGATGGCAGGCTGGCGCCCCCCAGCTCCCTGGCACCGCGACCACATCCCCAGCCGCCCACTCAGAGTGCAGGGAAGGGTCGGTCACACTAACACACTTGGGCAGCAGGCATGCGCTTTCCGCATGACCTTCGCGCTTCCTTCCCGGTCTCTCCTTGCGTTGGCCTGGAGTGGCCCAGAATGTGTGGAGCAAAGACTCAGTTTCCTTGCTGCCCCATCCCTCCCCAGGAGGCATCGAGGGCCTGGATGTCCATGAGTGCCGCACAGGCATGCCAAGCAAAGCCGTGGCACGCCTGTCTCTCCAGGCGGGAGATGAGCCTCCCGAAGCCCTGGGAAGCAGTGACCTTCCAAGGAGGGTGAACCATGTCCCTGTCAGCCCAAGACAGGCCACTGTGAAAGGTCGCCTCACCTCAAGCTGGCTTCTATGGGCAGGCCTGGAGTTTTGAGTGAAAGCCCTGCATGATCCTCTCAGGGGACAGGAGGGATGAACAAAGGAGGGAGGGTGACCAGCTGACCAGGCCCTGAGGCATTAGCCTCTGCCTCTTCCGCATGCTGTGCCAAGCTCAGAGAGGCCAAGGGGCTGGGCCGAGGTCACACAGTTGGGCAGTGCCCTCATGACCGGCATGCTGGTGGTGGAGGCCGAGCCCCAGGTTGGGGGTGGGGTGGGAGGTGAGGCAGCCCCGGCCTCACTGGAGTGGGGGTGGTGGACTGGGCAAGCTGGCAAAGGATGTGCCCTACAGGTGGGTGTGGGGTGGGGAGCGATTCAGACAGATGCCTGTGTGGCCCTCCTGGCCCAGTCCAGGCAGGGTGTGACAGGCCTGCACGGCTCTGAGGGCACAGCTGTCTGCAGTCTCCAGCTCACTCCTGATCCCCAGGGCCACGTGTCCAGAAAGCCTGGGAGCTTGGATCAGCTGGGCACAGATGGCCTGTCCTCCCAGCATCCCTGCTGAGGCTTCCTAGGGACTGATTGGTGTAGACTCTGGGCAGCAGATGGCCAGGCTCTGCCCACAGGGTCCATGGCT
>NW_012103043.1:9643-11895 GCF_000951045.1 Mandrillus leucophaeus
CTCGAGAGTGGCCTTAGGAGGTGCTGAGTGGGCACAGGCCAGGGTCCCCATGTAGGTCTACACAGGCCTGGCAGGCGGTAAGCCCCATTCAGGGCCCTGGCACATGGAGCCAGGCTGATCTGGAAGTGGGGCATCGGGCGCTGACCCAGCCTCACTCAGACCAGCCTGCCCTGGGCCCTCGGGTGCTTCTCGGCTCTCCAGTCGGCACCCTGGCATTCTGAGCCGGCTGTCACGGGGCATGGTCCGTGGAGTTGAAGTTCTTCAGAATGTTGGTGGGTGTCACATAAGGGCTTTGTGGTCAAATGTGGGACGTTCTGGATTAAATGGTGCTGATGGTGCTCCTTTCCCGCAGGGCGTCTTGGGCCCTGTTTTGAAGGGGGGTGGGCAGCACCTTCTCTGAGGGGCACCCCTGTGCGATGCACCTCAGGGCCTGGTGTGCCCAGGAACCTGTTCTGGGAAACAGTGGTTGAGGTGCCTCAGAGGACCAGAGAAGGAGACCTGTGGGCCTCCAGCAAGGGCCCCGGAATGGATGGACCCTGCCACACAAACCCCGCACCCACGGGGCGCCCAGTGGGTGGAGGGGCCACTGCTTCTCCCAGCAATTTGAGGCGATGTGCAAATGTAACCTTTGGATTTATGACTCTCTTTCTTTGCAGCAAGTGTCACGGGAAATGTCAGGCCAAGGCTGAGGCTGGGTGAGGGGCCTGTCGAGGAAGGGGGTAGGGCTAGGCAGGCTGGAGTACTGAGGAGGGGCTCAGGCCAGGGTGGGCTCCAGGCCCCTCACCTCCTCCTGGGAGCCTTCCTGGATTGTCCCTTTCTTGCCTAGATCCCCGACTGTCACAACCTTGCTGAGATGCTGCCTTTATTTGCCTTCTGCCAGGGCCCAGATGAGGCCAGCTCGGGGACATGCCGGAAGTCCCCCATTCCCCAAAGCTGGGCAGCCGTGGGATCAGCTTGTGCAGTGTCAGCTTGCTGTGTGACCTTGGGCAGCTCCACCCTTCCTGGTCACCGTAGGCCTCATCTGCAGTCCACGGCTGGTAGCCAGAGGTGCTGTTCCCAGCTCAGTGCCCTCAAGAGTGGGGAAACGCCTGGAGTCCTCGATGTGTGGGGTGTGGGGCTCTGGAGGAAGTGGGCGGGGGCTGAGTGCAGGGCTGGGGTTGCGGAGGGTTGGCCTTTGGTGGTCCCAGGGCCTAGGGCAGCCCCTGCACACAACAGGTGCTCAGTAAAGACCGAAAGGCAGTGCATGGATGTGGAAGGTGGAGGTGGATTCCAGCTGGGAGTCCACAGTCCCCAGTTACGCGCCCCCCACTGCTACATGCCAGATGTCATTCCAAGGCCCCAGCCTGGCCTGTCACCAGCTCTGCCCTGCCTCCCAGGCCCGGGCGGGTCAGGGAATGGTGACTGCCTCCTCCCTGCCATGTGCCAGGTCCGTGCACTGGAGCAGGGGTTCAGGCTCCCTAGTGCCCCGGCAGTTCCGCATCTCTCCGGCACACACAACTCCCCCCACTGCACACCTTGAACCTCCAGATCCAGCCCATCTGCTAGTGTCATGTCCTCCATACCCAACGTCCAAGCCCGGAGTCCCAGCCTGTTCCCTCTACCCATCCCCAAAGGCAAAATCTGTGTCAAACTTGTACCCCATCTCCCGGTCCATCCCCTTCACTCCTCACTGAGGGCCAGCCTCAGACCTGGCCTCCATCCCTGGTCTGTGGCCACAGCCGGTCCCTGCAACCTCCTCACCTCCTGGATTCAAGCAATCCTCCTGCCTCAGCCTCCTGAGTAGCTGGGATTACAGGTGCCCACCCCCACGCCTGGCTAATTCTTTTTATTTTTAGTAGAGATGGGGTTTCACCATGTTGGCCATTTCACCATGTGCCCACCATCACGCCTGGCTAATTTTTTTTATTTTTAGTAGAGATGGGGTTTCACCATGTTTGGCCAGGTCTCAAACGCTGACCTCAAGTGATCCACCCACCTCATCCTCCCAGAGTGCTGGGATTACAGGCATGAGCCACTGTGCCTGGCCTCTGAAGGACACTTTCAAGAGAATACACAAACAACAAGCCAGGAGAAACTATTTGCAAATCATATATCTGGTAAAAGACTTATATCCTAAATATACAAAGAACTCTCAAAACTCAATAATAAGAAAAAAACCAATTCACAAATTGGGCAAAATAATTGAACAACTGGTTCACCAAAGACATTTTGTCAGCAAACAGGCACAAGAATAGATGCTCCACATCTTTAGT
>NW_012103043.1:11945-14970 GCF_000951045.1 Mandrillus leucophaeus
GCACAGGCATGCCAAGCAAAGCCGTGGCACGCCTGTCTCTCCAGGCGGGAGATGAGCCTCCCGAAGCCCTGGGAAGCAGTGACCTTCCAAGGAGGGTGAACCATGTCCCTGTCAGCCCAAGACAGGCCACTGTGAAAGGTCGCCTCACCTCAAGCTGGCTTCTATGGGCAGGCCTGGAGTTTTGAGTGAAAGCCCTGCATGATCCTCTCAGGGGACAGGAGGGATGAACAAAGGAGGGAGGGTGACCAGCTGACCAGGCCCTGAGGCATTAGCCTCTGCCTCTTCCGCATGCTGTGCCAAGCTCAGAGAGGCCAAGGGGCTGGGCCGAGGTCACACAGTTGGGCAGTGCCCTCATGACCGGCATGCTGGTGGTGGAGGCCGAGCCCCAGGTTGGGGGTGGGGTGGGAGGTGAGGCAGCCCCGGCCTCACTGGAGTGGGGGTGGTGGACTGGGCAAGCTGGCAAAGGATGTGCCCTACAGGTGGGTGTGGGGTGGGGAGCGATTCAGACAGATGCCTGTGTGGCCCTCCTGGCCCAGTCCAGGCAGGGTGTGACAGGCCTGCACGGCTCTGAGGGCACAGCTGTCTGCAGTCTCCAGCTCACTCCTGATCCCCAGGGCCACGTGTCCAGAAAGCCTGGGAGCTTGGATCAGCTGGGCACAGATGGCCTGTCCTCCCAGCATCCCTGCTGAGGCTTCCTAGGGACTGATTGGTGTAGACTCTGGGCAGCAGATGGCCAGGCTCTGCCCACAGGGTCCATGGCTCCTCCCACGAGGTCACCCCATAGAACTGGCTGTGCCCCTTGACCAGGGGCTCCAGCCCTCCCTTGCTGCCCTCGCCCCCTTGCCCACTGGGCCCTGGGGGGTGATGGCTCCGCAGTCGCCTGCCCAGAGAGTACACCACTCCCCATGTTGCCCCCCACCTGGCTACACCTTGCAAAATATGGCTTACCAAACCCTCCCACATGTGCAGCCTGAGAAGCGGGCTGTGCCTTGCTGGCAGCAGACCGACCAGCTGCCTAGCCCTGCTCAACTCTGCCTCTGCACCCACATAACTCCCTATCAGCGCTCGACACCTAACCATCCCAGCCAGCACCCAGGAGTGGACTCAGCTTCCAGTGGGGAGGGCGCTGGCCAAGGTGCTGACCTAGTGGCGGACACAGGAAATCGGCCAGTCCCTCAGCGCTCCCTCTGTGGGCACTGCACAGACCTGTGGGGAGGTGGAGACCCAGGCCCCAGCCCAGAGCAACCGCAAACAGCCGGTCTTGGTGGCTAGAGAGGGTTCCGGTGCCAGAAGCCTCCAGGGCAGCCCTGGCTCCCCATTTCCCCCCATGCCCATGCCCCAGAATGGTCACTTCAACTGCTGCAGGAGGGGCGGGAGGGGCTTTAAACCCATGAGAGGCGGCGGGGTCACAATCTTCGGCTGTAATGGGCCACTCTGGGTCACTGATAATTGAAGTGACGCCTGCGTAGTAAGCACGGAAGTGTCCTTTCAAAGCCTCTCTGCAAGCACAGAGCAGCCCAAGACTGGAGCCTGGTCCACCCCGGGGCTGTCCTCAGACTGATGGCCAGTGCCACGTGACTCATCTAGGGTCTGATCCATCCCTGGGGTGAGAGCTCAGTTCCTGGTCCGGGGGCTGCTGTGTGCAGGGACCCTGGAGGAAGAATGCTTGTGTGGGGGTCGGGCCTCAGCCTCCCACTGGCTCTGTGAGCTTCGCCTGAGGTTCCCCATCTGTGCAATGGGTGACGACGTCTTGGTGTGGCTCTGGGAGGACCCAGTGAGCCACCTCAGGGACTGAGCTGGTGGCACTCGGCAGCCAGTACCCCCTGGGGAGGTGGCAGTGTGTGCACAACCCACCCCTTCAGGAGACCAGGGGGCAGAGTGGCTGGGGGTATCCGGGCCCCACCTCACCTTCTGTGTGGCTGGGAATGGCATGCACTCCACAATGCCCTGGTAAGCCTAGGCTGGGACAAGGATGATAGGGTTAAAGCAGGCCAAGGTGATGAGGGGCACAGAGTGGCAGCCAGAGGCATGTGGGCAGTACAGCCTCCACACCAGGCAGAGGGCCCACCCAGCATGGCTCCGCCCCGCAAAGCTGCCTGCCACTGGGCTCAGATGGGAGCACCGGGGCTCTGGGAGGTCCTCACTTCCTCTGGACAAGTCAGGCAGGTCGCCAGCCCTGTGCCCTGCTCATCTTCCTCAGGGTCACCTCCATGGCCAGGGGCTGGCAGAGAGCACAGGGCTGCCCAGTCACCAGGTCTCTCTGCTTCATATCAGTGGACCTGGGCTCTGAGGGGGGCCATCAAGGCATCAGGCTGGCCCACTCCGTCCTTGAGTCAGAGTCCTACAGACTGACACCAGGCTGGCCTGCAAGACCCTCATCTGCATGGGCCTCTCACGCAGGGTGGGTCTGGGGAGGACCCAGCCCGGCTGAGCTGACTCCCAGCACTCCTCCAGGTGCAGGGGCAGCCTGGCAGTTGTCTGAAGACCCCGGGATGCGCTTAGGAGCTCATCAGTGAGGCCCGGTGGGTGCCTCGAGCAGAAGACAGAGAAGGGACACCTGCACCCCTGTGTGGTGTGTGCAGGGGCGTCACTGGGTTCTCTGGCTCCATGACCCCTCCTCTGGTGGGGTCTGGCTTGGTAGAGTGGGGGATACTAAGCAGGTGGCCTCCGAGAGCGTCTTCTGGGTTTGGAGCCCGCATTCCGCGGGAGGGAAGAGGTGGGGGATCCCTGCAGGGTTACAGGTAACATCAGGCCTGGGTCCCCTCCCTGGGATGGTGCAGAGAGGGCCACAAAGGCCCAGGAGTGCCCCCAGAACTGTCTTAAGCCTTGAGCCTGTTTCTTACTGAAAAATTACTGAAAAATGGGGGCGATCGTGCACGGGGCTTCTGTGCAGGGGGCGTGTAGGGGGTGGGTGGGTCCATGGGTTTCCTGAGGCCAGGAAGGGATTGGGTCGGGCAGAGGCCAACCCCAGGCCTCGGGACAAAGCCCTTGCCCGCTTGGGGACCGGGCCAGCCTAGGCCACCAC
>NW_012103043.1:19167-24067 GCF_000951045.1 Mandrillus leucophaeus
GCTGGGCAGCCGTGGGATCAGCTTGTGCAGTGTCAGCTTGCTGTGTGACCTTGGGCAGCTCCACCCTTCCTGGTCACCGTAGGCCTCATCTGCAGTCCACGGCTGGTAGCCAGAGGTGCTGTTCCCAGCTCAGTGCCCTCAAGAGTGGGGAAACGCCTGGAGTCCTCGATGTGTGGGGTGTGGGGCTCTGGAGGAAGTGGGCGGGGGCTGAGTGCAGGGCTGGGGTTGCGGAGGGTTGGCCTTTGGTGGTCCCAGGGCCTAGGGCAGCCCCTGCACACAACAGGTGCTCAGTAAAGACCGAAAGGCAGTGCATGGATGTGGAAGGTGGAGGTGGATTCCAGCTGGGAGTCCACAGTCCCCAGTTACGCGCCCCCCACTGCTACATGCCAGATGTCATTCCAAGGCCCCAGCCTGGCCTGTCACCAGCTCTGCCCTGCCTCCCAGGCCCGGGCGGGTCAGGGAATGGTGACTGCCTCCTCCCTGCCATGTGCCAGGTCCGTGCACTGGAGCAGGGGTTCAGGCTCCCTAGTGCCCCGGCAGTTCCGCATCTCTCCGGCACACACAACTCCCCCCACTGCACACCTTGAACCTCCAGATCCAGCCCATCTGCTAGTGTCATGTCCTCCATACCCAACGTCCAAGCCCGGAGTCCCAGCCTGTTCCCTCTACCCATCCCCAAAGGCAAAATCTGTGTCAAACTTGTACCCCATCTCCCGGTCCATCCCCTTCACTCCTCACTGAGGGCCAGCCTCAGACCTGGCCTCCATCCCCGGTCTGTGGCCACAGCCGGTCCCTGCAACCTCCTCACCTCCTGGATTCAAGCAATCCTCCTGCCTCAGCCTCCTGAGTAGCTGGGATTACAGGTGCCCACCCCCACGCCTGGCTAATTCTTTTTATTTTTAGTAGAGATGGGGTTTCACCATGTTGGCCATTTCACCATGTGCCCACCATCACGCCTGGCTAATTTTTTTTATTTTTAGTAGAGATGGGGTTTCACCATGTTTGGCCAGGTCTCAAACGCTGACCTCAAGTGATCCACCCACCTCATCCTCCCAGAGTGCTGGGATTACAGGCATGAGCCACTGTGCCTGGCCTCTGAAGGACACTTTCAAGAGAATACACAAACAACAAGCCAGGAGAAACTATTTGCAAATCATATATCTGGTAAAAGACTTATATCCTAAATATACAAAGAACTCTCAAAACTCAATAATAAGAAAAAAACCAATTCACAAATTGGGCAAAATAATTGAACAACTGGTTCACCAAAGACATTTTGTCAGCAAACAGGCACAAGAATAGATGCTCCACATCTTTAGTAATTATGAAAATGCAAAATAGAACCTCAGTGAGATAGTACTTCATGCCCACCAGGATGGCTGTAATTTAAAACAGAAAATACCGAGTGTTGGCAAGGACGTGGAGGAACTGGAACTCTCATATGCTGCTGGTGGGAATATAACATGGTGCAACCACTTTGGAAAAGAGTTTGGTAGTTTCTTAAAGAGTTAAATATGAACCTACCATATGACACAGTCATTCCCCTCCTAGGTATCTACCCAAGGTAAGTGGAAGCATTTGTCCAGACAAAGATTTGTATACAAAGGTTTATAGCAGCTTTATTTGTATAAGCAAAAACTGGAAAGGACCTGGAAGTCCATCCACATGTGAATGGATAAACAGGCTGTGTTATATTCATACAGTGGATGGATATAACTGTATGACACATGCAACATGGATGTGTATCGTGGATGAATATCAAAGGATTTTAGACATGGATAAATATCAGAATGATTATGCTGAGTGAAAGAAGCCAGACAAAGGAGTACATACCGTATGTTTCTATTTAGATTGAATTCCACAAGATGCAAACTAATCTACAGTGACAGTACAGATGAATGGCTGCCCAGGGGCAGGGAAGGGCACCAGGAACCTTTTGGGGGTCATCAGTATACTCACCTTGACTGTGATAAGAGGTTCACAGGTACAAACATGTCAAAATGTACCAAATTATATGTTTTAAATGGGCGCAATTTATGTCAATTACACCTCAATAGAGAAAAATACAATGCTTATTTTATGCAAAGGGTTATTTTGTAAAACTCTTTTGAGGAGGACCATCCTGGTCAGCAGCCCCCACCATCGAGACTCTCCCAGCACATGGGTGCTGTGGTGACTCGGCCCCTGGGCTCACCCTCTGATGCTGTGTGCACATCAAGAGCAGGATGGAAAGGTCCCCTCCCCACAGCCTGGCTGTCAAACCCCCAGCACAGAGGTGCACCGTGCAGCCTCCCACCATTTCCCATTTGCCTGTCCAAGCTCTCAGTGTCCGAGCTCTGTCCTCTTTCTGGAAGACAACCAGGTTTAGTGTTGGGAGCAGGAGACCAGCACGGGCTAGCCCAGTCCCACCACCTGAACAGAGGGGCTGTGATCCTCCAAGCTACCCAGGGAAGGTGCCACCTGGGTACACAGCTGATCCCAATGGTCAGGCCTCCCCCTGACAGAGGGGCAGGGCCGTGTCATGGTCAGGGCCTGCGCCCTGAAGCCAGACTGAGGGTCAAAGCCCAGCTGCCCCACCGACAAGTTTCACGGTCCCAGGAGTGTCACTCTGCACATCAGTTTCCTCATCTATAAAACAGATCAATGACATTATCAGCCTGGGTACCTGCTAGGGCAAGTGGGTGAGTTAAGTCTGATGAAGCACTTAGAACGGTGCCTGGTATGTAGCAGTGTACAGAGCATGGGGCAATCACTGCAGCCGACCTAGCTGGTGGCCCCAGTGGGCCTTAGTGCCCCTGGTGTCTGAGGAGCCCACCCTTCAGCACTTCCCCCTGGTGGCTGCAGCACACACTCCCCCAGGACCCGTTCAGCCCTCCCAAGGAGAGGGAAGCCTCCGGAACCTGGTGCTGTCCGAGGCACAACGTGCAGGAAGTAGGGCAGGTAGGTGTCCCCCCTGGCCCCTCACCCTTCCTAGCCAGGCTGCAGCTGATCTGAGGTGGTTCCTTGATTCTGGAGTCTGAAAGGACATTGAGGGGCTACCTGTGCTCCAAACAGACCAGCCCTCTTCTCATCTGCTTCACACACAGGGGCTCTGGGTAAGATCTCGCTTCATCTCTTTGAAACACCACTCTGCTGGGCCAGCCAAGTCCTGCAGACCCCACCACTTGCACCCCTTGACCTTAGCATCCACAACAGGCCCACAAACTGCACCCAGCCGTGCTCACCCCGACAATGAGGATGGTGCCGCTCACTGGCTCCGGACAGCTGTTGACTCCAGGGGAGCCAGCTGTGGCTGAGATCTTGGAGGGTCTTGGTAAATCTGGTAAACTCCATGTGCAGTTCTAGCGAGCCCAGATGTGAGCACTGCCTGTTGGCCGGAAGCCCTAGATCTGCTTGGGCGTCGTGAGGATCTTGCCCTGAGCGACCTCCAGCTGGGGAATCGCCCTCCACCTGCACCAGGGAGAACTTGGTCATTGTCCGCAGGACCCAACTAGTCAGGATGGGCTTCAACGAGGAGACAGATTGGAAAGTATGCTCGCTTCAGGAAGCAGTAGCTTTAAACTGGACTAGTTCTTATATAATGGGCAGTGTGTCCCTAACGAAACCAAAATATAGTCCGATAATGGCTTCTCTGAGGGAAGCACAGGGCAGTTGGGTTGTCCAAAGCCGCCTTTGGAACTTCACAGGTTTGAAAGATGATGGTTCAAGAGGCCCCAGTACTGTTTAACCATATAAAAGAATACATAAACAAAAATGTGGCCTAGCCATACAATGGGATATTATTCAGCCGTAAAAAATAACATTCTAATACCTGCTGCAACGTGGAAGAACCTTGAAGCATGATCCTGAGTGAAAGAAGCCAGACACAAAAGGTCACACATTATGCGATTCCACTCATATGAAATATCCAGCATAGGTCAATTCAAAGAGACAGAAGGTACATTAGAGGCTGCCACGGGCCAGGGAAGGGGAAATGGGGAGTGACTGCTAATGGGTTCTGCTTTAGGATAATAAAAATATTCTGAAACTAAACAGCGGTGATGATTGCACACCATTGTGAATGTACTAAAACCAATTAATTCTAATCCTTTAAAATGGTGGATCTTATGTGAATTATATCTCAATTGTATCTAAATAAATAATTTGTAAAGGCCTCAGGAGGGGAGCTGATAATCAGGACTTAATCCCTGACTTTGCACACTACCTGTCACCCACTGTCTCCAGTCCCTCATACTCATCAGGAGCCCTGTGCAATACCACCTTTGCACTTGAGGCTCCCTCTGCTTGGAATGCTGATCCACCTGCCCCAGCATGTCCCAAGAGCCCACCCAGCTTAGCTCAGTGACCCCTGGCTTCTGCTCTCCCCATTCCAGGTATCACAGCTTGTATTCTGCTTTCAGAAATCAGGTAGTCAATCTTGCTGGTGCCTAGAGGACTAGTATTCTGTCACATATAAAGAGTGGGTGACCAGCATTAGAGCATCAGGGAACACCCTCACCCAGGCACTCACCGGTAGGATGAAGCCACAGCACATTACCATGTGGAAGCCAAACTTGGTCACATACTGAAGCTCAGCAACCTTACCTCTTCAGCCTGTTGACAGAGATCCTTGACCTGAAGGAGCTGTTTGCCTTTCTCTTAAATGCCAGACCTCAGCAGAGCATCATTACAAGCCTGGGCTGCACATGCTAGAATATAGGTGGTCTAAGGATGTACTACATACAGTAGCAATTAGTCAATATATGGATCTGCCAGGACACGCCTACCTGAAACACATTGGACAGCAGGGTTGGGTATAAAAGGGGTTATTATTAACTCAAGCACACCAGACAAGAGGGCTAGGCATAAAAGGGATCATGTGCCAATTCTACTAGCTTATCAGCTCCATCAAAATTCTTAT
>NW_012103043.1:24117-24990 GCF_000951045.1 Mandrillus leucophaeus
GCACGTGCAGGGCCTGCCGTGGCAGAACCATGACCTGGATTTGGGTCCTGGCTCAGCCACCTGCTGGTGGTGTGACCTTGGGTGTGACAGGTCACCTCTCTGCCTCAGTCTTCCTCACCTGCAACATGGGCCAGTCGTCAGGGATTATCGGGGCACTTCCAGGCTGAGGCTGGGCGGAATTGGCCCAGCTTTCCCCGTGGAGTTCTGACTCCGGTGCCTCCGCCTGCAGAATGCCCAGAACACCTCCCCACACCCCCACCCAGCAGAGTCCTCCCGGGACCTGTGCGTGCCAGCTGGGCCCTCACCCCATCCATTTGCAGAAGGGACAATAAAAGCCCCTAGTCAGGCAACTCAGGCCACAGGTGGGTGGAGGGGGGACAAGGCAGGGATGCTGCCCAGCTTGGGAGACACCCCTGCAGTACCTTCACTCCCTCCCTGCCCTCCCCCTGTTCCTCACCTGGGGGGCTGTGTTTCCCTATGTCGGGGTCCTTCCACTGGGACTGGCAGAAATGTAGGTTTGCCTGGAGCGAGAAGCAGGGGAGAGGCTGAGGGAGGGCCTGGCCCAGCAGGTCTCCGGAGCCAGAGGGCTTGTGGAGGGTCTATGGAGGACACCCGCACAGGGGCTGGGGCCCTGGAAGGTGGGGAAGGTCCTGCTGTCCCGGGAGGCTGGGGACTGGCCCACAGCCTGTGGAGGGGCCTGGGTTTGTTTGCTGTTGCTGTGAGTGACAGGCTGGCTGTGAGGGCCAGGGCATGTGGGACAATGCCCTCCTCCTCCCTCCGCCCAGAGACAGTGCAGCCTCGCAGCACAGCCCCCTCCTCGTCCCTGCCCCAGCCTTGAATTCATGCTTTGTGGCACAGACGGCCCTGTGCAGC
>NW_012103043.1:25098-25922 GCF_000951045.1 Mandrillus leucophaeus
GTGTTGAACTCCTGGGCTCAAGCGATCGTCCTGCCTTGGCTTCCCAAAATACTGGGATTACAGGTGTGAACCACTATGCCTAGCCCTGGCAATGACCCTTTCCAAAAAATAAAATCGTGTAATCACAAAGAGGAATTAAGCAAGTGAGCTTCAACAGAAGTCTTAGGAGGTACTAGGAATTAAGGGAGGAGTGCTGAAAAAGTAATGAAAAGTGAAAATGCAGGGTCAGGCACAGCGGCACAGTGGCTCAGGCTTATAATCCCAGCACTTTGGGAGGCTGAGGTGGGAGGACTGCATGAGACCAGGAGCTGAAGACCAGCCTGGGCAACATAGTGAGATCCCATCTCTACAAAATATTTAAAAATTTTAAAAAAATTAGCTACAAATTTTTTGTGAAAACCAATGTAAATCACATATAGGAGAAAGACTGGGGCTGGGTGTGGTGGCTCACACCTGTAATCCCAGCCCTTTGGGAGGCCGAAGGGGGTGGATCACTGAGGTCAGGAGTTTGGGACCAGCCTGGCTAACATGGTGAAACCCTGTCTCTACTAAAAATACAAAAATTAGCTGGTTGAGGTGGCAGGGTGCCTGTAATCCCAGGTGCTCAGGAGGCCGAGGCAGGAGAATTGCTTGAACTTGGGAGGGGGAGGTTACAGTGAGCCGAGATCGTGCCATTGCACTCCAGCTTGGGTGATAGAGCGAGACTTTGTCTCAAGAAACAAACTGTCCAGGCACGGTGGCTCACGCCTGTAATCCCAACACTTTGGGAAACTGAGGCAGGTGGATCATGAGGTCAGGAGATCGAGACCATCCTGGCTAACACG
>NW_012103043.1:26181-27073 GCF_000951045.1 Mandrillus leucophaeus
ATCGCACCACTGCACTCCAGCCTGGGCGGCAGAGCGAGACTCCATCTCAAAAACAAAACAAAAAAAGAATTGCATGTTTGTTTGTTTTGAGACAGGGTCTTGCTCTGTCATCCAAGCTGGAGTGCAGTGGCGTGATCATGGTTCCCTGCAGCCTCTGCCTCCTGGGTTCAAGCGATTCTCCTGCCTCAACCCCGGAGTAGCTGGGATTACAGGTGTGCGCCTCCACACCCTGCTGTGTTTTTGTATTTTTACTAGAGATGGCGTTGGCCAGGCTGATCTAGAACTCTTGGCCTCAAGTGATCCACCTGCCTCGGCCTCCCAAAGTGTAGGATTGCATGTTTAAAAAAATCAAACCTCATGAATGAGACCAAAGCATCTACTGGTGCACAGGAAAAGAACACCCTTTACTTTGAAGTACCCCAGGGAAAACCCAGGCACAGCCTCCCCAGCCTGGCAGCCCTTGCCAGCCTGTACCTGGGGTGGGTGTGAGTGTCCACAGCTGGGAGAGCAGCCGGCACACCCCAGCCCTGCTCACAGGGTGAGCCCCACATGCACCAGGCAGAGAACTCCTGGGCTTCGGGCTGCTAAGCCCCAGGGGCCCCAGCATCACCTGCTGTCATGCATGGACTGAGCACCTACTGTGTACAGACCCTTCTTGGGGGTGGGAAGGAAGGAGTGGTCTCACCCTGCAGAGCTTTCGGGACAACTAAGGATGTTTCCCAGGGCCTGTGGGAAGTCTGAACCAAAAACTGCTTCCCAGTGAGTGGGACTCCTCACTTTGAGGCATTTGGGTTCTGAGCCAGCAGAGCAGGCAATGCGAGGGGATCCGATCCCACACCCAGGCTCCATGGCTCTGGGGTTCCTCCTGCCAGCACTCTCCACCAGGACCCCT
>NW_012103043.1:31519-32495 GCF_000951045.1 Mandrillus leucophaeus
GCAGTGGGTCACGCCTGTAATCCCAGAAGTTTGGGAGGCCGAGGCAGGCGGAACACCTGATGTCAGGAGTTCAAGACCAGCCTGGCCAACATGGTGAAACACTGTCTCTACTAAAAATACAAAAATTAGCCAGTGTGGTGGCACATGTGTGCCTGTAATCCCAGCTACTCGGGAGGTTGAGGCAGGAGAATTGCTTGAACCCAGGAGGCGGAGGTTGCGGTGAGCCAAGATTGTGCCACTGCATTCTAGCCTGGGCAACAAGAGCGAAAGTCTGCCTCAAAAAAAAAAAAAAAAAAAAAGGAAACTAACATTAAAGAGCACAATCTAAAGTGTAGGGGTGGAATGAATGAATGAACCCTCTAGGCGAGCAAAGGCTTTCAGGGCAGGTGTCCGTCAGTCCTGTGAGCCAGGCCTCCGCAGGCTGAGCACTGAGCGCTGTCTGACCAGGACGTCATCCACTTGGGCAGCACCCTCCTGCCCCGGCCACCAGGGCGGCGTGGGAGCAGATCCAGCAGAGTGAGGGTGGCCCGGTACAGCTGCTCCGGCGCCTCGAGGGCTACTTCAGCAATGTGGCACGCAACATGCAGCGGACGTACCTGTGGCTGTTTGTCATCGTCACCGCCAACATGAGTAAGGTACAGGCTGCGTGGGGGCTGGAGGCCTGCAACCCTCAGGGGTGCGCCCAGGAGCTGGGACCCCATGGGTGGAGCAGGTAGGCTCCTGGCCCCCGCTTGGCCATGCTCTTAGAAAAATGATTCAGAGGCTGGGTGCGGTGGCTCATGCCTGTAATCCCACCACTTTTGGAGGCCAAGACAGGCAGATCACATGCAGTCAGGAGTTCGAGACCAGCCTGGGCAACATGGTAAAACCCCGTCTCTACTAAAAATACAAAAAGTAGCCAGGCGTGGTGGTGCGTGCCTATAATCCCAGCTACTTGGGAGGCTGAGGCAGGAGAATCACTTGAACCTGGGAGGTG
>NW_012103043.1:34935-35809 GCF_000951045.1 Mandrillus leucophaeus
GTAATCCCAGCACTTTGGGAGGCCAAGGCAGGCGGATCACTTGAGGTCAAGAGTTTGAGACCAGCCTGGCCAACATGGTGAAACCCCATCTCTACCAAAAATACAAAAAACTAGCCGGGCGTGGTGGTGCATGCCTATAACTCCAGCTACTTGGGAGGCTGAGGCAGGAGAATTGCTTGAACCTGGGAGACCGAGGTTGTAGTGAGCAGAGATCACACCACTGCACTCCAGCCTAGGCGACACTGCGAGACTTCGTTTCAAAAAAATTAAAAATAAAATGTAAACAAATAAATACATAAATATGGCCAGCCAGTGTCAGTGTGACAGTTGTGGTCATTTTGAAAACAGCAAGTGTTCAAGAAAGCCCTGGGAATTACGTCTGATTAAAGGAACTGTCCCCCTAGTTCTTGCTGTCGACATCTTTGACAAGTTCAGCTTCACGGGAGCCAGTGTCCCACAGTTCGACGCCCTTCACGAAGAGTTCCCCGGGGACCTGGAGTCCTCCATCTCCTTCCCAGCTGACTTCCTCAAACCACCTGAAGAAAAAGGTAGAACTGCTTAGAAACCTGCTACTTCCCTCGGAGTCCCCAGCGTTCAGAGAGGGAAGGGTCCCCTCCTGCGGCATCCCAGGAGGATGAACACGCCATACTCCCCGCACTTAATGTCCGGCCGGAGTGTTCTGAGTGTTCGCTGGCACCAGGTCCTATTGGTGACAGCGGGTTGTTTCGTCCGGTGCTTAGGTACAGGTTCGGCATCCTAATCCTGAGATCTGAAATGCTGCAGAATCTGAACCTTCTTGAGCACAAGCCTGACACTTAAAGGAAGTGCTCATTGGAGCATAAGTATCAAACGATACTTTAAAAAAAAAAAAAAA
>NW_012103043.1:35859-36721 GCF_000951045.1 Mandrillus leucophaeus
ATGGCTCACACCTGTGATCCCAACACTTAAGCCGGGCACGATGGCTCACACCTGTGACCCCAACACTTTAGCCGGGCATGATGGCTCACACTTGTAACCCCAACACTTTAGCTGGGCGCAATGGCTCACACCTGTGATCCCAACACTTAAGCCGGGCACGATGGCTCACACCTGTGACCCCAACACTTTAGCCGGGCATGATGGCCCACACTTGTAACCCCAACACTTTAGCTGGGCACGATGGCTAATGCCTGTAACCCCAACACTTTGGGAGGCCGACACGGGGAGGATCACTTGAGCCCAGAAATTTAAGACCAACCTGGACAACATAGGAAAATCCCATCTGTACTGAAAAAAAATTTTTTTTTAATTACCTGGGCATAGTGGCACATGCTTATAGTCCGGCCTACTAAGAGGCTGAGGCGGGAGGATTGCTTTAGTCCAGGAGATGAGGCTGCAGTGAATTGTGATTAGGTCTCTACAGCCCAGCCTGGGCAGCAGAGCAAGAACCTGTCTAGGTGGCGGGGAGTCAGGGGAAGCTGCTTCTAAATAGAAATAGAAATTTTAGAATCACCTTCCCTTCCCTGCAAAAAACAAACAAAAACAAACCAGAATGCTGTCTGTGTATGTACAAATCTTCAATCCCGGGTTGAGATTATGACACAAAACAGTTTGAAGAATTTGAATTTTCTTAAGGTGCTTTTTTACAGATCCATGACAATTACTAAAAACTTCCCCAAATAAAAAGGACATGAAAAGGTAAACTCCATAACGGACAGTTTAAAATTGGAAACCTTGGCAGTAAATGGATTTTGTCAGGTATATGGTGTTATTGTCTGTGTCTTTTTTTTTTTTTTTTTTT
>NW_012103043.1:37461-47854 GCF_000951045.1 Mandrillus leucophaeus
GACCAGGCCCATCTCCAACACTGATCACATTTCAACATGAGATTTGGAGGGTTAGACACCCAAACGGCATCAGACACATTCATGTTTAAGCAGTCCGTCCCCAGAACTCTTTTCAGCCTGCAGATCTGAAACTCTAGCCCACAAAACACCAACTCCCCTCCCCAGCCCCTGGTGCCCACCGTTGTTTCTGTCACTGAATTTGACTCCTCTAGGGACCTCCTAGAAGTGGAATCACATGATATTTGTCCTTTTGTGATTGGCTTATTTCACTGAGCACAATGTCCTCTAGGTTCACCTGCGTTGTAGCAAGTGTCAGACTTTCCTCCCTTTTGAAGGCTGAGTAATACTCCGTTGTGTGGATGGACCGCGCGTTGTTTATCCACTCACCTGTTGACCCGGGCCTGGGTTGTCGCCACCTTTTGGCCTGTGTGAATGGTGCTGCTGTGAACGTGGGTGTAGAAATATCCGGGTCCCTGCCTTCAGTTCTTTGGGGTGTAGACCCAGAAGTGGGCTTGCTGGGTCATGTGGTAAATCCTATTGTTGATTTTTTGAGGACCCACCGTACTGTTTTCGGTGGAACATGTGTTGGTTTTTGAAAAGCACCTGCTGGCACTGGCAGCCGTCTTGGGGAACGCAGCTGCTCCTGCCGGAGTCCTCATGCTCTGCTCACGTTGCAGAAGCCCCCCTGGTGAGGCCAGCTGGCCGGAGGACCACCCCGCAGACCACACACCCAGGGCCTGGCACCGAGGGGGAGACCCCGATCAGCAGGTGAAGTCGACACCCTGATGATAACGTTGGCCAGTTCACCTTCACTCTGGTCATTTACTGTACCCTGGAGCAGCTCCTGCTTGAGCGCCATGACCCCAACCACTGCAGCCTCTGGTAAGGCCTGGGCACGGGGCACACAGGGAGGGCCCATTCCAGAGGCTCCTAAGGCTTCCACAAGTCAAAATCCTGATCCTGATCAAGCACAGGTCTTCACAGTGACATTTCACCATGACCCTGGCCCAGAGACAGAGACCACTGCCCCGTGGTGTCCCTTGGAGGGAGGTTCTGGGTCTGCCACAGGACACCACACCCTGGAACATTGCACACCCTTTGCCTGGCCTTATCCCAGGGTTTCTGTCAGAAATGCCCCCTCCCCGGCATACACCCCATCTTGTGCCCCGAGGGACTCCGTTCTCTCCCCACACACCTGACCCGAGGCTGTCGTGGGTAGTGCCTGCTGCTGGCCCCGGGGCTGGGGCTGCTCAGCCAGTCCTGGCTGGAAAGGATGAATGTCCCAGAAGCAGCTTTGTGGCCTGCTTGGTGCGAGCAGCCCGAGGCTCTGCCCTTCCTCCTCCTGCCATTTCCCACTTCCCTGGCTCTGGGTCCTCGTGTTCACGTTGTTCTCAGTGACTGGGTGATTCACCCCCCTGAGCTGTCATTATTTTGGTGTCTTTTGCTAGACATTTAAGCCATTCCCTGTGTTTCTGCCATTAGCTATTATGGGCTGTAACATCTTTGCACCTGTGCCTTCTTTCTTTTTATATTTCTGAAGTACCAATTTGACCCAAAGGTGACACATCTCCCTGTGTGTCCTGTCAGTGATAAAACCTGCTCTGAGGATGAAGACGCCACGGGGCCCATGGGTCCAAGCTCTCAGAGCGTGATTCTGTCTCCCCTAGAAACACATCCATGGCATGTCCTCAGTACACTTGTGCGTGGGATTAAGCAAATGTTTCCTAATCATGTTCGTCCCTGTGCTCTGGCTTCTTGACCTCAGGCTGCCTCACTGGTCCATCATTAATACCCCGATGGTGAGCATGCTGGTATACAGTGAACGGGCTCTGCTCCCGAGACCCCTGGAGAGGCCTGTCCTGGTAGAGTTCACCCTGCTGGAGATGGAGAAGCGAGCCAAGCCCGTCTGCCTGTTCTGGAATAATTCCCTGGTGTAAGTGTGACGCCGGGAGCCCTGCGTCGCTATGTGAGGGCTTTGCCAAGGCAGAGAGAACCTGCAGGGTCGGAGGCTCTGTGGCACAGCGTCCCACAGGGACAGTCTCTTGTGGTCTGTGTCTCCCACTTCAGCCCCCCATGGGGCAGTGAGCCTCCTGCTCTGCTTCTGTGGGAGCATCAGAGCCCCCCAGATGCCCACACACAGACGCGCACAGACCTGAACGTGGAGACACAGACACGCACATACACAGGCCCCCACACAGACACGCACAGACCTGCATGTGGAGACGCAGATGTGCTGCACGGTTTATGTGAGGTGTGGACTTACTTGAGTTACTCTGTCTTTACAGGGAGCTTGCTTTTTCTCTGCTGGTTTGTTTTCACGTTTGCTGTCTCTGTTCAGAAGAAAACATTAGAACTGGGGTGTGGTAGGAGGATGGGAGCACGATCTGGGAGGGGAAGACCTGCTGTCCCTCCACATACCAGGAGGGAGTGGCAGGAAGGGGAGACGCTGCACCCGACAGGGAGTCAGAGCGTGAGCACCCCCAGGCTCGAATCTGCTGAACGTTGTGCATCTGGGGGCGCCCGTGCAGCAGGAACACTCTCCCCATCACAATTCCTCTGGCAACAGTGGAGAGGTGTGAGTGGGGGCTGTCCTGGGCACTGTGCTATGGTGAGCGAGCGCACGCCAGGAGCTCGTTCAGCCCAGCCTCGTTCTCCTCCTGCTTCTGTGCTTTCCAAGTTCTAGTTAATAAGCAACCAGCACGGTACCTGGAATGTAATAGGCGCTTGTCTTATAAAAGAGAGAATAAAGGAACCCCTTTCACCACGAGGGACATCAGGCCCAGCTCTCTGTCCCGGGTTTCCATCTTTGTTCTGGCAATTAGCTCCAGCTCTAATGACCTGCTCTCTGCTTTATGTTGCACCTATTATTTCCAGATTGTAAAGTTGGTGGCAAATGTACTAACGTTCACATCCCATTTACAGATTAGCATACTAAGGATCTGAGAGGTTACGTGACTTTCCTAGAGTCCGGTGGGGGGGGCAGGGCCCTGTCTGAAGCTGAGACACACCTCGTAACAGCTTGTTATTTGGGGCTTCCCATCAGTGAGGCGGGAGTCATCGTGGGGCCCTGGCTTCTGGGCAGTTCCCATAGAACATTGTGCAATCTGAAGATGGAAGTGTCAGAGGAAGGTGAGATGTTATTTCTGAAAGATCTGCCCTCAGAAGGAGACAGGAGTGCATCGCAGCCGTGTGAACCCCAGGCGGTGGTTCCAGCAGCAGGGCATGTGGTGGACGCGAGAGGACCACGTTTGAGTTTTGCTGCTAGATGACACATAGAACTTGAACTTCAGAGGGTGCTCCTTGGAGGCCCTGACCAGACACAAAAGGGAAGGGAGACTGTTCCCATGGTCCTGCCTCTGTGGCAGCAAGCCCGCTGTTCTTGCAGCCAGGTGGCTGTTTGGTGCAGGGGGCCGGTGAGGAACACGATGGGGAGCAGAATGCAAGAGTGCTGGGCTTTCAGCACTCACGTTACCTGCTGTTTGGTTTGGCCAGGATGGCCTGGGAGTCCCCAGGGCTGGGCAAAGACTGCCCCCAACAGACTCATGGGTGGAGGGAACTGTCTCTCCCCCGCCCCTTCTCCCTTCTCTCTTCTCTACGCAGTGTCAGTGGGACTGGAGGGCGGTCTGCCTGGGGCTTTGAGCTCCTGTCCAGGAACTGGACACACGTTGCATGCCAGTGCAGCCACACAGCCAGCTTCCAGGTGCTCATGGACATCTCCAGGTATGAGGTGGGCATCCTCCTGTGGCCACTATGCCCACTGAGCCTACCCCCAAACCTGCCCCTCCTCAGTCTACATCTTCCATTCTAAGCGCTTAGAACAAAGCAAATTAACCGATTAAAAAAATATATTCCAGGATTGGCCAGAGTCTTTGATGATTTCCATAACAAAGCGCCATTACAAGGGTTTTCAGAGAGCCCTGGTTGTGCATTAAACCGCGGGATGGCAGACCCAAAACTCAGGCTCCGAGGAGCTCCTGGAGTCTGCCCCTCGCTTCAGAGCTGGTCTGTGCAACGGTGCCGCTCTCCACCGCTTTGATCGCTTTGATCGTAAGGAAGGTGACAGCTGCTGGGGATGATGGGTGCTCTCCCTCAGGGCCACATGCAGGGCCACAGGATAAAAGGCTGGGCAGCTGATGTTTAACCTCCGGCATTTTAAGCGGCCTGGGAGTGTGAGCCGGCCGTTGTGGGCCTGCAGATTAATTGGGGAGTGGACCGAGTGCTGTTCTGTTATCCAGCCAGGAAGTGGATGGGAGCCAGCCTGGGCGTGGCCTACGTGGGACCCGGTGTCTAGGAGTCAGAACCAGAGGCCTGGGTGGCCTCCCCTGGCCCCTTCCTGGGGCTGTGCTGTAGCTCAAGGGCCCAGGCCACTGTCCTTCCTGAGGGCTTTCTGATATGAAGTGGCCCTGGTTTCTGTCATATTCTTGGAAGGGTGAGTCAGCCCTGGGGCAGGGCTGGAGGAGGGCTGTGGCCTTCTGTGCAACGTGCAGGTGAAGCTGCCCCGCCTGTGCCCCCGTCTCATGGGCAAATGGTGCTCCCCAGCAGGACCCACCTGGAGAGGGGTCAGTGATTAGTGGACTTTGTTCATGCAAGGGCGGGGTTGGGGGTTGTCTCATGGCCAGGATGCCGGGTGACATCTGGGCCAAGGAAGCTGAAATTGAGGCAGAAGGAAGGAGGCTGGAGTGGGAGTCTGAGGCTCCTATGGCCCCGGTGCCCCAAAGCCAGCGGTCTCTGAACAGCCCTGAGCCAGTGGAGGGAGGCTGTGGTGCTGCTGCTGGCCCCAGGGACGCCCAGGGTCCAGGTCATTGAAGGGGCCTCAGGAGGGGCAGTTCCAGGCCCAGGGCCATGAGCACGTGGCCTCCCTGGCCCAGCCAGATCTTGCCTTCCCAGCTCATAGTTTCACATGGTAAGCAACACCTTCCAGAAGTTACCAGAGAACCAGAGCTTGTCATTCCCCAAATGCAGAAACTCCCCAGGGGCCTGGGTCCTGGACAAGTGTCCTGGTTTGTGAAAGCACAGGAAACACAGCAATGTGAACATACACACTGCTGAACTGTGCACTTCAGAGTGGCCAAGATGATATGTTTTATGTCATGTATATTTTAGCACAACTTTCCTTTTTTGTTGTTTTGTTTTGTTTTGTTTTTTGAGACAGAATTTTGCTCTTTTCGCCCAGGCTGGAGTGCAATGGTGAAACCTTGGCTCACTGCAACCTCCGCCTCCTGGATTCAAGTGATTCTCTTGTGTCAGCCTTCCAAGTACCTGGGATTACAGGCTTCTGCCACCATGCCAGGCTAATTTTTGTATCGTTAGTAGAGATGGGGTTTCACCATGTTGGCCAGGCTGATCTCAAACTCCTCACCTCAGGTGATCCCCCTGCCTCGGCCTCCCAAAGTGCTGGGATTACAGGTGTGCGCCACTGCACCCAGCCTGTTTTTAAAAGACATGTTCACTGCCCATAAGAAATGCATAATAAGGTTGGGTGTGGTGGCTGACACCTGTAATCCCAGCACTTTGGGAGGCCGAGATGGGCAGATCATTTGAGCTCACAAGTTTGAGACCAGCCTGGGTAACATGGCGAAACCCTATCTCTACCAAAAATACAAAAATTAGCCAGGCATGGTGGTGCATGCCTGTAGTCCCAGCTACTTGGCAGGCTGAGGTAGGAGGATGGCTTGAGCCTAGGAGGCGGAGGCTGCAGTGAGCTGAGATTGCACCTCTGCAACAGAGTCAGACCCTGTCTCAAAATAATAAGGGATCTGGAATTTAAAAAGTAAGACCATATAACGAGCTATAATAGAGACATGCACAGCTGGCACAGGACATCCATCCACTGGTGATAATGATAGAACACATCATATTGCAGGATAAGTAGGAAAAACAGAACGGATGGGAAGGGTGCGGATGACCAGCGCCATAGCAATCCGAAGCATTGAGCCTGCCAGTCCACATAACTGAAACCTGAAGCTCTGCCCCTGCCCAGCTCTGTGACCTCCGGCAAGTTGTTCAGCTTCTTTAAGCAAGCATTGATTTTCTCACCTGGAAGATGAGGGTCACATTGACACTCTCCTCATAGCTGTGATCTAAGGATGATGTGAAATGACGCCTTTGGCAGGTCTATCAGAACCCCCACCACATAATAAGTGCTCAGTAAAAGGTTTTGCTGAACAAAGGAAATTACATTCATGTTGTATTACCACAATTACCCACTTACTTTGTAAAGCTGGAGTAGGTCTTTCAGCCAAAAGAGTAAGTCCAGGATGGGATTAAGTGAAAGTCCAAGAAGCACTGCGTGCACCTGCAATGGAGATGTGTTTATGTTTTGCATAAGCCAAGGATGTATTTGGAAGGTTTCTGCCAGCCCAGAATTTTGGGTGGACAGGCTGAGCCTCTCCCGACAGCAGGATTCACTTGTGGGGTTTGTCTTGGGTAGACCGGCTGAGCCTGTCTCGTGGAGCTGTAGGAGCTCGAGATGGCATTTCGTTTGGGGAAGGAGCTCATCCAGGAGGACTGGGATCTCTGGTTATATGTGACTTCTGACCTCTGGGGATGGAGGTCTCTCTGTAGAGGCCCGGGCCTGGGCACGAAGGGAGAGAGGCCTCCATTGTTCCGCAGGGGTCTAAATGCAGATGGTGCATCCCCAGTGTTCTCAGGGACCCTTCTGTGATCATCAGGATTCTTCTGGACCCTGGGGTCCTTGTCCTGCTCAGGCATCCCTGCCATGCTCTCCTTGAGGACCATCAACACGGTCTTCTCTGGACAGGAGCCTGGCGCACAGCCGGGTGTTGTGGGCCCCAATGGGGTGACTGCCTGCTCCTGGGCCCCACAGAGAGTCCTTGTGCTCAGTGCACTGGCTGAGCTGCAGGACACCCTGGAATTGGGAGCACACAGCGCTGGCTTGCTGTGGTACCTGTGCATTCAGATTGAAGGCAGGATGGCCAGCAAGGAACACAGGGCTTGCAGGATCACGGAAAAACCCTTGGAGTTGTCATGGCACACCACTGATGCCAAGTGTACACCACTGATGCCAAGTGTACACCACTGATGCCGAGTGTACACCACTGATGCCAAGTGTCCGGGTGCTTGTAGGATGGCCTGCCACTCCGTCCAGGGGCGGGAGCAATGGGGAGATCCCACACGCAAAGTGAACTGGGGGATCGGGTGGGCAGGCTTCAGGCAACTGAGCCCTACTGGCAGGTCCTTGCCTCCCGGGCCGGGACAGGAATGAGGGGCACAGAGTGCCCAGGTAACCGCTCCTGGGAACAGTGGGGAACTATTGGATACTCAGACTCTCTCCAGAGCTGGGCTCTGAGCGTCCTCGTGGAGCTACCAACTAGGTCAAAGGCTAAGCAAGCAGTTTCTTCTGTTGCCAGGCAACGCATCTTTTAAACCTGAGCGAGTGGGTGCGTGTGCAAAGAACGGGTGCAAGTGACAGAGCGACCTTAACGGATTAGCGCGGCAAGGTACGCACGCAAGTCACCTGCTGGCAACGTGGGGGTAGGGAGGGGGAGGCGCGCAATACTACTGGAAGGAGAGGCACGTGCACAAAGGACTTGGGAAGAACAGGTGCGCACAATAACATAATGGCTGCAGATCTGCCCGTGGATCACTGAAGATTCCTGCTCTCCTGCTGAGGCGGAGATTGCAGTGAATTGAGATCACACCATTGCACTAGAGCCTGGGTGACAGAGCAAGACTCAGTCTCACAAAATAAATAAAATAAAATATGTACAATAAAATCACAAAATAAAGTAAGGGGAGATGACATCTGGTCATGTTTTAGTGCCGTCTGGTAAGGGAGATTCTTCCCTTTGGTTTTGTTGCCAATCAGTGATTAGAAAGAAGCAATTTACTGTTGGCTTGTTTTTCCCCTCAACTAAATGTAAGAAAAAAAAAGAGTCGGCCGGGCGCGGTGGCTCACGCCTGTAATCCCAGCACTTTGGGAGGCGGAGGCGGGTGGATCACAAGGTCAGGAGATCGAGACCATCCTGGCTAACATGGGGAAACCCCATCTCTACTAAAAATACAGAAAAAAAAAAATTACCCAAGCATGGTGGCGAGCGCCTGTAGTCCCAGCTACTCAGAAGACTGAGGCCGGAGAATGGCGTGAACCTGGGAGGTGGAGCTTGCAGCGAGCTGAGATCGCGCTACTGCACTCCAGCCTGAGCAACAGAGCAAGACTCCGTCTCAAAAACAAAAACAAACAAAAGAAAGAAAGAAAGAAAAGAGTCAAAAATACTGTAGCTAATTTAAAAATGTATATATAGAGAGAGACATGGTCTTACCTTGTTGTCCAGGCTGGAGTGCAGTGGTGCCATCATGGCTCAGGTTAGCCTCGACCTCCTGGGCTCAGGCAATCCTTCCACCTCAGTCAACCAGATAGCTGAGACTACAAGTATGGGACGCCACACCCAGCTAATTTCGTGTATTTTTTGTAGAGTCGGGGTTTCACCTTGTTGCTGAGGCTGGTCTCCAACTCCTGGGCTCAAGCAATCTTTCTGCTTCTGCCTCCCAAAGTGTTGGGGTTATGGGCATGAGCCGCCATGTCCCGCCTAAATATTTTTGAGATTCATAGAGATGAGTAGGCCATAGTAACAGTTCACAACTTGTAGTCATATTTAATATCTTTATATATTTAATCGGCCACCCCCATTGTAATTTAAATGATTTGTTCCTGACCTGGTTTTACGTCGTTGGTGAGGGTTGCAGATCCCTTGAATGACATTTCACGAATGAAGCAGTGATAATAAGCCTGCAGCTGCCCGAGGGGGCGCTGTGCAGAGGTTCACAAAGGGACCTGGTGCTCCCTGGTGCGGATGGGGCGAAGACTCCATTCTGCTTTCTGACACCGCCACCGTGGGGCCAGGCTTGATGTGACCCCATCACTGCTCAGTTCACTACACAGTTGCATCTTTTGATATGGAAGACTTGACTCCATCCACGTTCCTTAGGAGGTTACTGGAAATGACAGCGCTGTAAATTCCTGGGTAAATGAGCAGCCAACAGTTTTGGGAGCTGTCACACATCCACACTGCCTTTCCCTCTGCCTGAAAACCTTTAGGCCTGATTGACCCGGAGAAAACCCATTAAACTCAACCCCCACTGACTTGTTCATTCCCACTCAAATGTTTCTGACAGTCCCAACACGAGGCTTGTCCTCCAAGGGACAACTTGTAAACGCTTCTGAGAAAGAGGGTTGACTGGGCCCGGTGGCTCCCGCCTGTAATCTCAGCACTTTGGAAGGCTGAGGCGGGCAGATCACCTGAGGTCAAGAGTTTGAGATCAGGCCATGATCTTGTCTTAAAGAGGCAAGACCCCAAGTTTATTGAACATTTTAAGCCCACTCCTTGATCCATGAGCTGCAGAATGGATGTTGTATTAGCAAAAATGAAAACAACTTTTATCTCCTTGTATCATTGCTAGAGCTCCTGATTAACTGGTTACATTTTCAAGGAGCAGTAATATTTTGAAAGGAACAGTGGGCTTAAAATGTTCAATAATCTATGCTGTCAGCAGATGTGCTGTCATCCAGGCTTTGTTGTTCCATTTACAGAGCACAGGCAGAGTAGATGTAGCGTAACTCTTAAGGGCCCTAGGATTGTGGGACTGGTAAAGGAGCATTGGCTTCCACTTAAACTCACCAGCTGCTTAGCCCCTAATGACAGAGACAGCCTGTCCTTTGAAGCTTTGAAGCCAAGCATTGACTTCTCCTCTGTAGCTATGAAAGTCCCAGATGTCATCGTCTTTTAATAGAAGGCTGTTTTATCCACATGGAAAATTGTCGTTTAGTGTGGCCACCTTCATCAGTGATCTTAGCTAGATCTTCTGGGTAGCTTTCTGCAGCTTCTGTATCAGCACTTGCTGCTTCACCTTGCACTTGTATGTTATGGAGATGGCTTCTTTCCTTCAATATCATGAGCCAACCTCTGCTAGCTTCAGACTGTTCTTCTGCAGCTTCATCACCAATCTCAGCATTCGTAGAATTGAAGAGAGTTAGGGCCTTGCTGTGGATTCACCTTTGGCTTAAGGGAATGTTGTAGCTGGTTTGACCTTTTATCCAAGGCACGAAAACGTTCTCCATATCAGCAACAAGGCTGTTTTGCTGTCTTATCACTTGTATATTCATTGGTGTAGCATTTTTAATTTCCTTCTAGAACTTTTCCTCTGCACTCACAACTTGGCTAACAGGCCTAGCTTTCAGCCTTTTGACTTTTGCCATGCCTTTCTCAATTAGCTTAAGCATTTCTAGATTTGGATTTAAAGTGAAAGACGTGCGAGTCTTCCTTTTACTTGAACACTTAGAGGCCTTTGTAGGGTTATTAATTGGCCTAATTTTAATATTGTTATGTCTCAAGGAATAGGGAGGCCCAAGGAGAAGGAGAAAGACAGAATGGCT
>NW_012103043.1:49999-54900 GCF_000951045.1 Mandrillus leucophaeus
CTTGACTCCATCCACGTTCCTTAGGAGGTTACTGGAAATGACAGCGCTGTAAATTCCTGGGTAAATGAGCAGCCAACAGTTTTGGGAGCTGTCACACATCCACACTGCCTTTCCCTCTGCCTGAAAACCTTTAGGCCTGATTGACCCGGAGAAAACCCATTAAACTCAACCCCCACTGACTTGTTCATTCCCACTCAAATGTTTCTGACAGTCCCAACACGAGGCTTGTCCTCCAAGGGACAACTTGTAAACACTTCTGAGAAAGAGGGTTGACTGGGCCCGGTGGCTCCCGCCTGTAATCTCAGCACTTTGGAAGGCCGAGGCGGGCAGATCACCTGAGGTCAAGAGTTTGAGATCAGGCCATGATCTTGTCTTAAAGAGGCAAGACCCCAAGTTTATTGAACATTTTAAGCCCACTCCTTGATCCATGAGCTGCAGAATGGATGTTGTATTAGCAAAAATGAAAACAACTTTTATCTCCTTGTATCATTGCTAGAGCTCCTGATTAACTGGTTACATTTTCAAGGAGCAGTAATATTTTGAAAGGAACAGTGGGCTTAAAATGTTCAATAATCTATGCTGTCAGCAGATGTGCTGTCATCCAGGCTTTGTTGTTCCATTTACAGAGCACAGGCAGAGTAGATGTAGCGTAACTCTTAAGGGCCCTAGGATTGTGGGACTGGTAAAGGAGCATTGGCTTCCACTTAAACTCACCAGCTGCTTAGCCCCTAATGACAGAGACAGCCTGTCCTTTGAAGCTTTGAAGCCAAGCATTGACTTCTCCTCTGTAGCTATGAAAGTCCCAGATGTCATCGTCTTTTAATAGAAGGCTGTTTTATCCTCATGGAAAATTGTCGTTTAGTGTGGCCACCTTCATCAGTGATCTTAGCTAGATCTTCTGGGTAGCTTTCTGCAGCTTCTGTATCAGCACTTGCTGCTTCACCTTGCACTTGTATGTTATGGAGATGGCTTCTTTCCTTCAATATCATGAGCCAACCTCTGCTAGCTTCAGACTGTTCTTCTGCAGCTTCATCACCAATCTCAGCATTCGTAGAATTGAAGAGAGTTAGGGCCTTGCTGTGGATTCACCTTTGGCTTAAGGGAATGTTGTAGCTGGTTTGACCTTTTATCCAAGGCACGAAAACGTTCTCCATATCAGCAACAAGGCTGTTTTGCTGTCTTATCACTTGTATATTCATTGGTGTAGCATTTTTAATTTCCTTCTAGAACTTTTCCTCTGCACTCACAACTTGGCTAACAGGCCTAGCTTTCAGCCTTTTGACTTTTGCCATGCCTTTCTCAATTAGCTTAAGCATTTCTAGATTTGGATTTAAAGTGAAAGACGTGCGAGTCTTCCTTTTACTTGAACACTTAGAGGCCTTTGTAGGGTTATTAATTGGCCTAATTTTAATATTGTTATGTCTCAAGGAATAGGGAGGCCCAAGGAGAAGGAGAAAGACAGAATGGCTAGTCAGTGGATCATTCAGAACACACAGAACTTTATAGATTAAGCTCACTGTCTCATATGGGCACAGTTCATGACACCCCAAGACAATTACTATAGTAGCATTAAAGATCACTGGTAATACATCACCATAACAGTTATAATAATAATGAGAAAGTTTAAAATATTGCAAGAATTACCTAAATTGACCCAGAGACATTGAAGTGAGCACATACTGTTGGCAAAACGGTACCAACAGATTAGTTTGATACAGGGTTGCCGCAAACCCTCAATTTGTAAAAAACGCAGTATCCATGAAGCACAAGAAGGTGAAGTACAATCTGAGGTGCATCTGCATTTTCTTCCACGTCATTAGTGTCTTCTTATAACCTAAGTTTTAAATTTTCCTAGACAATAACTTAAATAATTTGAGAACATTATAAATTACTTCTCCCTTGAAGGATCGCTTGTGCTTAGGAGTTTGAGACCAGCCTGGACAACATAGTGAGATCTTCTCTCTACTAAAATTAAAAAAAAAAAATTGGCCAGGCATGGTGGCAATCCTCCCACCTCAGACCAGCTACTTGGAGGGCTGAAGCAGGAGGATTACTTGAGCCAGGAAGTTGAGGCTGCTGTGAGCCATTATCACGCCACTGCACTCCTGCCTGGACAACAGCGCAAGACCCTGTCTCCAAAGGGGAAAAAAAAAATTACTTCCCCTTTGATTATAGAACTTTGCGATGTATCAAGTTGATTAAATGGAGATAATTCAGGCATTAAGTATTTAATGCCTCTTGTGTTCTTCTAGTTTAAGTTCTACGATTCTATGATCTTAAGATATTTACCTTAATATGTAGAGAGAATATATATATGCACACAAATTAATTATTTCAATTAATAATTTGAAGTTTTTTTCCATTTACTTGGTACTTAAAAATGCAAGGAGAACTATGATATAGGATGGTTAATCGTACATAAGGAAAATTCTTTTTGTACACTTGACAGTCTTTGCTACAGATCCAATTCTCTGCTTTCTCACTTCCTTTGGACACTTCTTTGGTGATATATATGTATGGCTTGGGGGAGGCGTTTGGCTTTTGTTTCCTGTAAGACAGATATCTAAGTTCCATAGATATCTGTTCCTTCCCTTTAGAAGCAAAGAGAATACTGGTTATTTTATTGCAAGATCTGTAAGTTAAAATTGGACAATCTGAAATGCATAATCTTTTGCTTTTTGAGACGGAGTCTCACTGTCGCCCAGGCTGGAGTACAATGGTGCAATCTTGGCTCACTGCAGCCTCCACCTCCCAGGTTCAAGTGATTCGCCGGCCTCAGCCTCCAGAGTTACTGGGATTACAGGTGCCTGCCACCATGCCTGGCTAATTTTAGAGACAGGGTTTCGCCATGTTGGCCAGGCTGGTCTCGAACTCCTGACCTCAAGTGATCCGCCCGCCTCAGCCTCCCAAAGTGCTGGGATTACAGGCGTGAACCACTGTACCTGGTCTGAAATGCATAATCTTTTAAAACTGAAAGCCATATCTAATAGCGCTCTTAATTTGTCAAGAATCTTATAAGAAGTGCCAGCGCCCTTTCCCTGTCTAGCTATAAATGGACGATCATGCCCATCCTTTGGAGCCGGCAGTTTTGGTTCAGTCCTTTTGTCTCTGACTACTCACAGTCTGCAGGAAAGAGCAGGTTGTGACACTTGACTGGTTTATGAGAGCAGAAGCTGTTACGTGACACTCAGCACATACTGCTCCCAGAGGCCCCAGATGGATCACTGATACTTGGAACGTGCGTGCTTTATGAAGAAGCCATCTAATCAACGGAGATAGATTCCCTAATACCCATATCATCTTTCGTTAACTCTCTTAAGAGTCACCCTAAAATTACTGTGCTGATCACTGTAATTTCATTAAGCATCCATTACAAAGCAAGCCCTTATGAGCTTCGCTTTTATTTAACAAATACATTGTTCTCTTTTAACTTGTGCCCTTTATCATCCATTGAAGCTTTAGAATAGTAGAATATTCGTGTTGAAAACGTCTTGGCATTCTGGTTTATCATCAGGTTTACAGATCTGGGACTGAAACCCCCACAAGGATAAATGGCTGCCTCAAGGCTGTCTTGTGAGTCCAGGACATTATGTAACCAGCTTTCAGCACTGTTGCTGTAAGGGTTGGGTCTGCCTTTTTTTCTCTTTTTAAAAAATCAGTGCCTCTGCTTATACACAATTGTGTTTTTAATTTAAGTATGGAACTAACTCTTATAATTTTTACATGCTTATCGTGAGAAGTGGTAATCCAGTTCCATTTCCTTACCTCTAAAATTTCGCTGTCCAGAGACAACCACTTTTAATTTTTTTAGCTGTTGTATTTAGGGGTTGATGGTACAAGACTGATAATACAAGAATAACCAACCGGAATAGAGAAAATATTTATACGTTCAGTAAACTTTTCTTTGGTTTTAGATTTTCTATCTATGGGCTTTGGTTGTGTTGTTGTTTTCTTGCTCTGGAAAACCCTAACTGCATGTGATCAAGATGCCTCTAAAGGTTCAATTGAGAGAGCTTTGTTCTGAATGAAAAATCTCATTGTTTCCTGATAAAACTCTAGACCTAGAAATGGATTGGTTAAATCTAAAGAATAATGAAATCACTTCATCTAGTACAAAATAGTTTTAATAAATGAACAACAGATGTTAGTACTACTCTCTGAGGTAATTTAATCTCAGATTAACATTGAGAATGCAGTTTTATTAGGGGATGTACTTCATTAATATGTGGGTCACAGAAGAAAAGATTGGCTGTTTCTTTCTGGAGATGAGTGGAATTAAAAGAATTAATGGGCCGGAATGGTTTAGCAGGCACATATGTATGTGTTATGCTTTACTTGCTTTCTAAGCTTTTTTTTCCTAATTTTTTTCCTTAATAAAAGTTAATAATTCATCAACTAGTAACCTCTGTGTCAGGTAGTGTGCTGAGTGTTTAAATAGAAGTTAGGGAATAAAAATAGTTTCTATTCTCAGGAAGTTTATAGACCAGTCAGCAAAAAATACATCAGTAATTAAAACTCAGTAAAGTAAAACTTTTGTTTCTGGTTACAACAGAGTATCAGACCAAATCTCTGATGAGACTACTGTAAAAACTGTTTAAAATACAAAAATAAATATCTTTGAAGGCACTGGGGACTAACCAAGGCAGCCAGGTCAAATCTGGCAGGAGCCAAAATTGTAGAGAAAAATCCTATTGAGTTGAGCCATATTTACCCCTGCTTTTTTCCCTTAGGGTGGTGGCCAACTCTACACGTAGGGTAGAGGCCAGACAAAGCAGTGGTCCAGAGTTTGTTTTGGAATCACTGAGTAGTGGGAGTAAAATTTGAATTGAGGGATTCTAAGGCAGCCAAGATTTGAGGGTTCAAGATCCTAGGAAAAAGACAACCTCAAGAATAATGAACTC
>NW_012103043.1:55990-58100 GCF_000951045.1 Mandrillus leucophaeus
ATGTTGGCCAGGCTGGTCTCGAACTCCTGACCTCAGGTGATCTGCCCGCCTCAGCCTCCCAAAGTGCTGGGATTACAGGCATGAGCCACTGCACCTGGCCAAATGACAATTTTAGAACTAAAAAATACATTAGCTTGAGTTAGGAACTCCCATACATGTGTTTCACAACCACTCAATACAGAAAAGATTTGTGAATTAGAGGATTGATCAGTAAGAAACATCCACAATGAAGCACTGAGAAATGAAAGGCTGAAAAAAACAGAGTGTAATGGAGACAAGAGACATAACAGAAGGGTTAAGACACATACCATTGGGTTCTACTAAGAGAAAAGAGAGGGCTCGGAGTGCATAATAAAAGTGCTAAAAGTCAAGGACAGTGAAAAAAATCTTTAGTTGCTAGAGAAAAAAAATATTAGGTTAAGAGGAATAATAAGATTGGCAGCTGATTTCTCAATAGATAACAAAATAGGATTTGTCACCAGCAGGCCCATTCTGAAAGCAAAAGGAAGTTCTTGTAGCAGAAAGAAAATAATCCCATAGGGAAACAAAATTTCAGGAAGGAATAAAGAACAGTGGAAGAGGAAATGTGAAGGTAAATATATATGAGTATTGACTGCAGTGTAATAAAAATGTATTATTTAAAGATACATGTAGGTTGAAAATTTAAGATAAAATGGTTCAGAAGTTAGGAGGGGGACAGTAAATGTAATTAAGGTGTTGCAAGGTCCTTGAATTGTTCAGAAGGTTAGGAAATTAATTTTTCGTAGACTCTAAATAAGTGAAGGGCTGCACATTGTCAGTCTCTAGGGCTACATTCTGCTACAGTTGACGTCGTCAGCTGCATGGAGTTATTGAGAACTAAAATGTGGCTATTCTGAATTGAGATGTGCTTTGATTATAAAATAAACACCAGATTTTGAACACCTAGAAGACTTAGTATAGAAAAAAAGAATGTACAATACCTCATTTAAACAATACTGATTACATGTTGAAATGATCTTTTTTTTTTTTTTTTTTTTTTTTTTTTGAGATGGAGTCTCGCTCTGTCGCCCAGGCTGGAGTGCAGTGGTGCAATCTCGGCTCACTGCAAGCTACGCCTCACAGGTTCATGCCATTCTCCTGCCTCAGCCTCCCAAGTAGCTGGGACTACAGGTGCCCGCCACCACATCTGGCTAATTTTTTCTGTATTTTTAGTAGAGACGAGGTTTCACTGTGTTAGCCAGGATGGCTCAATCTCCTGACCTCGTGATCTGCCTCCCAAAGTGCTGGGATTACAGGCGTGAGCCACCGCACCCGGCTGAAATGATCATATTTTTAATATATTTTATTAAATAAGACACATTAATATATATTTTTAACTTTTTCAATGTGGCTACTGTAATATTTAAAATCATATATTGTTTAACAAAGTAATAAAAGAATGGAAAATAAGAGGCTAATAGAAGAGAAATGGAATATTAATACTTGATTCATCCAAAATAAGGCAGGAAAGGAGAGACAAGGAACAAAGAGCTAAGGTTATAGTAATAGATGTAAACCCAAATATGTACAAATCACATTATAGGTAAATAGGCTGAATATTCCAGTTAAAAGACAAAGATTTTCAGATTAAAAACAACAGACCCAACCATGATTTTGTACAAGAGACCCACTTTAAATGGAAAGACTGAAAGTAAAAGAGTTGGAAAAGATGTACTATGCGAGCACTAACCAAAGGACTGCTGGCAGAGCTATACTAATTTCAAAGCATCATTTCTCAGAAAGAAATATTACTAGAGAGAGAGAGATTGTCCATAATGATAAAGGATTAAAACAATAACAATAGCCAAGGCACTCTTAGAAAACAGCATTGGAAGACTTCACGCTGCCCAGTAACACTTTAAAGGCACTTACAGCACATCACAAATTCATATGTATCTAGAAACACAGCCCCAGAGAATATAAAGGGAAACTGATAGAACTAAAAGGCGAAATAGGCATATTTGGAAATTTTAACACACTTCTCTCATTAGCGAATAGAAAAAGCAAATGAAATTTAGTAGAGTTATAGAACATGTAAGTAATGCTATTAACTACAGCGAATTGCACATTCCTTTTTTTTTTTTTTTTT
>NW_012103043.1:60080-62740 GCF_000951045.1 Mandrillus leucophaeus
TGTAGTCCCAGCTACTCGGGAGGCTGAGGCAGGAGAATGGCGTGAACCCGGGAGGTGGAGCTTGCAGTGAGCGGAGATTGTGCCACTGCACTCCAGCCTGGGTGACGGAGTGAGACTCCGACTCAAAAAAAAAAAAAAAAAGAAATACAATTCTATTTGCAGACATGATTATGATGTAGGAAATACTAACAAAGAAGCATGTAAAATATGAGAATTAATAGCAAGCGAAAAAATTTCAGGATCTAATTTTATTAACATTTAAAAAATAAAGTACAGCCAGACTTTGCTATGCCTGCAGCAGATTAGACACAGAATGCCTGATTTAAAAAGCTGATAATACCAAGTGTTGGCAAGGAAGCAGAGAAACAAGAACACTTGCACCCTGCTGAGAGGGCTATAAACTGTTCTCGCCAGTTTGGAAAACTTTGGCAGTATCTGCTGAAGTTGAATAGTCTTCGTAAGAGTCAAAAGCTGGAAACAACCCAAATAATCATCAAGACATGAATGGATAAATGAATTGTGATATATAAGGTACTACAAAACAAGCAAAAAATAGAATAAACTGTTGCAACATGCAGCAACATGGATGAATCTCACACATGTAATATTGAGCAGAAGCAACTGGATGCACAGGAGTCTAAACTATGATTCCATTTAAATGAAGCCAAAACAGTGGTGGGAATTAACCTATTATAATATATCAGAATAGTGGTTATCTTTAGGGGAATCGTGGGATGCTTTCTGGGATTCTGGTTACATTCTGTATCTTGATTTGGGGGAGGCGGCTACATGGTGTATTCACTTTGTGAAAATTCTTTTAGCTGTACTTGTCATTTGGGTACTTCATGCATATTATACTTCAGGAAAAATTAATAAAAAATTTGTGGCCGGGCGCGGTGGCTCAAGCCTGTAATCCCAGCACTTTGGGAGGCCGAGACGGGCGGATCACGAGGTCAGGAGATCGAGACCATCCTGGCTAACACGGTGAAACCCCTGTCTCTTATACACATCTAGATGTGTATAAGAGACAGGCGTGAGTCACCGTGCCTGGCCCAGAATAAATTCTTTTAGATACTGGCCTCATCATGGAATCACTTTAGAGCAATGAAGATTATTTGACTCTCAATGATATTTCTTTCTAGAAATTGCAAGATGACACTTCCTGTGGCATTATAGGATTTTCCCAAGATAGCTTATGTGCTAGCCCCCATCATCTGAATCCAGCATGTGTGGACACATAGCAGACTTCCATGAAGTCTTTGATTACATGTATGATTTTATTATTTTAAAAAGAAGTACGTGATTTGGCCAGCCACAGTGGCTCATGCGTATAATCCCAGCACTTTGGGAGGCCGAGGCAGGCAGATCACAAAGTCAGGAGTTCGAGACCAACCCGGCCAATATGGTGAAACCCCGTCTCTACTACAAATACAAAAATTAGCCAGTCATGTTGGCGCATGCCTGTAATCCCAGCTACTTGGAGGCTGAGGCAGAAGAATCACATGAACCAGGGAAGTGGAGGTTGCAGTAAGCAGAGATTGCGCCACTGCACTCCAGCCTGGGTGACAGCCACACTGCATCTCAAGAAATAAAAAAATAAAAAATAAAAAGAAGTACGTGATTGTTTATAAACCTATAAAGAAGTTTTCTTTCTGTAGCACAGTATGGTGTGGTGCTTACTACCTGTCAGAAAGGTTTGGTAATAGGGCTCTTGAACTCAGTATAAAAATCCAGAGCTGGCTGACCCCAGGCCTGGCAGCTCGAGGGGGAGGAGTTACCGCCCTTTTTCGGCATCAGAACACACCATGACGCCTGTTACCTGAGACCCTCAGGAAGCCCCGGGGTCATGGCCCAGAAGCACCCCAGAGAAAGAGAGTTGTGTAGAGCCCACCAGAGTGGTGGTGCCTCCCTCAGGGCTTTAGGACCCTCCGTGGACCCTGAAACACCTTCATTCTCAGGACTTACAGACTCAGCAGGGACTGCTCCTAATGGCACCCGCTGCCTCACAGAGCACTCTGGTCCTAAGTACACACAGCACCCAAACCCAGCTCATTGGTTGGACCCAAGACATGGCCCCCCAAGGGGTCCAGGACCACCTAGAGAGGCAGAGGACCCTGACCAGAGTGAGACATCTTCAGAAGAAGAGTCAGGAGTGGACCAGGAACTCTTAAAAGAAAACGAGGCTGGGTACCAGGAGGATGGGAACCCTTCTTTTCTTTCCATTCCATCTGCTTGCAGCTGCCAGGGAACACCTAGAATTCCAGAAGGGCCTTACTCTGAGGGAGGAAATGGCTCTTCTAGCAACTCTTGCCACCTCTATGCCTCTCCAGCCTTGGGGGAAGATGAAGAGTTGGAAGAGGAATATGATGATGAAGAATCTCTTAAGTTCCCCAGTGATTTTTCACGTGTGTCCAGCGGAAAGAAAGCCCTATTCCGGAGACAGCGGCACCACTTTCCAACGAAGGCGGATACTCGGGAGGGTGGACGTAGGGATCCCAGGTCCCCTGGTCAACATCGACTGGGCCAGAAATGAAGTCAGGCAGATAAGCGCAGAGGCCTGGGATTGTGGGGAGCTGAGGAACTATGTCAACTTGGACAGGCAGGCTTTTCGTGGCTGATTGAACTGCTGGTGTTGGTGGGAGAGTATGTAGAAACTTGTG
>NW_012103043.1:63770-73993 GCF_000951045.1 Mandrillus leucophaeus
AAAAAAAAAAAAAAAAGAATAATTCAGTGGGGTTGGCTGGAGTTGCCTTGGGTCAAGCAGAATACTAATAGGCAGGGGAATGCACCTGTAGCTACTGGGCGCTACTGCCAGCCTGAAGAGGAAGTGGTTCGACTCTTGACCTTGGCTGGGGTTCCTGAGGATGAGTTAAACCCTTTCCATGTACTAGGCTTTGAGGCCACAGCATCAGACGCTGAACTGAAGAAGGCCTATAGACAGCTGGCAGTGATGGTTCATCCCGACAAAAATCATCACCCCCGGGCTGAGGAGGCCTTCAAGGTTTTTCGCGCAGTTTGGGACATTGTCAGCAATGCTGAAAAGCAGAAGGAATATGAGATGAAAGGAACGGCAAAGAATCAGCTGAGCCGGTCAGTAAACGAATTTCTGTCCAAGCTGCAAGATGACCTCAAGGAGGCAGTGAATACTTTGATGTGTGGCTGATGCCAAGGAAAGCATAGGAGGTTTGAGGTGGACCAGGAACCTAAGAGTGCCAGATACTATGCTGCGTGTGATAGGCTGCGTCCCGCTGAGGAAGGAGACTTTTGGGCAGAGTCAAGCTTGTTGGGCCTCAAGATCACCTACTTAGCACTGATGGATGGAAAGGTGTATGACAACACACAGTGGGCTGGAGGCCAGCGTCGTAGATATTTCCCCAGACCCACAGAGTCCCCTCACATCTCTCATTTGGTTCTCGGATTCCAGGCACCAGAGGGCGGCAGAGAGCCACCCCGGACACCCCTCCTGCTGATCTTCAGGATTTCTTGAGTCAGATCTTTCAAGTACACCGAGGGCAGACGCCCAGTGGGAACTTCTTTGCAGCTCCTCAGCCTGCCCCCGGAGCCACTGCAGCCTCTAAGCCCAACCGCACAGTACCCAAGGGAGAAACGAAACCGAAGCGGCGGACGAAAGTGAGGAGGCCCTTCCAACATTGAAGGCCCCTTCTCTTTCCTCAAAACAATGTCAGGGAGTGGAAAGGACTGTGTACAGCGCAGGATGGAGTTTGATTTCTCCCTCCTCCCCCAACACCTAGGAACTGAATCTTTTTTTTTTTTTTTTTTTTTGAGACAGAGTCTCGCTGTGTTGCCCAGCTGGGGTGCAGTGGTGTGATCTTGGTTTACTGCAACCTCTGTCTCCTGGGTTCAAGCAATTCTCCCATCTCGGCCTCCTGAGTAGCTGGGATTACAGGCACGCACCACCACACCTGGCTCAACGAATTCTTTTTTGGATTTTTAGTAGAGACGGGGTTTCACCATGTTGCCCAGGCTGGTCTCGAACTCCTGAGCTCAGGCGATCCACCCGTCCTGGCCTCCCAAAGTGCTGGATTACAGGCATGAGCCACCGCGCCGGACCTGAATCTTGTCTTTTGAAAATACCGAAGAAATAGGGGGTAGCTAGAGTAAAGAACCCAGGGCCTGGACGTGGGCTGGACAGTATATCCCTTTAGGTGTGGGAACTGGGTATTTCCCTGGGGTCTCTATGCCTTTGTCTTGCCATTTGCTTTTAAGGGCAGATGAGACTTTTTCCCACCCTTTTAAAGCCACAAGTCTATCTTCTTTCTTGACCCATCTCAGGAGGGAGCCCTCTCCTTTACCCTGATACAATATTTAAAAGACAGAACAAGAAAGCATGCAGCCCTAATGATAGGAGGTTACCTATGCGGTATGAGTTCAGAGTTCAGAGAATGGAAACGGAATTTTCCCTCGACTTTCACTTTGTGGGTAAATCACCCAATTTTAGGCTCTTTTCTGCAAGGATGGCCAAAATTAATCTTTTTTTTTTTTTTTTCCAGGAGAATGACTCAGTTTATTATCTCAATTTGACCCTATCTATACCACTTTAGGCTCAAACCCTGTACAGAGCTGCCATGCCTAACCTCATAACAATCGCGTCCCTGGAAGGTGAAGGGGGTAAACCACAAAGTCAGAAACATTGGGAAAAGCCACAGTCGCACGCACACCTCTCAAGGAAACAAACTACAAGAAAGGGCTCAGTCACTGTACACAGCAAGTGTGCAGTGGGCAAAGTTCTGTTCTTTTGACAGTAGCCAAATGCTTAAGTCCCTGGTTTCTTGGGATCAATCATGGCCCAAGGTTAGTAAGAAGGCCAACAATGTTGTGAACAGGATTCAATTTCTACAGGGTCATGGGGCATCATCCACCATGTGAAGGGGCTCCAGCAGGTTGGACATGATCAATACCCATCCAGATTAGGATCCTGATGCCCTTGCCAGAGCTCGGGCTCGGGCAGCTTTGGCCTCGTCTTCTAGCTCATCTAGGAAACGCTCCTGGGAAATTGAGTAGAAGGTGTAACCATAAATAGCTAACACCAGGGCCCCGATGCCTAGGCGGGTCACGATGTTCTGGGTCCGCCACTGCGGTAGGACCTTCTGCCACTGGGCAAGCTGCGCCCGCCACATGGAATACAGTTGCTCGGGTGTCAGCTTCTCCCGCGTTGGGTCGATACGCTGAGCGAAAGGGGCCTCTCCACACTTAGCATCCAGAGGGTCACCAGCTCCCGAAGCCGCCATGTTGCCGCTCCTCTCTTCGCGCTGCCCGATCATTTTTAAAAAGTAGATTCATGCCCACTGCCCTTGGGTGAGGGGGAAGGATACGGGGGTTCCCAGAAGCCCCCATGTGATCCAAGGGTTTGTATTTTTTTTAAGTTTGTTCATATTTGTATGTATATACCTATTTAAAGCCAGGGGATTATCTTTCTATAAATGTATAACTGGCAAAAAAAAAAGTCAAGAGCTGGCCGGGCGTGGTGGCTCATGCCTATAATCCCAGCACTTTGGGAGGCCGAGGCAGGCGGATCACAAGGTCAGGAGATCGAGACCATCCTAGCTAACACGGTGAAACCCTGTCTCTACTAAAAATACAAAAAATTATCCAGGCGTGGTGGCAGGCGCCTGTAATCCCAGCTACTCGGGAGGCTGAGGCAGGAGAATGGCATGAACCTGGGAGACGGAGCTTGCAGTGAGCTGAGATCGCGCCACTGCGCTCCAGCCTGGACAACACAGCGAGACTCCGTCTCAAAATAAAAAAATAGTCAAGAGCATTGTTGAGTCTCAAAATATCTAATCTTGCTTCATCTAGTAAATTTGCTTTTATTTTCTGTTGCTTCTAGACCAAGAGCAGTGATGACCTTTTAGCTGGAATGGCCGCAGGGGTAACAGTGACTAATGGTGTTAAAGGAAAGAAAAGCACCTGCCCATCTGTGGCATCTTCAGCATCTGCCCCTGCCATGACCACCGTGGAGAACAAATCCAAGATTAGCACAGGTATGGGTGACACTCAGTCTGAGACTTCAACTGCGTTTTTGTTGGAATAGGCAGGATGCATTGGTGTTTACAGTGTTCCATCTCATTACAGGAAATTTTCGACATACAAAAGTAGATGGATTGATATTTCAGCCCAATACGCTCATCACACTCATCACCATTATCAACTCACAGCCAGTTGTAACTCCCTGATACCCACCCTCCCCTCTTATTATTCTGAAGCAGATTCCAGACATCATATCATTTCATCCATAAATATTTTATCTTGGAAAGAGGATTCTCCTTTTTTTTTTTTTTTTTTGAGATAGAGTCTCGCTCTGTCGCCCAGGCTGGAGTGCAGTGGCGTGATCTCGGCTCACTGCAAGCTCTGCCTCCCGTGTTCACGCCATTCGAGAAAGATTCTTTTAAAAATATAATCATAATACCATTATCAGTCCTTAAAATAATTGATAATCATTCCTTAAATCATACCTTATTCAATGAGTATTTAAATTTCCAACAATCTTATAAATATTTCTGTTTTGTTTACTGTCTATTTTTATGTTTGGATCAGGACTCACATAAGTCCATATATAATTGGCTGATGCGTCTCTTAAATCTTTTTTAAATCTATAGGTTTAACCTGATTCTTGCAGTTTAATTTTTGTGGAAGCTGGTCATATGACCTATAGAGTTTCTGAGAATCTGGATTTTTATATCACAATATCACCATTATGTTTTTGCCCAACACCCTTTATTGTCTCTACTTATTGTATATGGCATTGGAGTCTTATGGGACAGATTCAGGTCCCCTGTCCCCCCATTTGGAAAAAAAAACAACCAAAACACCATGTTGGCTAGGCTGGTGTCGAACTTCTGACCTCAGGTGATCTCCCTGCCTCGGCCTCCCAAAGTGCTGGGATTACAGGCACGAGCTATCGCATCATTTAAATGTACTGAGAGGCTGGGCGCGGTGGTTCAGAGCTGTAATCCTAGTACTTTGAGAGGACGAGGCAGGCAGATCACCTGAGGTCAGGAGTTCAAGACCAGCCTGGCCAACATGGTGAAACTTTGTCTCTACCAAAAAAAAAAGAAAGAAAGAAAGAAAAAATTAGCCCTGTGTGGTGGCGTGCGGCTCTGGTCCCAGTTACTCGAGAGGCTGAGGCATGAGAATCGTTTGAACCCCGGAGGCATAGGCTGCAGTGAGTTGAGATGGCACCACTGCACTCCAGCCTGGGCGACAGAGCAAGACCCTGTCTCTAAATAAACGTTGCCGGTAATCCCAGCACTTTGCGAGGCCGAGGCGGGTGGATCACCCAAGGTCAGGAGTTCGAGACCAGCCTGACTACTATGACAAAACCCTGTCTCTACTAAATATACAAAAATTAACTGGGCATTGTGGCATGTGCCTGGTCCCAGCTACTCAAGAGGCTGAGACAGGAGAATTGCTTGAACCAGGAGGCGGAGGGTGCAGTGAGCTAAGATTGAGCCACTGCACTTCAGCCTGGGCGACAGAGTGAGACTCCATCTCAAAAAAATTACATTAAAAAAATAAAAATAAATAAATGTAGTAAGATTGCAGAGTTGTGCAGTGGAAGCGTGCTGGTTCTATCCATGTAGTGAAGGCAGATTTCATCCACAAATCTCACAAGAACTTTTAGCCCCAGTTGCCTTCCAAAGAAGCAGTACATGGACTGACGCATGGGCTGTCCCAAACAGCTGTGGAAAGAAAAACAGAAAATAGAAAATGACACGCTCAGCCCTTGAGGCCAAAATGCCCTTCCCCAGAGCAGCTGCCAGAAGACAGGGAGCAGGATTGGGTTGGGGGTCACTTCTGGGTGAGGGGAGAACGGTCAGACCCGGGGCAGGGGTGTTGGAGCCTGGTCGGCCTCACTGGAACAGAAGAGAGCTGCTTCGTGATGCTCAGCTGACTGGCAGAGCCTTGCATAACCCAAATTCTCACGGTACAGAGAGGCCAGCCAGTGCGGGGACAAAGACAGGCATGCACAGAAATGGTTTCCTGGAAGACAGCCCAGTTGCATCTCTCAAATGGGACCAGATCGGAAGGGAGACCAGCTGCTTTGGGCAACTGAGGTTGCTTCTGGGCGAGCTCCCAAACTAGATGGTGCCGAGGGCCCTGGACCTGGCAGCTGGACTGGACATCACATGACCCTGTCTTCCAGGAAACGGCATCTTAGCCCTTGTCTGGCCAGTTCTCCAAAAGAACCATCCACAGGCCATTTCTCCATTCCCCTCCTATGCACAGACTGGGCGGGGCCTGACCAGAAACTCTCCCTTAGGGTTTTGAGTCACTGCCAAAACTTGAGCCCAGCGGTGAGGATGTGATGTTAACATGTGACTCTGGGTCAGGCGGTGGCTCGTGCTTGTCCACCCAGTGCTTTTGGGAGGCTGAGCTGGGAGAATCACTTGAGGTCAGTAGTTCAAGACCAACCTGAGGAACATAGATCTCTACAAAAAAATTAAAATAAAAATTAGCCAGCTCTGGTGACATGCATCTGTAGTCCCAGCTACTCGAAAGGCTGAAGTGGCTTAAGCCCATGAGTTCAAAGCTACAGCTATGCTGGTGTCACTGCACTCCAGCATGAAAAGCAGAGTGACACCATGTCTTGAAAAAAGGAACAAACTAGGCATAGAAGAAACATACCTGAAAATGGCCAGGCCCAGTGGCTCACGCGTGTAGTCCCAGCACTTTGGGAGGCTGGGGTGGGTGGATCACCTGAGGTCAGGAGTTCGAGACCAGCGTGGCCAACATGGTGAAACCCCATCTCTACCAAAAGTACAAAAATTAGCTGGGCGGGGTGGCAAGCGCCTCCCAGCTACTCGGGAGGCTGAGGCAGGAGAATCGCTTGAACCTGGGAGGTGGAGGTTGCTGTGAGCCAAGGTTGCACCATTGCACTACAGCCTGGGTGACACGAGCCAGAATCCGTCTATTTAAAAAAAAAAAAAAAAAAACCTAGAAATAATAAAAGCTGTATATGACAAAGCCATAGCTAACCTACTACAGGATGGGGAAAAGTTAAAAGCATTTCCTGTGTAAACAGTAACAAAAGGAGGATGCCCGTTCTCACCACTTTTATTCGAAATCACACAATCACGCAGGAGAGAAAAATAAAAGCCACCCACATTGGAAAAGAGGACATCAAATTATCCTTGTCTGATGAAGATGTGATCTTGGATTTAGAAACATGTAAAGGCTCCACCAGAAAACTCTAGACTTGATAAATAAATTAATACACTCATTTGCAGGATACAAAATCAACATACAAAAATCAGCAGCATTTTATACACCAATAATGGTCCAGTTGGGAAAGAAATTAAGAAGGCAATCCCATGTACAACAGCAACAAAATGAAAATGATACGCCGCAGAAAAAGTTTTACCAAGGAGGTGAAAGATTTCTACAAGGAAAACTAGAAAACACTGATGAAAATGTTTAAGAGGAGAGAAAGAAATGGACAATCATTTCATGCCCACAGAAGGAATTCATAGCATTAAAATGACCACACTGCCCAAAGCAGTCTAGAGATTCAATACAACCCCTACCAAAATACCAACATCATCACTCACAGAACTGGAAAATCATAAAACTCATATGAAACCAAAAAAGAGCTCAAAGAACCAAAGTCATCCTCACCAAAAACAACAAAACTAAAGGCATCCCATTTCACTGCAAATTAGAATGACAAAATTTTTGACAAGTGCGTGCTAACCAAAACAGCATGGTCCTAGCATAAAACTAGACACACAGATCAATGGCACAGATAAGACAGCCCAGAAAGACAGACACGTAGTCTTGGGACTTGTGTCTCTCCTGCTGTACATCCATGCTGGGTGCTTTATGTACAACAGGCAGACGAGAAGTCCCTGTTGCAAGTGAGGACAAAGTGTGGGAAGGCCGTGAGGGTCTGCAGTCACAGAGGGCCTTAGCCTCATCCCACAGTGCACTGTTGCACCGGAGTGCCACCTCCTTCTCGAGGTCCAGGTTTTCAACAGTGACCCGGACCCCAGCTGTAAGGCAGGTGGCAGCATCAGAGGCTCCCCTTGCCTGAGCAGCAGCAGGGGAAACTTGTGTCTACGGGGCCTAGAGGCCTGGGATGTCGGGGAGCCATTCCTGGGGGCAAGTGTCTGCCCTGGTGCTGCATCTGCTACCTTTTCACACTGGGCGAGACCCCAAGAGACAGCCTGAGGCCGGTCCTCACTCACCGTCTTTGAGGACTTGAGGGGCAGCCAACAGTGGGATGAGGCTGGCCCTCTCCTCCTCTTTAGTGACAGGAAGCCTTCTGGGGAGCTGTAGGAGCTCAAGATGGCATTTCGTTTGGGGCATGAGCTCATCCAGGAGGACTGAGATCTCTGGGTATATCCCAGACTTTTTTTTTTTTTTTTTTTTTTTTTTTGAGATGGAGTCTCGCTCTGCCGCCCAGGCTGGAGTGCAGTGGCCAGATCTCAGCTCACTGCAAGCTCCGCCTCCCGGGTTCACGCCATTCTCTTGCCTCAGCCTCCTGAGTAACTGGGACTACAGGCGCCCGCCACCTCGCCCGGCTAGTTTTTTGTATTTTTTAGTAGAGACGGGGTTTCACCGTGTTAGCCAGGATGGTCTCGATCTCCTGACCTCGTGATCCACCCGTCTCGGCGTCCCAAAGTGCTGGGATTACAGGCTTGAGCCACCGCGCCCGGCCTATCCCAGACTTCTGACATCTGGGCATGGAGGTCTCTCTGCAGAGGTCCAGGCCTGGGCACGAAGGGAGGGAGGCCTCCATCGTCCCGCAGGGGCCTAAATGCAGACCGTGCATCCCCGGTGCTCTCGGGAACCCTTCTCTGATCATCACTCTCTTGGACCCTGGGGTCCTTGTCCTGCTCAGGCATCCCTGCCCCCTTCTCCTTGAGGGCCTTCAACATGATCTTCTCTGGACACGAGTCTGGAGCACAGCCGGGTGTTGTGGGCCCCAAAAGGGTGACTCCCTGCTCCTGGGACCCACAGAGAGTCCTTGTGCTCAGTGCACTGGCTGAGCTGCAGGACACCCTGGAATTGGGAGCACAAAGCGCTGGCTTGCTGTGGTACCTGTGCATTCAAATTGAAGGCAGGATGGCCAGCAAGGAACACAGGGCTTGCAGGATCACAGAAAAACCCTTGGAGTTGTCATGGCACACCACTGATGCCAAGTGTCTGGGTACTTGTAGGATGGCCTTTCACTCCGTCCAGGGGCAGTGGCAACAGGGAGATCCCACACGCAAAGTGAACTGGGGGATGGGGTGAGCGGGCTCCAGGCAACTGAGCCCTACTGGCAGGTCCTCGGCCCCCAGGACAGGAGAGGGGTGACAGGCAGGGGTGACAGGCAGAGAGTGCCCAGGTAACCACTCCTGGGAGCAGTGGGGAACAGTGGGATGCTTCAACTCTCGAGAGCTGGGCTCTGAGCATCTGCCTTAGCTGCCAACTCAGCCAAAGGCTACATGAGCAGTTTCCCCCGTTGACGAGCAATGCATCTTTCCAACCTGAGCAAGTGGGTACGCGTGCAAAGACGGTGCGAGTCACAGATCTTCGTAGGAAGGGAGACCTTAAGGGACTGGCGCGGCCAGGGATGCACACAAGGCATCTGCTGGCAACGCCTTGGTGGGGGTGGGTGGTGCACACAATAGGTACTGGAGGGAGAGGCACGTGGGAAGAACAGGCATGCACAATGGCTCCAGATCCTCCTGTGGATGGCTGAAGATTCCTGCTCTCCTGCTGAGGCTTGAGGCTGCTAGGCTGGAGGACTGTATGGTCCAGGCATTGTAGTGTCCCCTTCTCTCCCTGGCCCGGAGCCCCAAGAGCTATCCGGACTTTGTCCAAGGCCTGGTTCTGGCCCAGCAAATAGGTCACTGCAGGGAAGCTGGATTCCCGGCCCAGCAGCTGGCACAGGAGGTGACAGCTTTGGGATTCACATCTGAGTGTCCTCCTGCCCTTCTCCTAGGAATCTGGAGTGGAGAGTTGCTCAGAACAGAAGTGCCTGGGACACCCAGATCCTGCTGGAGTGGCAGCTGGAGTGATGGCCAGGGCAGGCTGGGAGGGACATACTTTCCACAGGACCCAGTGCTTTCATCTCTGTGCAATTGACCAAGAGAAACCAAAACCAAACTCCTTCTTTTACACAGACCTATTTGAGGGAGGCCGGGTATTCTTTGTGTATTTCAACCTAACAAGATTATGAGATAGTCGGAATGCAGAAGGAGACAGGAGGACTCAAGTGTCCTCTCTTTTGCAAAAATGTCACATGAAGCCACTCGGTCTCTTTTTGGTTTTTTTGTTTGTTTTGAAGACTATTGTAATTTTGCAAAATATATGTTATTTGAGGATCAGTGTGCTATTTTTAGATAAATTAATATACTTTTTTTCAGCAGCACATGAAACATTCTTCAAAACAGATCCTTTGTTAGTCCACAAAAGCTGTCCCTACAAATTTTAAGAAATCACAATCATAGCATTCCGATTATCAGACAACAGAGGAATAAAACTAGAAATGGATATCAAGGCAAACTACAGAACCTATACACATATATGAAAATTAAACCCCACCCTCCTGAATGACCACTGGTTCAATGAAAAAATTAAAATGAAAATCCGAAAATGTTTTCAAACAAATGAAAATGGAAACACCATATACCAAAAGCTTTTGGATTCAGCAAAATCAGTGCTGTGAGGGAAGTGTGTAGCAGTAAATGCCTACATCCAAAAAGTAGAAAGATGACACATTAATAAACTGATGATGCACCTTAAAGATCTAGAAAAGCAAGAACAAAGCAAAACCAAAATCAGCCCATGAAAAAAATAATAAAGATCAGAGGAGAACTAAATAAAATAGAGTCTCAAAAACAACACAGAAATCAGGAAAAGCAATTACTGGTTCTTAGTGAGAAAAACACACTTTGGGTATTTCCTTTTTTTTTTTTT
>NW_012103043.1:75503-76162 GCF_000951045.1 Mandrillus leucophaeus
CTTAAGCATATTGATCTAGAAGAATTTTTTAAAAATACAGCCTACCATTTTTATTTATAACACTTACAGACAACAAAGCCAAACCATACTGTTTCAAGATACCATATACCTAGGAAAACATCTATAAAAAGCAAGAGAAACATACAAATCAGGCCCATCTGGAGAGAAGGGAGTGAAGCACTGCGCTGATTCGGGGATAAATACTGGTTGGGTAGACAGGCAGTCCTCATGCTTTTGGCTGACATAGATGTTACATACTATTTCATGTGTTATCACACACTCCCAGTAAACACATAACATAAGAGAATAATTAACCACCATCAAGCGTACTCATTTTGAGACAGGAAGATGTAGAGGAAAGACCTTGATGAGGGTGTCAGTTCCAAGGATGTATACCAGTGACTGACATGACTTGGTGCAAAGCTTGGGTAGAGACCTACACTTAAGCCCCTCACCCCCACTTGCTGAGGCATAAGGGCTCAGAGGGGGTTCCATGGGGTGGGCGGGAGTGGTAAGGGCCCAGGTGGGGCCGCAGCCTGGTGCCCCCCACCCCATGTGCACACCCTTTCCCTCCCCCGTCCCATGTGCACACCCTCTCCCTCCCCCCATGTGCACACCCTCTCCCTCCCCCACCCCATGTGCATCTCCTACACACAGAC
>NW_012103043.1:81907-84036 GCF_000951045.1 Mandrillus leucophaeus
GCACCCGGCCAGTTCTTTTGAGGGACTCTTGCATAGGAGCCCCAAGAGGCAGGTGCAAAAATGTCCATAGAAACACCGTAATACAACAACAACAAAAAATCCAGACTGATTCAAATGTCCATTAACAGGAGAATGAATACATTAGTTGGAATCTTCTTATACAGTGGTCAGACTGAATCAACTACAGCTGCACAACAGACTGGATGAAGCTTACAAGTAATGTTGGGATTAAATGGCCAGTCCCAGACCATTACATTTACCATTTGCAATAACAAGAGGAACAAAAGTAACTGAAGAATCTAACAAAAACTATGCAAGACCTGTATTGAAAAATTATAAAACTTGGCCGGGCGCGGTGGCTCAAGCCTGTAATCCCAGCACTTTGGGAGGTCGAGACGGGTGGATCACGAGGGTCAGGAGATTGAGACCATCCTGGCTAACATGGTGAAACCCCGTCTCTACTAAAAAATACAAAAAAACTAGCCGGGCTCAGTGGCGGGCGCCTGTAGTCCCAGCTACTCGGGAGGCTGAGGCAGGAGAATGGCGTGAACCCGGGAGGCGGAGCTTGCAGTGAGCTGCGATCCGGTCACTGCACTGCAGCCTGGGCGACAGAGCGAGACTCCGTCTCAAAAAAAAAAAACAACATAAAGTTTGACCAAGCAGAGAATCTTTGTCATCAGCTGTGGTGAGAGTGAGGCCCAGAGTGGGTCAGGGATTACCTGCCCAGGTTGTGCAATTGGGAGGGCTCTGTCAGGAGCTCTGAGTTTTCCCAGTGGGGGCTGAGTCTGGGCCCTCAGGGCACATACAGGTAGATACTGGCAGGCCCAACACCCTATGCAGGGCAGACTGGGATGCTGGGGCCTGCGGCACAGACTGGTCAGACCCACCCCAGTCCAGACATTCTTTGCAAGAAGAGCTGAGGCTGCTGATGCCAGGAACAGACAAACAAGGTCATTACCAGGTCATAAGCTCATTACCCACATCAGGCAAGGCCATGGCTGGCTAATAAGTTGGCCTCCTGCAGAGCCACCTGCCCTGGGACGGTTCCCAGAGATCTGGCTAGCCAGTGCCACAGGAGGCTGGGGCACAGTTCCAGGGTCCAGTGGGCAGGGCACGGGTATTCAGGGACAAAGTGTGCCTGAGTCCCCACAGGAAGCCCCAGACCTTGCAGTAAGACCTGGAGCAAGTCATTCTCCTCTCTGAGCTCTCAAAGAAGAGGTCAGCTCAAGGGTCTGGGAGGCAAGGACTCCTGCAGTAGACTAAGCCGGCCGCTACCATGGTCACACACACCTCCCAGCCAGCTGCTGGTCCTGACAGATGAGGAAACTGAGGCTGGGTGTTTTCATGAGGCCTCTGAACCCAGAACCCAGTACCCAGTGTCCTGAGCAAAGCCCAAGCCAGACCTGCCAACTTACGTGCACCGAGGCCCTACTACACAGCCCGCCCTCCTGGGGCCTAAAAGGACCATCACCTTCCCTTCTAAGAGCCCGGACGCAGGGGCTGGGCCCCAGCCAGGCCAACCTCCCTCCTCCTCCTAAGGCCCAGCAGCAGCTGCTCCCAGAGCAAGCAGCACAGTCGCAGCAAAGGACGGACAAGTGTCCTGTGCTCTGTGGTCTGAGCAGAGGGCCAGGGGCCATGACCCACATGGCCTCTCCAGGACCAGCTCCAAGATGAGCCTTCCTGTCCCGACCAGTGTGTCCAGCACCTCAGGGCAGATCGGCTGTACCTGCTGGCTGCTCCTGTTCCCTGCCCTTCCTGGGGCTCCCCACCACCTTTGGGAGACAGCTCCAAGACCCTGCTGCCTCCCTAGCTTACCCTCAGCCCCCTGCTGGGTGTGCCCTGTCCCCACACAGACCCCTGAGCCAGCTTCAAGGACTCTGCCCGCATCTCTACCTCCACTCTGATGACGGTGAAGCCACAGTCACACCCTCTGCCTCCACCCCGGCCCTGCTGGGTCCCTGCAGCAGCCCTCGGAGGCCCCCATAGCTCCCTCCCACACACAGAGCTCACCTGGCCCTGCCGTCTGAGCGCTCCCCTGGCTCCCAACTGCCCTTGGGCTCTGGGACATAAAACCTCCAGCCAAGGTGGCTGCCAAGTTTGTGTTTTTGTTTTGTTTTTTTTTTTGAGAC
>NW_012103043.1:87371-89005 GCF_000951045.1 Mandrillus leucophaeus
GCTGCAGGGTGGCTGCAGCCTTTGCCTCCCAAAGCTCCTCAAGGTCAGAGGGTTGGGAACCCGTGGGATGGAGCTGGGATGAGGACCCTGCCCCTCCTCAGGCATTTCCAGGCAAGGGGCACAGAGACACAGCCAGCAGCTGAGCCCCTCCTGTCAGGCCAGGTGGGAAAGTGAGGCACGAACACAACCCCAGACTGGAAATAACAAAGCCATCAAGTACTGCGTGCCTACTGAATGCCAAGCCCTATGCCCTGTTCTTTAATGTCATCTTTAATGAGATGTCTTCACTCAGTGATCGTGGACAGGTATTTATGGTGTGCAGGAGCATGCTGGGCACTTTTCTGGGCCGTGAAGACTCAGGGAGGTCCCTGCTCTGGTAGAAATCAAATCCAATAGGAGACAGAGACTGGGGCCCCACACACCAGGAGGAACTACCCAGTGCAGTGAGTGCCAGCAGGAAGCCACAGGGGCAGGGAAGGGCCTCCTGGGAGGGTGGGTGGCTGCATCCTGCGGCTGAGCAGGGGAAGCTGGCCTCAGGACAGGATGTGCGCAGGCATGGAGCAGGAAGTTCCTGGAATGATGGGCAAGAGGGAGCAGGTCACTGGGGGCAGGTCTAAATACTGGGGGCTGCATTGGGATAGCAGAGGCCTCGGGCAGACCCGCTCAGCATGCAGACTCCCCGCCCGGTCCCTTCCCTAGGATAACAGTGGAGGTCCATCCCCAAAGTGGTGGGGAGGACAATCCTGACACAGAGACCCCAGCCCAGCTGGCAGGGGAAGGGGAGCCTCCAAGGGCCCCTGCATGTGGGGGCCTGTCCCGCCAGGCAGCCCTCCCACAGTGCCCAGCAGCAGCCCTGCTTGCGGACCCTCTTTTGTCCCCATTGTTAAAAAAAAAAAAATTCAATGAAAAATGACACTAGCTGGGCGTGGTGGTGGGTGCCTATAATCCCAGCTGCTTGGGAGGCTGAGGCAGGAGGATTGCTTGAACCAGGGAGTCAGAGACTGCAATGAGCCGAGATGGTGCCACTGCACTCTAGCCTGGGCGACAGAGCGAGACTCTATCTCAAAAAAAAAAAAAAGACATTTGCTAAAGCTCTGTAGGGAAGACTATTTAGGACCATCTCACTAGGTATAAGGGACCATGGAGATGAGATTCTACTCATTTCAAAGGCTCAGCCTCAAAGGCCGCAAGGGCAAGTCCAGGAGCAGGGTGGGGGCGGTGCATGGACAGTCCAGGAGCAGGGTGGGGGCGGTGCATGGACAGTCCAGGAGCAGGGTGGGGGCGGTGCATGGACAGTGACTAGGAGGAAACGTCAGCCACCAGGGATTCTGGCTAAACTCCCCTAACAGGATTCTTGCTGAAGGCCGGCCAGGATGGTCAGACCGCACCTTCAGGACAGAGGGGGAATCCGATCAGATGTCAAGGATGAGGGCTTCTCGCTAAACTGACTTTGCAGGATTCTTGCTAAAACTGGAGTTTATAAGGAAGTGCTCAGATGTGCCTAGGAGAAGGCTCAGGAGCCTAAATAAAGTTTGACCGACCGGGCACGGTGGCTCAAGCCTGTAATCCCAGCACTTTGGGAGGCCGAGACGGGCGGATCACGAGGTCAGGAGATCGAGACCATCCTGGCTAAC
>NW_012103043.1:90995-94269 GCF_000951045.1 Mandrillus leucophaeus
GCTAGTTTTTTGTATTTTTTTTAGTAGAGACGGGGTTTCACCGTGTTAGCCAGGATGGTCTCGATCTCCTGACCTCATGATCCGCCCGTCTCGGCCTCCCAGAGTGCTGGGATTACAGGCTTGAGCCACCGTGCCCGGCTGCGAAGTTTTATTTAATAGCCATAGAGCACAAAGGTGATGACAATTAAGTCACACGGAGAGACTGCCCCATCAAGACCCCTGGCCCAGCTAAGCAGAGGAGCCCTGGGGTTCCCTCTGACCCCCCCACTGCGAATGCATTACTGAAGGGCAAGGTGGCTAGTCACCCACCCAGCTTGCATGCCTGAATGCACAGAGCTACAGCCTGGGCCCAGGGACAGCCCTGGGAGCTGGTGGCTTCCCACAGGCACAGCCAGCCTCCTCACCCCCACCATTCCTGGCCCCGGCCCAGGGCACACTGAAGGGAATAGGAGCGGAAGGAGCAGGCCCTGCACTGGAGCCGCAGTCAGCTCCTCGGTGCCGGGGCAGCTGTGGCTGGCTGAATTTGAGGAACTTCCCAGAGGAAGTGGAGAACAGACTTGTGTGCATGTCCCGCTCTGCCGCTCTGCCACGCTCCCTGAGGGACACACTGCTTTGGCCAGCCCCCACCCCATCTCCTCTCTGCCAGTCCCTGGTTTCCACCCCAGCCCTGCTACCAATGAAGCTCAAGCCAGGGTCCCCACAACCTGCTTTACGGCCACCGCTGCACTTGAGCTCAGGGGCTCAGGGTCTTGCTGACACGCCTGCATGTCCACCCCTCACCGACACCTCCGCAGTCCTCCTCAGGGCCCAACAGGGTCCCCAGGACCCCGCTCCCATTCTGCCCTTGCTCCTGCCAACCTATCTTCTCTATGCCTATGGCTTTGGGACCCCCTGTCACAAGTGCCAGCCCCCACATCTGGAGCCCCTGCCCCCACATCTGGAGCCCCTGCAGGAACAAACCCTGATCTGGACTCATTGCAAACGCTCAGCTTCTCTTTCAGCCTGTCCATAAACCTCCCGGCAGAGATCACAAAACTAACAGCTCTTTCTGCAAATCTGGACTCTCTCCTGCACCTTCTCCACCATCCACGCCTCCACATCATCCCTCCTGGGGACCTCAGAGATCTCTTCATTTCACAGGTGAAGACTTGGCTCAGAGAGGGCAGAGCCCCTGGGTCTCCAGCAGGGCTGGGGAAAGAACCCAGGGCTCTTTTGCTGGCAGTGTTTTAATGACGCAGGGGAGGGAGAGAATGGCTAATGAGGCTCTAGGGATCAGTAGAACCAGCTGCTGGAGGTCCCAGGGCACAGGTGACTCAGCAGGAATGGGGGAGTCTGAGGGGTTGACGGAATACCCAATTCTCACCTCCTCCTGTACCTTCCAGAGAGACGGGCTGCAGGGAGTGACTGCGTGAATGAACATGGCTAGAGGGACCTAGCTTCTCCTCAGCAGCTGCTTAAGGACAGCATTAGCGATCCCCTCAATCCCCCCACCCACACACGCACACGTGCACTGACCTGCAGAGGCCAGACCCCGGTGGACCTGGGGACACATTCTCCAGGGACTGTCTTGCTATGTCCCTTCCCAGATCAGCCTGGATTCATGCCAGGCCAGCCTCCACAATTTGCTGAGGGAGGCCCCAGGGTCCAGGGCACCCAGAGTGCTAACTAGCCCCTGGGGGTACAGGGAGAACAACATGCTGTGTGGGAGATACTACCCTCTGCCCATACCTAGGGCCCTGTGGTGGCCACAGGCAGCACTGCTTATGCAAAGGCACTGGGGTGAGAAGGAATGGGGTGCAGTGGCGAGGGTCCCGCAGAGGGTGAAAGGGCTGCAGGGGAAGGCAGTCCAGCAGAGATGCCATGAGGGCCTCAGATGCCAGGCTGCAGAGGTGGACAGGCTGGCCAGCTCCTCTCCCCCAGCCTCCTACTGTAAAAGGGGAGAGGTTCCCAGCCCTGCTAATTCATCCATTCACTCCATGGCAAGACAGCCACTGACAGCTGTGTCCTGGGACCCACCCAGGTCTGGCCTCTGTGCAGGCTAGCACTCAGCATGCTTAGTGCCACACTCAGCCCAGGAGAGATGACGCAGCCCTGGGCTCAGAGACCCCACTGTGGGAGGAAGGAAAAGAGTCATTTAAATAGAACTGTGAAGGGTGCTGTGGAGAAGGGGCTCGAGGTCCCTGGTGTGGAATGGGGTGGTCAAGGAACTTTTCCCTACCCAAGTGGGAAAAGTGAGAGCCACCAGGAAAATGGTGGGGAGGGGGGGTGGTGGGGGGGAGAGGAACTATGCAAAGACCCAGAAGGATGAAGAAGACTGTTGGATTAGAGGAGGTTAAAGGCACAGACAGGCTTGGACATGGTGGCTCATGCCTGTAATCCCAGCACTTTGGGAGGCCAAGACAGGAGGATCACTTGAGGCCAGGAGTTCAAGACCAACCTGGGAAACACAGTAAGACCCTATCTCTACAAAATATAATAATAATAATAATAATAATAATAATAATAATTTTAAATTAGCCGGACATGCTGGTGCACACTTATAGTCCCATCTACTCAGGAGACTGAGGTGGGAGCATCACTTGGGCCCAGGAGGTGGAGGCTGCAGTGAGCTATGATTGATTGCACCACTGCACCCCAGCCTGGGCAACACAGCAAAATCCTGTTTATAAAAACAAAACGAAACAAAAAACCCAGCTTGAGATGGCCAGGGATTTCCAGAGGCCCTAGGCGGGCCGCCTTGGAGAGTAAGGGAGACCCTGAAGAGCTCGCATGGAAGGGCCAGCAGCTTGGGGCTGGACATGTCACCTGGATGGGTTCTTCCAGCTGTGTGGACTAGGGGACAGGGTGAGGAGATAATGGCCTGGACTACATGGAAGGAGGTCGCCCTGAGCCACTGAAAAGGGCTGTGGGATCCATGACCACTCCTGGTCTTCCCTTGACTATGATGGAGAACTGTCTCCATAGCTTCCAGTGGAAAACGTGAGCTCAGTTCCTGATTTGTGTGTAGCGGGTGGTGCCTGGGCTTCAGCTGGCGATGCTCCATGTCACCTCTGCCCAGAAACTGGGCCATGCCCTTGGTGAGATCCTGCCCACAACGCCGTCGTTCTGGCAGGGTCCCCTGGGAACCCAGCTGCCCAGGACCCTGCCCCGCCGGGATTCACCGCACCCCAGGCCGGATCCCCTAGGGCTTTGGTCGTTCCCACAGCCATCCCGAGGGCCCCCTCCACGGTGCGTAGCCTGGGGCCCAGCGGTCGCTAGGCTGCAGCCTGGGGCT
>NW_012103043.1:94889-140532 GCF_000951045.1 Mandrillus leucophaeus
AGGACCGCAGACGACGCCCCGGACGGCCCAGCAGACGGCGGAGCGCACCGAACCCCGGCCGGGAAGAACCACAAGAAGATGACGGTGCCTCCTGGGGTCCCGCAAGGCGGCAGGGACTGAGGAAGGCCGCACAAGGGCGGCCTAGGCGAGGTGCGGAAGGCGTCGCGCTGGCTACTCTGGTACCCCCAGGACGGGGCAAGTGAACAGATCGGTCCCCCTCGTGGAGCGTGGCTCTGAGCCAGGAGGGTGCCCGGGTGTCGCCAGCTAGGGCTCTGGTACTGGAGGGAGGGGGTGGGCGCGGGACGGGCGGAGGGTGGGTCACGTGCGTCTGGGGAGTGCGGATGGCAACCTGGGTCCTTGCCAGAGACTGAGTCCGGTTAGAGAACAGGGTGGAGCCCCTTTGGACCTTAGAGCGGGGCCTTTGGGCCTTGGGTCTGGGTCAGGGCTGGGTCAGCCTCCAGGGAACAGCTGAGACTCCCCTTCCTTGGGGGTGACTGCAGGTTCTGTTTCTTTCAAGGTCTCATGAGGAGGCAGGGTCTCCACGCACTGGAATAGTGTCACCCACACACAAGGGCACAGAACCCAGGGACACAGGACGGCTGAGACACGCAGCTGGTGATGTCCCTCAGGACGGTGTCAACCAGTATGTAATCACATTCCACACAGCACCAACTGGACAGCGGCCTCCGATCACCCTCACTCTGACTGCGACCCCTCTCACTGGACAGCATCACCTGGACACAGAGCCTCACCCAGTCCGTGTCCCGTGGACCCAGCTTTACTTTGGGTGGTGACACCAAGAATACTCACCCCTTAGCCAGACCACAGGCAGCCACCTGGACACGAACATCTCTCCAGACTCACCCTCCATGCAGACTCCACAGCAGAACTCCCAGGGAGGCACCGGGACCATGGCTTCGGAACACCAGGCAGCCCTCTGGTGCCCAGCACCCACTCAGCCAGGACAGCCTGCAGCGGAGCCTGGAGCCAGCAGCTTCTCATCTCTTGGCCTCGGGAAATGTAGCTGGAGTCATCATTTAGCAGAGCACAGTGTCCCTGGGTTGGTCACCCAGCTTATTTTTTAAATAAAATAATGTAATCTTGGCCTAACCGTGGAATTTCTGACTGCTAGATTTTCTCCTTCCATCTGACCAGGGGAGTCAGACACAATGTGTAGGATAAGGGTGGGGGCCCTTCCCCCTCTGAGAGGAACCTGGAGAATCGCGGGTTCTGGTGAGGTAGGAGAGGGTCACTCAGAGGGCTCCCATGGAACAGACAGGCACACTGAGGCCTCAGTGGGATTAGGGCAGGAAATGCTCCTCTTGCAGTAGGGGACCGCGCCAGGTCACACACACCCCCCCGACTACGCCACATTAGGCTAAGGTCACTCTGTGCATTGTTTATTTCATTGTTTATTTCACATGGAGGGTCACCCACGGTTGACAGAAGCACAAGCTGAGCCCCAGGCCCATCAGAGCCCAGTGCACACCTGCTAGGGTGGGGGAAGAGCAGGGGCCTGTCGCTGGGACCCAGGCTCTGGAGGAGGCCAATACGGCGTGCCCCTTAAGAGGCTGCTGTGGGCGGAACTTATACGTGAGTGGTATGGGGCGAGACACCCAGGTGCCCCCACCTTGCTCTCTCTCACCTCCGTGGGAGCACTCCGGCCACCCCACTTCGTGCCCGAGTCTACCTCCATAGCCTGGCTCTGCCTGTCCTGGCCGTGCTCCCAGTCTGCTCAGCTCCAGCCCCCCTTCAGTTGAAGTGCAGCTACAGTGTGCGGTAGGCAGGCGACAGCAGCCCAGTCCCCCGAATCTCCAGGTGGTTCTGAGGATCAGCGTCCATTCAGAGTAGCAATGACGGGGAGGAGGCACATGACACCCTCTCTACCTCACCACCTGCCCACCTTGTGCCATTAGGACGCAGGGTATGGGCAGAAGCCCTTCCTCAGGCCAGGCTGCTTCCCAGTGGGGCCTCATTGCTTCCACTGAATGGGATCCATGGTGTCCAGGGCTTCTGCTGGTCAGCAGAGCAGAGCTCCACAGACTGCAGGGGAAACCCTCCCCGCCTACACCCAGCATGGCAAGGAAGAGGGCAGAGGGCAGCCCTCCTGGGGTGGGGCTGAGCCCAGCTGTGTGTGGTCAGGGATCCTGGCCCTGCCAGAGACCCTGACTCCTGGTCCTCAGGGGCCACGGCTGGCTGTGGTTTGTAGGGTGGGGCCTGGCGCCTACACAGAGGGCGCATCTGGACTGCTGTGTGAGGATGCTCCTTCCCTGTGGAACTAGCCCCTGTGGAGGGTTTCTGGCCCTGTAGGGTGTCTCAGCTCCCGTGTGTAGGGGGTCCTGGTCCCCATGTACACGCAGGAGCTCTCATGCCCTGTGTGGGGCTCTTGCCCCTGCCTAGGAGGGATCCTGACCGCAGGGTGCTGACCTGTGTGGATGTCATTCTCCAGGGTCCAAGGCCCTCAAGGTGCTGAGTCATAGCCTTGGAAGATGAAGGTCTCGAGGGTAGAGTTCCGCTGGACCCTGTGAAGGTCAGTGTCGATGGGGGACTGGCCTGGGCCCCCACAGGCTGGGGCCAGCTTCTTCCAGTGGGTGGGACCTGTGAGAACAAGGACTGCGGTCTTTGGGTGGGGGGTCAGGGAGGCAGCCTGGGGGTGCAGCAGAGGGTGGCCCCCATACACCCAGAGGATAGCCCAGCCTCAGGAAACCCAGCTCCCTGCTTCCCCCACACCGGAACAGGTCACAGCGCCCCCCTTCTCTTGTACCCTGCATCTGACGTAGCCATCTAGTCTCCAGATTGACTGCCCCATGGTGAGATGAAGGTGGAAGGGTCTCCGGCACACAGCTGCACACCCACACTGGGACCTCTATCACCTGCACACGCTTGGGCTGGCCACAGTGGCACACCAGCCTTGACTGACTCAGGACCGACGGTCACAGCAGGCCCAGACTCACGCACAGGGGGACAGTCACACACTTGCACTGATGCCCAGTCACTGGGGCAGAGGACTATAGACAGAAACCTGCAAAGACCACAGAGTGCAGGGTGCAGACTGTCTCTTGGCCACTCTTGCACCACAGGCACATGCTCTGGTGGTCCCAGGACACAGACTGATCTCACACAGCCTCACATGACACTCTGTCCTCACCACACTTGGGGTCCTGGGAGTCGTAGGAGCAGGCGCCTATGGAGACAGTGGGCAGGGGGCTGAGCTGAGAGGCCAGTCGCCTGGGCCCTCTCTAAGCCCCATGCCATCAGCTGGAGTCCAAGAATGAAGTAGGCCAGGGGAGGCCAGTGAAGAACCCTCTCTCCTGTCACCCCTACCCCAGTATTTTCTGCCCCCAGTCCCTCCCCACCCCCAGAGGCAAGACCTAAGGGGTGGTGGAGCGTGGCAAGAGAGGGTAGATTGGAGACCAGACAGGCAGAGTCCTGGTGCCCACTCTCAGAGTCTGCGCCACACCAGCTGCACCACAAGGAAGGCGAGCACGATGCCAGGGGCGCTTGTGGCTCAATGGCAGCCGCAGCTAGGAAAGACAGGAAAGTGGCCAGGCTGCTGGCCTGGCTGCTATGTATGTATTCATTAGCTAGGTGGGCTAGGGGCATGGCTATTGAGGAGAGGGTGCGAGGAGGCAGTCCCCAGGCAGGGCCACCAAGACAGCAAGCTCTCCAAACTCACCCAGGTGTGCTCTGGTCCCAGGGCTGCACTGAGTGCCAGCAACAATCGCTGAGGTTAATCCTGCAGGAGAGGGGTGACCTATTATTATCCCCACTTACAGTCCAGGAAACAGAGGCTGGGGACCCGAATGACACACCAAAGCCACCAGCAAGAAAGGTCAAATAGTGAGGGCACCTTGGACCCCAGCACCCATGACTTTCGGGGCAAGGATAGGAGGAAGGTGTAGGACGTCTCTTGCCCCACTGTGGGCCTGGAACTGCCACCCCATCCCAAGACCACAGCCTGCCTCCTACCCAGCACCCCCTGTGGATCCAGGCCAAGACAGGAGGTCAGAGGAGGGGACTTCTTTACACCCCACGCCTCTTTCCAATCGCCAGAGGGCAGGGCCCTACCCACACTGGGGATGGGAAGACGGCCCTTACCCAGGGGCAGGGCTCGGGGCTCTGTCCGGGGTGCTGACAGCAACCTGTGTGCCCAGGACTCAACACCACCACTCCACTCCTGCCCCAGAAGATGGGATAAAAAATGAGGGGCCGCATCCTTGAGGCTCCCATCCCTGCCAAGGGACTTACCAGCTCCTTTCCTAACCCTGATCCCTCTCACGTCCCGCCGCCGGACTTCCCGCAAGTATACACACCTGGAATGCCCCCAGAGCAGGGCATGCAATCACACTTCCTGGGCCCCCTACCCTCTGACACCCAGAGATGGCACTGCTGGACATGTGTGAAGAGGCTGCAGAAGACCTAGGCTACTTTGTAACACTAGGTGGCTTGGACTGGAGGGAGGGGCTGTTTCCAGCCACCTGGATGATGAGGGGAACTTAGAGCAGATGGGGCTGACGGCCCGGTTCCAAGCCCTGCCGACACCCCGTCCCATGCTGGCTCCCAGATGGTGTCAAGCAGCCTCTATGTGGATCCTGTGCAAGTCAGCAACACCTGCCAAGGCAGCAGCGAATGCCCCGAGCAAGGCTGGGTGCTGCAGGATAGCTGTAGGCAGCTCAGGGCTGCTGCTCTCCCTGCACACCCTACCTTGGGGCTCCAGGCTCAGCTCTGCCTGGTCCTCAGGGGGTTTGCTGGACGCCTGCAAGGGCTGCAAACCCTAGGAGCATTCTGCTGAAAGGTGGGTACCCAGTCTCTTCCACCTTAGCCTGTGGCAGCTGTGGGGGTCACACCAAGGACTGACCATGCTTCTTCCAGAACACAAGTTTATTTGGCATTTGGATGAAATGGTTCTCACAGCATCTTAAGAAAAGTTAGTGTCAACCCAACCAAAAACTAAAAACCCTTAATGAAAGGAAAACATAAAAAAAACAGACATCAGGACAATGTACAGTATCAAATCCCACCTCCACATGGCAGGTCAGAGGGCACCTGGTCTCCGAGAAACTGTGGCAAGGTGGTCCTGGGGTAGGAGGACCCCTGGAGCACAAGGTTCGGCAAGGGTGGCCCCGGGACTTGCTGGTCAGACTGGGGGCTGCAGCAGGCCTCGCAACGGGGGCATTCTGGATGGCGGTGCAAGGATAGATGAGCGAGTCCAGCTCTCCTCATGCCCCCAAGGGCCTCCTGGAGCCACAGGTGTTCCAGGCAGTTCTGCCATGTGGACCTTCTGACTGGCCTGACGTGCCAGTGGCCTGAGTGCTTGTAGAGGCGCATGGGGAAGGGGCCACCCAGTAACCCCTGGCCAGCCCAAGGCCCACCCTCTGCAGCCTGCATGGTCCACTTTACCCCATTGCCTCGCTGCCCCCTACGCGTCTGACTGGCCCTAATGATCCTCTGGTCCCCAAAGGAAGCGTCCCAGTCCCACACATCTCGTGCCAGCCACCCTGTCCTGCACACACAGTTCTGAGGCCAGGCAGGAACCCTCTAAGCTCTCAGGATCAGGCCCGTGGGGGACTCTGCTGTGTGGTCCTCGGGCCCTCACTGGCCACCTGGCACCCATAATGCACATGCCTGCTGCTCTGGAACCTGGCTGCCGTGCCCCAGTGCATGTGGGATACATGACGTGCTTCCTGCTTTTGTCTTCTGCAGCCAGCGGGGGACTCTTGTGGCCAGGACTTCCTTCTCAAGAAGTAGCAGCCCTTCTCCAAGAGGAGCGCAAGCCTGCCCGCACACAGCCTCTAGCATCATGCTCCAGCAGGCCAAGCTCAGGGACAGGCAATTCAGTGACAAAACTCACTCACAGCTCTGGCACAAAGGTCAAGTCTGTCCATGGGTAACTCAAGATTCTCATTCCACATGGGATGGAAAAAATGGGTCTCCAGCCACAGTGTGAGAATGTGTCAAGTGGACTGTGCATGGAGTCCGTGCCCGAGCAGCACCACAGAACTGCATGCTTCAGCTAGGCCTCCCAAGTGCTGCCCCCGCAGGTCTGGAAAGACTGCGTGAGACAGCCCTGCCTCAGCACAGCCCAGGATGTCGATGACCCTGGAAGAGTGGGCCCCCACTGACCTGCAAAGTTCCATGTACCACCCTCACCTGCAAACGCTTGGCCACATACACACACAGAGACAAACATATAAAGGAAAGATCCAGACATTCAACGTAGAAAAGATGGATGTGCTAAAAATCGCACAGAACCCGCTTAATCTCCAAACCTCAGAAATGTTAAAGGCCCTGTATCAGGCAACAAGACCACTGCCCAGGAGCAGGCAACAGGGTCCTCCAAGCAGAAGGGTCCCAGGCAGGGCCCCCAGCCCCTGCGCTGCTGAGGAGGGGCCCGGAGGTGTGCATGCGGCCGCTGGGCACTGAGCTGCAGCAGTGGCGGTGATGTAGAGTGGACTTGAAGGAGAAAGATGCAGCCCAGGATGGTGGTTTCAGCCACCCCTCCTGCAATGAAGCAACCCTTTATGGCACAAACAGGGTCGGGGGCAGGCCCAGGGGCAATTCAACAGGAGGCAAGAGCCCAGGGCTCCAGAGTGGAGAGACAGGAGACAGCTCAGTCTCCAGAGCCCGCAGAGCACAGCCCCAGTCCAGAGCTTCTTCCTGAGGCAGCCATGCACAGCAATGCTGGGAGGGATTGACGGGGTGGGGTCAGCCTCCTGCCGCAGAGCTGGGCTGCAGAGCGCCCAGATGGAAAGACACAGAGAAGAGCTTAACCTCCTTCCAAGCTCTCCTTCTCAGGGCTTCAGGTTCCAGAGCCCCAAGGGAGCTGCCAGCCAGGGGCAGGGCCACCCTGATATTCACAACCGGGCTTGTGGGGCTGTCTTCAGTGCAGCCACTGTGGCAAACTCAGAGACTGCCTCCCTGAAGCAGACCCACTGCCTACACCACACCGACAGTCCAGAGGCCCTTCCTGAGGGCGGCCAGCAAGGGGCACCGTGGCAGCCCTCGCTGTGCCCATCCCCGACTGGGTCAGCAGGTCTCTGGACAGCACACTGCAGCGAGCAGGCCCACCACAGACGCGTTGGGTGTGGCCATGGCCCACAGTACCTTCTTCATTCCCTGCCTCTAAAATGTGTGGTCTGAACGAATTTTGTCACTCTTCTGCCATTTATAAAGGCGAAGATAGTGATCCAAAGCTAAGCATGTTTCTGAAGCCCTCAAGGAAGCTCCGTGCAGGCCACCACGTCTTTTGGCAGGAGGCGGGCTGTGGTCTCTATGTACACACGCATGCCCACCAGTGATGTGCGGCAGTGCGCGGCGTCCAGGCTGGGACAGGGGCCTTTCAAGTCTCCCCAGGGACCGGTGTTTTCGACAACAGACAGGTGCTCCCAGACCGTTGGGGTACAGGCTGGGCCGTCTACACCACAGTATTGAGGGAGCTGCGACTGTGGCGGCCGCCCCCTGGCAGTGCCTCTGCAGCTGGGATGCTCCCACTCTGGGCAGGGTCAGGGGGCACGAGCAGGGAGCTGCTGCTGTCGGCAGAGTCTTCCAGGTCTGCCAGAGAGGCCCCCACAGTGGGCAGAGGCTGCTCCAGGCGCCGGGGTAATGCACCTTCACTCCCACCATCCCCAGGGGCTGGCAGGCTGACCTCCGCGGGCTCAAAAGCATCATCGTCTGCAGGGAGAGACAGAAGGGTGTCAGAGACAGACATAGGCCTGGCACAGAGGATGCAGGGGAGCTGGGCAGAACCAGGAGACACTCCTCCTGCCTGAACGCCCCCGTGAAGCTGGGTGGAGCAACACCTGGGTGGCTCCCCGTGCCTCAGATTTTGAAGGAGGAGCCTGCCCCACATGACCCCTGTTGTACCTACTGCTCCCTGTGGCTGGGAACCTGGTATATGCAAGGTGCAGGACACATCTCAAATGGCAGACACGCGCCTGTCCCACCATCGGTGTCAGGTCGGGGAAACACACTGACCAGCAGTCACTAGAACAGAGGGGCCCAAAGGGAAACTGTCTGAGACTCAGTACGGGTGAAGACCCGGCTCAGCGGGAAGTCAGGGGTATTTGTCATCAGGGAGGCACTGGTCCCAGGTGGGTGGAACAACATTCAAGACTGCAGCTGGAATGTGACAACCGTCGTGTGGGCAACAGGGCTGCAGGGAGCGGCCCGGAAACCACACAGGTGTCTGCAGGAAGCTCTGATTCAAGGTAGGCTGTGTGGTAAGGAGTCCACTCGCTTTGTTTTGCCCGATCTTTATTACTTGCTTTTTTTTTTTTTTTTAAGAGACAGGATCTTTTTTTTTTTTTTTTTTGGAGACGGAGTCTCGCTGTGTCCCCCAGGCTGGAATACAGTGGCGCGATCTCGGCTCACTGCGAGCTTCGCCTCCCGGGTTCATGCCATTCTCCTGCCTCAGCCTCCTGAGTAGCTGGGACTACAGACGCCCACTACCGCACCCGGCTAATTTTTTGTATTTTTAGTAGAGACGGGGTTTCACCGTGGTCTCGATCTCCTGACCTTGTGATCCGCCCGCCTCGGCCTCCCAAAGTGCTGGGATTACAGGCGTGAGCCACCGCGCCCGGCAAGAGACAGGATCTTAAAAGACTGCACGCTGGTGTGCAGTAACATGACCATGACTCATGACAGCTTAGAATTCCTGGGCTCAGGTGATCCTCCAGTCTCAGCCTGCCCAGTAACTGGCACTACAGGTGTGCCCACATGCATGGCTAGTTTTGAATTTTTTGTGGAGATGGAGGTCTCACAGGCTGCTCTCAAACCAACCTGGGCAACATAGTGAGACCCCTCCTCCCGCCTCAGCCTCCCAGAGTGCTGGATTACAGGTGTGAGCCACTGTGCCTGGGCTGCCTGCTTGTCATTACCACAGGCCGTGCTGTCTGAAAGCTGACAGCACAAGGCCCCGGTGACGCATCTCCCCCCTGGTCAGCCCCTCACAGCCCCCACCCTGCTCTGCAACCTGGCCCACTGAGGTATCTGGGATCTGCTGCCACCCACTGGCATCCCTTGTAGGAAGCTAGTCCTACCCTGAAAGACTGTGACAATCTTGTGTCCTGAGGGCAGGGGTCAAATCCAAGTCTTTTCCGCATCCCCAGATCATGCAAGAGCTGTGACAGCTGACCAAACAAACAAATAGGACTCAGACCTTTTGGCACAGAAGCACCAGCCTCACAATGCCCATTCTGCTGAGATGTGCGGGCATGCAAGGAGACAGCTGCCTTGGGGTGGCAGTGCCTGCCAAGTACACTATAGGTTTGTGTGTGTTAGGGGGCCTAATGCACAGGGAGAGGGGAACACCTGCACTGCTCACCAGAGACAGGGACAGGACAGGGGTCGGGAGCCTGCCTCTCCTTAGCTACACAGCCTTGAGGAATGGTGCCACTATCAGATGGGTGGCAGACTCCAACTATGGGCCAGTGGCACGGAAGCCGCGCTTTCCTCCCACCTCACAGAGCTGCCTCCTGACATGACATGAGGGGCTGTCACCATGGTGTCTCTAGCTCATGTGTCTTTACAGACAAGTGACTGGCTCCTGGGTCTGGGCCAGCCCTGTCCTCACAACTGCCAGTGCCTGGCTCTCCAGGTCTCTAGAGCTGGGCTGAGGGCCCTGAGGGCTGCCCAGTTGACAGGTGCTCACAGAAGGGAGGGAGGGAGGGAGGGGCCTCAGGCCTCCTTAGAGCTCTCTGCACAGATCGCCAGGGGCGGCCAGGCAGGGAGATCAGGATCCCTTCTGCACGGGCAGCCCCAGGAGGAGCCTTAAAGGAAAAACCAAAGACAAAACCGGAAAGAAGTGAGGCCCCAGGCCTCTGCAGCTGGGCAGGAGTGCTGGGCCTGGCCCCACGTGCCAGGTTACTTGACAAGGTGTTCCCTCTCCCTGGGGAGTCAGGCACCTGCAGGGTCATAGAACACACTGTCCGGGTGGATGGAGGCCTCGTAGGGCGGCGGGGGGTCGTCGGGCTGGCCGATGTCCGGGTACTTGTATGCCGTGTAGGGAGGTGGAGGGTCGTGGAAGTGGAAAGTCCCACCCTCTCCGTCATCAGAAAGATGCAGCGGCGTGAGACCTGTGCCGAACCCGTCTGGGCCGTAATCAAAGCCAGGGATCCTGCGGCCGAGGTTGAAGTGGTGCACTGGGCCATCAAAAGTGTGGAACGGGAACAGAGACAAGTCACTGGCGGCAGGCTGCCTGGCTCCTGAGCCCCCCACCCTCAGGCTGGGCCTGCCGTACCTGAGTGCACACACCTGGCCCCACTGCCTACCCCTCAGCAACATTCGGCATCCCCATGAGACCCCCGGTGTGCTCCATGGCACGTCCCACCCTCACCACACCAATCTGTCCCTCTGGGCTGACACTTCTGCCAGACCCAGCCTCTGGCTGCCCACAACCCTCCAGCAAGGGGGTGATCCAGGCCTCTGATCCTAAGAGGCCTCCGAGTTCTGCCCACCCTGTGGTTTGGGAGGAGTAAGGAGGGTCTTGGCAAGAACTTTCCTGGCCCAGAGGTGAGGACACAGACCCCACAACATGCGGCATTCAAATCTGACCAGGGGGCCCTCCACCTGCCTCTGCCCTCTCTGTCCAGGGCTGGGGAGCTCACGGAGACAGGGGTGACCTGGGGTGGGGATGGGGACCAGGGCTGTGGCCCTCAGAGGGCACTCACAGTTTGCTCCAATCAGGGACTCGATGCGCTCCCGGCGCCGCTGGCGCAGCCGGTGGACCATGAAGAGCAGCAGGGACAGGATGAGGAAGGAGGAGATGCAGCTGACAACCAGGCGCATCCCGCTGGCCATGGAGTCGAACAGGCTGTTGCCATCTGAACGGGAGGGAAGGAAATGGCCGATCTGAGAAGGGGGACCACCTTCGTGCTGGGCTGGGGATGCTGTCGTCCTCCTGCCCAGGTGGGCTGTGTGGACAAGGCACGCAGTGTCTCCCTGCACTCAACCATCTTCAGGATACATGTGAAATAAGGCCACTCAAAATCAAGAACATGGTGACAGCACAGAAGCAGAAGAGCGAATCTCAGGTCAGGAGGAGCATCTCACCATGGCCCCCGGGGCTGCTGTGTGCTAACGTCCATCTGACTATCACTGGAGCAAAGTGGGGTTTCCTGTCTTAGGACCAGCACTCCTAGCAGGCTGTGCTCACGCACTGCATGCCCCAGGTGCGGCTGGGGAGTGGCCCTCCTGCAGAGGTGCACATCCTTTCCCAGGGGCCAGGGCTGTGCACAGGCCACCACCCATATCCGTCCAACAGCAGCTTTCCTTTTGTCTGAGGCCTGGGCTCTTGGAAGGAAGGTGCTCAGTTGCCCAACAAGATGAGCCAGGGGGAGGTGAGGGACAGCCTTGTCCTGGTGGGAGGCCAGGGTTGGTCAGGTAGGCAGGAGTCTCATGACAGCTGCTGGCAGTTTGGAGTGGGGGTGGCGTCCCTGTGGAGCATGGCTCGGGTGGCTGCCGTGGGGAGGACAGGCTGCAAGAGAGTAGCACAGGGCGTCAGGAAGCCAGGAGGAGGACCTGCTGCGGCAGAGAAGGGAATGACAGAGGCCTGGACCGGGTAGCAACAGACTGGGAGAAGCGACAGTACAAGGTACACTTGGGACTCAGATTGCCACAACTCCCTGATGGACTGTGTAGGGGAACAGTGAGTCCCTGTGGGCAGCCGCACGGTCAACTCAGGTATCGTTTCACAAATGAGCCTCTGCTGTGGTTGGGAGTGAAGCCTGCCACTTCAATCCTTAACAAGCAATGGCAGAGAAAATGTGCATCCCCTGATGCACCCAGCTCCAGCACACACGTGCAGATGACACCTGGACACAGCACTGGGTCCCACAGGCTCCCCGCTGAGATGCTCTCCTGGCTCAGCCACACCCACACACTGGGTACACACGCACCAGGCGTAGGTGTAGGAAGGCTGGGTGGACCCGACTCCACCTCTTTGCTGGGTGAGCGGGCAGGAGGGGCCATGAAGCCGAGTCCCAGCCAGGCTAGACGCCAAGGAGCACCGGGTCTAAGCTGCTGCACCTTCCTCTGCTCTTCTTGGACCCTTTCATGCTTTTCGTGGCCACCACTTGGCTGGGATGCTACTAGTATTCAGTAGGTGGAGGCCAGGGGTCCTGCTCAACATTCTCCAGGACAGCCCCCATTACACAGTATCTGGTCCAAATGTCAACAGCGCCAAGAGTGAGACACCCTGCCCTGGTGCAGTGCACACCGGCCTAGGAGCTTGCTATGAGCTGCCCATGGGGAGGCAGAGATGATGTGAGTGGCAGCAGGCATGAAGGGAGAATTTGTGCCAGCCATGCATCTATAACATGCTGGCACTTCCACGCACTCCGGACCTATGTAAAATGGCAACTCACAGAAGTCACAGAAGAGTGGAACCAGGAAGTGGTCCCGGAAGTAGCTGCCTCCACAGACCAAGAGTGAAGGCCAGGGAGACTTCAGAACGAGGAGTGACCCATCAGCTCCTGGAAGCAGAAGGACCCCCGCAACAGCAGGGAGCCTGCTAAGCTAGGAATGGCCACTCCCACCTCTGCAACAATCTCGGCAGGCAGGACTCCCACTGCCTGCCCCAAGGAGACACTTCACAACCCCCATGTGAGTGGCTGGGCTCCCAGAGCCCTCAAGTCATTCCTGCTAGCCCAGGACACTCCATGCCCACAAAGATAGCAGCGCCAGCTCCTGCCCTCCTCCCACGGGGCCAGGAAGCATCTCTAAAAGCTGCAGTTGTTGCTGACAACACATGAAGTGAACATGTGAGAAGGATACATCCTCTCACCAATTAGCTGCTTTTTCTGATGCTTCTGACCCTCCTCCAGTCTCAAGGGCACTCTCATCAGTGGGCGAAAGCCCAGTGGCCCAGGGACTGGCAATGTGCCTGTTCACTGGAGGCCAGTTCAGAGATACCAGGGGAGCTCCTAAGGAAGCAGCCCCTTTGCAATGACTAACTCTTAAATCAGTTCTAAAATAAACCCAAGGACATGGTCAAGGTCCCAATTGTCCCTCAAGGTGGGGACCAGAAATAATCATCTCTCAGAACCAAGCCACTTGTAGTTAAGCACAAAGAACAGAGCCTGCCCCAGAAGCCAGAGGCCAGCCCAGGGACCCCAGAGGCCCCTTGATAGGGCTGCTCCCTCCATGGAGCTCTGGGCTGCGCGGCTGGGGTTATCTTTTGTCTCTGAGCTATCCTGTAGCTCCCAGAGAGAGGATCCAGCCTGTGCATGAAGAACTCCAATGACAAGGAGCTCACTGTTTCACTGAGCTTGGTTACCTTGTAACAGTTTCAAAATCTCCATCAGAGACGGCAAGGGGAGCAGAAGGTCAGCAGGGATCAGAAGCTGAGACCAGGAACCCAATGTGGGCTCTGTGCCTGGCAGCTGCACCAGCCAAACACCTCAACATGCCTCTGGGAACCTCATCATATCAGGGCTGCCCAACAGCAGCAGAGCAAGCAGGGGCAGAGGGCAGCATGAGTTTCAGCTGCTCTGCACCTTGGCCAGCACTTGGTGCTGTCAGTTTCATTATTTCAGCCTTTCCAGCAGGAGTGGTACCCCATGTGGATTTAGTTTGCTTCCCTAACGGCCAATACTGAGCATCGTTTCAGGTGCCTGACTGCCATCCTGTATCTTCTTTTGTTAAGTGTAATAAAGTAAATCTTCTTCTAAAGCCATTTTTCAATAGGGTTGTTTTGTTTTCTTATTGAGTTTTGGTGTATTCTGAATATAGACCTTTGGTGTGTGTTTTGCAAATAATTGTTTTGATTCAGTCAGGGGCTTATCTTTTCATTTCCTTAACAATGTCTTCCAAAGAACAGTAGTTTTCAATTTTGATGAAGTCGAATTTGTGTTTTTTTTAAGGATCATGCTAAAAATGTTGCATAACCCATGGTCACAGATTTCTCTCCTATGTTTTCTCCTATAGAAGTTTTATAGTTCAAGGTTTTACGGTTGTGTCTATGACTATTTTGAGTAAATTTTACATACAGAAGGAGGGATAGTGCAAGTTCGTATTTTTGGCATATAGATGTCCTGCTGTCCCAGCACTAGTCATTGAAAGACTCTCCTTTCTCCACTGAACCATCCTTGCACCTTTGTCAAAGATGAGGCTGGTCTGAAGGTAGTGAGTTATCTCAATTGACTGTTCACAGTCAGTTAACAGATCAAACTCCTTGTTCTACTCTTTTCCCGTTCTCACTACTGCACTTGACTAGTCTTAAACAAACAAACAAAAAAAAAAAAAGGAGAGAGATCACTTGATTATATGTAGTGTGGAACTATTTCTGGACTGTTCTGTTCCACTGATCCATGTGTCTATTCCTTCATCAGTACCACATTCATAAATTAGGTAGCATGGATCCTCCAACTTTGTTCTTTGTAAAAACTACTTTGGCTATTCTAGTTATTTTGCCTTTCTACCAACTTTTATCCATCTTTTTATTATTTAAGAGACGGGGTCTTGCTATGTTGGCCAGGTTGGTCTTGAACTCCTGGCCTCAAGCAATCCTCCTGCCTCAGACTCCCAAAGTGCTACAATTACAGGCATGAGCCACTGAACCCAGCCCACCTAACTTTTACTTATTTTATTTTTATTTTTTAAGATGGAGTCTCGCTCTGTCACCCAGGCTGGAGTACAGTGGCATGATCTTGGCTCACTGTAACCTCTACCTCCCAGGTTGAAGTGACTCTCCTGCCTCAGCCTCCTGAGTAGCTGGTATTATAGGCATGAGCCACCATGCCCAACTAATTTTTGTATTTTTTGTAGAGATGAGGCTTCACCATGTTGGCCAGACTGGTCACAAACTCCTGACCTCAAGTGATCCACCCTCCCCAGCCTCCCAAAGTGCTGGGATTACAAGTGCGAGACACCGCGCCTGGCCCCACCTAACTTTTAAAATTAGCTTTTCAATACCTACAAAAATGTCTGCTAGAATTTTGGTTGGGATTATAGTGAATCTATAATTTGGGAAGAGTTAACCTCCTAATGATATTGAGATACCTGATCCATGAACATAGTGTCTTCCCTTTTATTTAAGCCTTTGATTTTTTTTCATTACGGTTTTACAGTTTGCAGCAAACAGAATGTGCACATATTTTATATTATTTATAATTGGGTATTTCATGTTTTTTGGTGCTATTATTAATGGTACTTTTCTCAAAAATTTCAATTTTCAACTGTTACAGGTAGATTATATAAATATAATGAATTTTTGTTAAGTTGACCTTCTATCTGCTTAACACACTTATTAAACACACTTATTAGTTCTCGTAACTTTCCTGTAGATTCCCTAGGATTTTCTATGCAGCCAAGTCATCTGTAAAAGGAGATGGTTTCATTTCTTCCCCTCTGGCCTGGACAGTTTTTCGTTTCTTCTTGCCTTCTGGCACTGGCTTTGACCTTGAGCACAATGATGACAGGGTGGCAAAAGTAGACACTCTCAGCTTGTTGAAGGGGACATTCTGATGCTTAACACATGACATCCTATTCCCAGAGTCTCCAGTTTTGGTGATAGTGTCTCGGTTCTTAATGTAGTATGAGCACTTCCCAGGAGAAGGCCCCTAGGAAAGTCAGGAGCCCATGGAAGCATGGCCACAGGGTGGGCAGAGCAGGGCCCAGCTAAGTTGCTCTGGCCGTGCAGGAGAGAGGGCTGCGGCTGCTCTGGGCCCACCCAGATGCACTAAGGGCCCTGCTCTGCTAAGAAGTCCCTGGGGCTGGGCAGGCTCTTTAGGCCATACATGTCCACAAATGGGTCATCCTTGTACACATCTGGGCATTCTTACAAAGCTTGGACATAGTGGCAAGGCAGCACTGGTAGACTCCTGAGAAATGGAACCAGGAGTCCAGGTAGCATGGCTTGTGAACAGTTTGACTCTTGTAGCCCGTCACTAAGTTGGAGGTTTAAAGTTATGTGGCTGGGCACAGGGAACTTGGTAAGCACTCAACTGGTGCTTCTCATGGCCTTAAACAGACATGCACCTGATACGAGGAGAAACTGCCCTGTAGAATGGGGTCCAAGCATCACCCTCTAGCTCTAGGTCCTCTGGTGGGCCTGGCTGCAAATGTAGCCTTGTGCTCACCACAGTCAACTGCACATGTCTAATGGTGCATGCCAGAGTGCCCACTTTCACCCAGCCTCAGACACGGCCTCTGGAGGCCGGCTCTGTCCTCCCACCCAGCAGCCTCCTGGTGTGGAGGGACACTGACAACATTCCACTCAGGGGCAGCTTTCACTGTTGTGGCCCAGCCTCTAGCTACAGCCTCTCCTCTACAGGGACCCTGGAGACGGAGATGGCCATCACACCCTGCCAAAGCTGCTCTTCTACAGGGTCCACAAGTCCAGGGACTTCAATAAGTCCCCATCATTTCATTCTTACTGTGGCACCCAAGAAAGAAAGAAACTCATACTTTTGATTTACATTTCTCTTGAGATCTGAATTCACACAGAGCTGCAGCTACAATGGTGTGCAGAATGACAAAGCATGCCCCTGGAGTGTGAGGGGTGTTAACATCTCAGAGAACAGCGACCCACCTGCCCCTCTCTTTTCGCAAGTGGAAGGAAGAGGATCACCCCGAGATCAGATTCCCTGTACTGTCTACCGCCTGGTGGTGAGGAGTCTGATCTCGAAACTCAGAATAATACTTCATCTTTTTCTTGAAGATTCTAAGGTAAAAATGGATGACCGTAAGCAATGACAACTGTCACTACCCTCCGTATCATACTAGAGAACAGGAAGAGTTCCAATGTGGACATAAATTAGAAGTCTAGGCTGGGTGCGGTGGCTCATGCCTGTAATCCCAGCACCTTGGGAAGCTGAGGTGGGTGGATCACTTGAGGTCAGGAGTTCAAGACCTGGCCTGGATGACATGGCGAAACCCCATCTCTAGTAAAAATACAAAAACTAGTCGGGCATAGTGGCACACGCGTGTAATCCCAGCTACTGGGGAGGCTGAGGCAGAAGAATGGCTTAAACCCTAGAGGCAGAGATTTGAAGATAGGTTTGAAGCTGTCAGTGGTGATTTGTGAACAAACAGCCACACTCAAGTTCAAGTTCATTTGTGACTGCTGCCTGTCACCCCAGAATGGGAAGGAGGCAGCTGGAGGGGTCGTGTCAGACACGCCCACTAGAGTGGTGGCATCAAAGTCTTTGAGACATCTCCGTGACAAACGCTGCCACTGCTGCTGCGCCATGCTCTGTAAACTGCCCTGAGTCCTCACCACTGAGGAAGCAAAGGGACGCCTAGCCTCCAGCCCCAAATAGGGAGGCTGACTTGGGACCTACTATCAAGAGTCTCACCTGGGTCCAGACACATGAACTTGCAGCACTCTTTGGGGTCCTTGCGGTACTGCTGGCAGCCCTGGGGCCTCTCACAGAGAGCAGCCACGCACATCTCAGGCTCCCCTCCATGGCAGGTGCAGCTCAGGCATGGGTCGTCCCCCTTAGGGGTGAAGTAGAACCCTTCATCCACCACGTTGTCCTTGATGTCAACACATGTTTGACCTGCAATGAGCATACATTGTGTACAGATGTATACACTGCCAAAAAAGGTAGCCTCCCCATATGGGCCTGTGAATGCTACCTGCTACCTTAGAATGGGAATGAGGCAGCTGGAGGGGTCATGTGAGACATGCCCACTAGAGCAGTGGCATCAAAGCCTCTGACACAGCTCTGTGAGCAAACGCTGCCATCACCGCTGCACCACTTGACATGAGCTGACCTTCCCTCCCGGGCCTGGGGAACCAACAAGGCAACTGAAGACTTGGCCAGATTGTGCTGAGAGTCTTCCTAGGACTCGAATGTCATGGATCTGGCACATGGCACAGGGAGTAGCTGTCCAAGAGCAGTCACTACAACACACTGTTAGGACAAAGCACATCCAGCCAGGGCAAATGGAGGCCAGAGAGCCAGGATGGAGCAGAGTGCCAGACTCCAGGGTCACGGCAGAAGTGTTTGCCTTGAAGTTGCCAAAGTAGATTACTTACGAGATTTTCTCAATTCTAAGATGCAGCTGCTATGAGTATTAACCATTTCAAAATCAGAATGTGTCTAAGGAAGCTGCCAGTTCTGCTTGGGAAGACAGTCCACTGGACCTGAGGCACACTCTGCACAGAGCTGACCTGGGACAAGAGTAAGAGGAATGGCCATGGCTAAAAACCCAGAGTCTTCAACTGGTAGGCAGACATTGCGAATGCCTGGAGGAAGAGAAAAGGGATGAAGGAGCCTCCAAGAGAGCTACCCTCAGTGAAAGGCAAAGAGACATGAGAAGGTAGCTTGTTACAGTCTCCAAATGGGGTAAGGATGTCTAGAAAAAGACTCTTCCGAAATTTCCCAACCACAGGTCTATGCCTCACTTAAGATTGCAGTCAGCCAGGCGCAGTGGCTCACACCTGTAATCCCAGAACTTTGGGAGGCCGAGGCAGGCGGATCCCTGCGGTCAGGAGTTCGAGACCAGCCTGGCCAACATGGCAAAACCCTGTCTCCACTAAAGATACAAAAATTAGCCAAGCGTGGTGGCATGCGCCTGTAACCTTGGCTACTCAGGAGGCTGAGGCATGAGAATCTCTTGAACCCAGGAGGTGTTGGATGGTCTAAAAGTTTCCATGTGTGCAAAATGACAGCTCAGAGAAGACTTAACCAATGTTTCAAAGATAAAAAAAAAAAAAAAAAAAAAGGATTGGGATCAAATCTAGGTCACCCATGTGGTCAGGAACTCCCAGGGCAAGATACTCACATACAATTATTCCCTGGCTAAAACAGAGAAAAAAGAATGAAGAGAAATGAACAGAGCTCCCAGAGAAATGTGAAACACCATTAAGCACACCAACATACGTGAAACAGGAGTAACAAATGCAGAGGAGGGAGAGGAGAGAGAGAAAGAGGCAAAACAAATACTCGAAGAACTAACAGTTGCAAACTACTCAAATTCATTCAAAAACAATAACCTACACATTCAGGAAGCTCAACAAATTCCACATAGGATAAACGCAAAGGAGCCACAAACTGACACATCAGAGTGAAAATGCTGAAAGTGAAAGACAAGGCAAAAATATGAAAAGCAGCGAATGGGACATGATTTGTTACTTATAAGGGAATCCCAAAAAGACAAACAACTGACTTCTCAGCAGAAATAACACAGGCTGGGGCAGTGAGATAACTGCTCACAGAAAACCATCAACTGAGATCCAAATCCAGCAAAGATATCTTCTGAAAAATAAAAGTAAAATAAACTTTCCCACACAACAAGTGAGAGAAGTTGTTTGCAAACTCACCTTGTACGAAACACGAAAGGCAGTTTTGCAGGCTAAAAGTATGCAATCCCCAGATAGTAATTTGAATACTAACAAGAAACTGAAGAGCAACAGTAAAGGCAATCATGTGATTATAAATTACAGCCTATATGCATAGTTTTCCTCCTTTATTCTCTTAGCTGATTTAAAAAGCAATTGTATAAAATAATATGTATGGAATGTAGTGTTGGGTCTATAACATACAAAAATGTAACACACTTAAGATTTGGTAAGAATGGCACAAAGGTGGTATGTGGGAGCAAAGCTATACTGGACTAAAGAACCTTGACCTAAGTCTCACACCTTAATAAAAAACTCATTCAAAATACGTCCTAGACTTAAATGTAAAATGGAAAATGATTAAAATTTTAGGGAAAAACACAGAAGAAATGTAAGGCTAGGCAAAGAGTACCTGGACTTGAAACCAAAAGAATAATCCATAAGAGGAGGCTGGGCTCAGTGGCTCGCACCTGAGTAATCCCAGCACTTTGGGAGGCAGAGGTAGGTGGATCACCTGGGGTCAGGAGTTTGCACCCAGCCTGGCCAACATTGTGAAACCCTGTCTCTACTAAAAATGCAAAAATTAGCCAGGCGTGGTGCTGGCTCGTGTTGGTAATCGCAGCTACTTGGGAAGCTGAGGCACAAGAATCACTTGAACCCAGGAGGTGGAGGTTGCAGTGAGCCAAGATTGTACCACTTCACTCTAGCCTGGGCAACAGAGTGAAACTCTGTCTCAAAAAAAAAAAAAAAAAAAAGAACAATCCATAAAAGGAGAGACGAATAACCAGGACTTCATTAAAATTAAGAACTTTTTTTCTTTGGGTAAACTTATACTGCCAGGGAAAAACAATAACAAAACTTTCTTTCCTGAAATCTCATTTGAAGAGGATGAAGGCAAGCTACAGACTAGAAAAAATATTTCTAGTCGGATTTCATATCCGACAAAGGACTGGTATCTAGAATACATAAAGAACCTCGAAAATCAACAGTTTAAAAAAAACAAGAACAAAACAGATCATTAGTTCACACCTGCAATCTCAATACAAGAGGATCACTTGAGCCTAGGAGTTGAGTTTGAGGCCAACCTAGACAACGTAGTGAGACCGTATCTCCATAGAAAATAAAAAACTTAGCCAGGCATGACGGTGCACACCTACAGTTCCAGCTACTCAGGAGACTGAAGTGAGAGGACTGCTTGAGCCCAGGAGCTGGAGGTTACAGTGAACTATGATTGCACCACTGCATTTGAGCCTGGGTGACAGAGCAAGATCCTTTCTCAAACCAAAACGAACAAACAATGCAAAGAGAAAATGGAAAAATAACATGAACAACAAACAATATACAGATGGCAAATAAGCATATGAAACATGAAAAGGTTTTAACATCATTAGCCTCAGGGAAATGCAAATTAAAACCACAAGAAGCTACATGTCTACATAGGTATCTGCATACCTAACAGAAGCGCTAAGATGAAAAATAGTGAAAACGGTAAGTGCTGGGGAAGACATGGAGAAATGAAATCACTCCTACATTGCTAGTGGGACTATAAAATAGTACAGCCACTCTGGAAAACAATTTGCTTGTTTCTTTAAAAACTAAATATGCAACTACACTACAGCCAAGCAGCTGTAATCCTGGGCATCTATCACAGAGGACTGAAAACACATTTGCAGCCAGGTGTGGTGGCTCATGCCTATAATCCCAGCACTTTAGGAGGCCGATGCGGGTGGATCATCTGAGGTTGGGAGTTCAAGACCAGCCTGGCCAACATGGTGAAACCCGTCTCCACTAAAAAGACAAAAATTAGCTGGGCATAGTGGCACATGCCTATAATTCCAGCTACTCGGGAGGCTGAGACATGAGAATCGCTTGAACCCAAGAGGCGGAAGCTACAGTGAGCCAAGACTGTGCCACTGCACTCCAGCCTGGGCAACAGAGTAAGACTCTGTTACACACACACACACAAAGGAAGAAAGAAAACATGTTTGCACAAAAACCTGTATGCAGATGTTCATGGCAGCTTTCACTGTAATAGCCAAAGACTGGAATCAGCCCAGATGTCCTTCAACACTTGAGGCCTATAGTTTGAGACCAGCTTGGGCAACATAGCAAAATCCCACCTCTACAAAAAAAAAATACAAAAATAAGTTGGGCACAGCAGCATGAACCTGTGGTCTCAGCTACTTGGGAAGCTGAGGCGGGAGGTTCACCTGAGCCCGGGAGGTTGAGGCTGCAGTGAGCAGTGATCACACCACTGTACTATAGGGTAACAGAGACCCTGTCGCCAAAAAAAAAAAAAAGGAATAAATTGTTAATAAAAATAACAATGTGGATGACTCTCCAGGGAATTATGAGTGAAAAAAGTCAACTCCAAAAGGTTGCTGACTATATGATTCCATTTATAGAACATTTCTGCCTCACGGCGATACCTGACAAAGGCCAGACCACATATGAGCAAAGGCCTCTGACCTACCACTTCTGTGGCAACCAGTCTAGGGCAGTCAGGATCTGGTTAATGGCCACCAGCTTCTCTATTTTGAGTCCATACTTCCAACTCAAAACCCACCAGGGAAAGCCAAATATGTTCCCCAAACCAATCACCTCCACTGCCCTGCTTCTAGTCAGCCTGCCTCTAATCAGAGCATACCTGGAGTCTTTAGGGCCCTGGTGAAAAGCCACTGTGCTGGACCCAACTCCAGCTGCAGGAGGGTCAGAAGCAGTTGTGAAGGGTCAACCCTGGATACTGAGGGCACTGGGCCTGTCTAAGGCTGAGATGCAGTTAGAACATCAGACCCTACTATCAGCATGCTAACCAGCTTTGAGTCACACAGTGGACTACTGCTAGGCGGGCTGCAAAAGACAGACTCTCTAGAGATGTGGCCCAAAGGGATAACCTAAAGTGGAGGGTGGCGGAGACATGAAGAAAAACCCTCTGGCAAACCAGCCTCCACCCAGAACAACAATCCTGCTGAATACGAAAGCCTGAGGTGCACTCAGAGCAACTACAGTGCCAACAAACCCCAAGCCCAGCCCAACTCTCACCCAGATCAATGCCCTTCACCGTACTAAAGACCCTCCCACAAGAAAGGCCCAGTGGAAGTAAAGGCATAGCCATTGCAAGCACAAACTATTGAACTCAGTCTCTATTGTCCCACACAAGATGTCAGACTTCCAATGAAAAGCCTAGAAAAAAGTACCATGCTCCAGAGACAGAACATTCAAAAAACCAGACTCAAATATGACACAAATGAAGGAACTTTCCCACAGGGAATTTAAAATAACTGTGATTAATTTGTTAAAGGCTCTAATGGAAAAGCTGGACAATATACAAAGTTAGATGAGAAATTCGGATGAGAGACGGAAACTATAAGAATCAAATGGAAATTCTAGAAATAAAAAAACAGACAAAATCAATGAAACAGATGAAGAATACCTTCAACGGGCTCATAAGCAGACTTGACACAGCCAAGGAAAGAATTAGTAAACCTGAGGACAGGTCAACAGAAATTACTCAAACTGAAGGACTAAAAGAATACAGGAGACATGATGACTAGATGTAATGCATGATTCTGGACCAGGAAAAAAAAAGTTATAAAGGATATTATTGGAACAACTGATAAAACTGGAATGATGGATTGTGGATTGTGGATTATTGTATGGTACTGTATCCATGTTAAGTGTCCTGATTTTGATCCACACAGTATGGGTACATAAAAGAGTGTCCTTGTTCTTAGGAAATATACATTGAAGTAGAAAAGGCTTAAGGTCCACAGTATCTTCAGTTTACTCCCAAGTGATTCAGAAAAAATATGCAGAGAAAGTGAATGATAAAGTAAATGCAGTAAAATTGAAATACTGGCCGGGCGTGGTGGCTCATGCCTGTGATCCCAGCACTTTGGGAGGCCGAGGCGGGTGGATCACGAGGTCAGAAGATCAAGACCATCCTGGCTGACACAGTGAAACCCCGTCTCTACTAAAAATACAAAAAATTAGCCCGGTGTGGTGGCAGGCGCCTGTAGTCCCAGCTACTGGAGAAGCTGAGGCAGGAGAATTGCTTCAACCTGGGAAGGCAGAGCTTGCAGTAAGCCGAGATCATGCCATTGCACTCCAGCCTGGGCAATAGAGTGAGACTCTGTCTCAAAAAAAAAAAAAAAAAGAGGACCAATGTCAACAAGAACCCCTGCATCACGCTCGGCAACATCAGACACATGATCCACAAGAACAAAGCCTCTCTTCAACCTGCACACAGCTGCCATCCCAGGGCCAGCGCCACCCCGCGAAGCCAGAAGCCTGTGATGAAGAGGAAGGGGACCTGTCCCACCAAGAGCTCCTGAGGCCCCTGCCCCCCAAAAGCAATAGAGTTAGCTGGCTAAAATAAAATAAACACACCATAGACTGGCAAGGTAAACTGAGAAGCAGAGAGAAAGATGGCAGAAGCGGAGGTGGGGAGGTGACCGATGGACTAAGATGCTCCAGAGACGCCAAGTCCTTGGGTCCTCATTCCCATCTACTCTCTTAACAACACTGCAGCAGGGAGGACGGGGAGGACTGTCTCTTTCCTGGGAAAGAGAATAGTGGGCTCTAAGATGCTGACCAGCTGCCCTGGTCACAGAGCTGCAGACAGGCCCCAAGAACAAGGTGTGAGCTGGTGAGGGGCGCCCACTGCAACACGGCAATCAGGTTCTGCCCCAGAAACCTTGGCTGGTGAGGGGCGCCCACCCCAACACGGCAAATCAGGTTCTGCCTCAGAAACCTTGAACTCAGGGTCCAACAAAGCGACACAAGGGCCCAGACATCCCCAAGAACACCAGCTCAAGGGGGCTTACTTCTTTTACACAGAAATGAAGACTTCTCGTAGCAGCTCTCGGCGTGCCAGCTGTGGAGGTCGTGGTGCCGCAGGGTGGGGAAATGGAAGCACTGAAGCTGGGCACAGAACACGTTGTCGTTCTCAGACATGGCTGAGGCAAAGATGGGGTCTGGAGGCAGGAACACCTCTGAAGAGCCTGTTGGGGAGACAAAAGGTGGGGCTGGACAACATCATGTCAGAGGACAAGTTGTGTAGTCCTCAAGGGGACCATGGCGTCAGACAGGATCATCAACCACAGGGCCTGGGCCGCCAAGTGCTGGTGGTCACTGTGGCCAGGTGTTCATTCGGGACTCCCCAACCTCCTGGGAGTCACCCCAGGTGCTGGGCCTGGCCGGAGCCACTCCGTGGGGCCTGCAAGCACACAGGCCACAAACCCTGGGTAGCAGTAAGTGCCAGCCTGAGCAACAAAAGAGGGTGCTGGATCAGGGTTAGTGGGCAGCATTTAAAGTTAGAGCAACAGCATGAATAACAAAGTAATGGACTGTAGCACACTGGATTAAAATGCAAACAGGGGAATGGGCAGGGGAAAAAGGCAGGAAAGTTCTCCCTTAGGACAGAACACTCAGTCATAAACAGAGGAGTCACAAAGTCCACCCGGCACCCATGAGGAAGGCACCATCAGGCAGCATCGGCACTGGCCAGCTCTATCACCAGCTGGCTGCAGGCAACACTTAGGAAGCACTGGTTCCCAGGGACCTCTCTCAGCTCAAGGGAAACTGTCACCACTCAGCTCCTGCCTGTCTAAGCCAGGCACAAGGCAGTCAGAAACCATGTACCCTCGCCACAGACAGCGTGAGGGTTGGGGACTGCTAACCTCCAAGCCTCTCTTCTGCGAGCTTCCAGGTGGGCTCTGGCCACACCCAGGGCATAGCACAGCCAGCCCTAGGCCCCACTCTCTCCCCAGCACGGCCCTTCCAGTCTGGGCCGCCGAGATTCCTTGAGGCTTACCCAGCCAGGATCACTGGAAACACAAAGCAACCTTTCCAAGAAGCAGAATAATGAAGGCACACCTGGCGCTCTCCCCTCCTAAGATAGCAGTGCAGCTCACCCCTTCATAAGCCTCCAGCATGCTCACCTGCCTCTTTTGGAGCTCCGTTTACACCCAGCACTAAACATGGGGCTCTGCCTCAAAAGAGCCAGTGAGTCTAGAAGCAGGCCTATGCTGTGGGCCTGTGGACAGACAAACGGTGCCCTGCCATGGGCAGGACACCTCTCAGGAAGCTGAGACCTGAAAGACCTGTGCCGGGCCAGCAGGCAGTCACAGCAACAGCTGCGCCCCCTTCCCAGAGACACACAGGCCTAGCATCTTGCCTGCCTCATCAGCATGTATCAGACCCACTGCAGGGCAGGAAAGAGGCCCACTGTCTGGAGTCGCCTCCCCATACCAACTGAAGCGCTTGTCTCCACTGCTGACAGTGGGTGCCACCACCATCACGCTGTGCACCACCCCACCTTTTCTCCAGGCCCCCGAGCCCCTGCACACCCTCCTCATCTCCCACAGATGCCCTCTCACCTAAGTAGAGTCCCTCCCCTTTTAAACCCTGTTTTCTTCACTATTTGCCTTCTTGTCCCATGGGATGAAAACCAAACGGGTTCCTTCCAACCTTTAACAAACAAAAAATCTTCAGTACTGAAGCTAGTTGCCAGCCCAGAGCTCCTGACCACAACTACAGTACATGACGGTAGACCGAGACCAAGGCCACAAATGACTTCTCCGGGCAGAGTCCTGGGACCCAGCATCTGCCCCCAAAAGCTGCCTGGACTGGGGTACAGCCAAGTCAGAGAGTGGGTCAGGCAACCAGCAAAACAGGGTTCATGTGGGACTCTAGGCCAAGGTCCAGTGAGCCACACAGTGCTCCCTCCTGGCAGTGAGCTGCATGGGTACTTGTGCAACGCCCCTGCCCAGGAAAGCTGCTGGTGGTTCTGCATCCAGGTGCTGACTGGGGGCTGGTCGTGCGGGGACTGCACGCCTACCCGAGGTGCAGCCTTGCAGAGTGGGCAGGTGCTCGTCTTTGGAGCGTCCCTGGAAGGGCTCACAGTGACAGCCATGAATGAGGCAGCCTGTGGGGCTGGAGAAGAGGCTGGGGAGTGGTAGGTGATGAGGGTAGTGAGGGAAGGGACTGCTGGCTTTGATGGAACTGTGATTTCTATGAGAAACGAGAGCTGTGCAAGGGAGCAGAGGTGAAAAGGACCCCCGGCAGCTGTATGAGGAACGGTGGGGCTGGGGCCAGGAGACCAGATAGAGGCCACTAGCACAATCAGGTGAGGGATGATTGGGTGTCAGGTCCAGGTGGGGGCTGCAAGACTGGTGCCAGGTGATGAGATCCTGGACGTATTCCAAAGGTGTGAGAGGAGCCAGGAGGCTTCCCTATACTGCACTGGGGATGAGTTCTGCAGATTTTTCTCCAGGGCCTCCCACTTCCTCCTGGACGCCCCCTTACCTCAAACATCCCGCTCTTCCTGAAGGACCCTCATCCTGGAGAAAGGCCCTGTGAGCAGAGTCGCCCTGGCTACCAGAGTGACTGGGAGCAGTTCCTCGCGAAGAGCCCTCCTCCCAAGCCTCCCTCCAAGACACTCCTCCTTAACCCCTGCCACCCCAGCAGATCCAGTCCTCAACTTGACAGGGCGGCAGCAAGTTTCCAGGTGCCCCCCTATTTGTCCACACATGAGGTGTGGGCAAGGCTCTGACAGGAGCCTTGGGGTGGGCCATCACCAGCCACCGGAGGACACCCTGCTCCAGAGACTGATACACGAGGGCATCTGAATGTCACTTGATTACCTCTGCCACCACATCTTCTCCCACGCATGCGAGCAACCACTGCCACCTCCATGTCTGCCCCTGCTCCCTGAGCCTGGAGAACCCTCCCCGGCCCCCCCGGCCCCCTTGTTCCTGTGGTGGGGAGACCTTCACTCACTTTTCTGAGCCCTCAAAGAACCTCCCCTTCCTGTCTCGCCACCTCCGCAGCCACAGAGTGAGCCTCCACTCAGGGCCCACCAGGGGCTGTCCAGATGCTCCCGAATGCCCCACCACGGTGGCAGCTGCCCCACTCAGGGGCTGTCTCCCCTCCAGGAACTGCGGCGACCCCAGCTGATCCCATCCTAGCCCAATGGTCACCTCACCCAGAGGGCAGGGTCTCTACAATGCACCTTCCAGTGGCTGCTAGGCCGGCCTGGCCTCTTCCTCACTGCTGACTGAGGTTTCTAGACGCCAGGTCCCGCAGGCTGGCCCAGGACCACAGCCCTGACTGCTGGCCTCAGGGGGCAGCACCCTACAATCCCTCGTGTATAGCACCAGAGAAAGAAGACGATGGAGACCATGAAGGACTGGCCACAAGATCTTGGGAGAGAAAAGAAGGCTTCTACTCAGTTACACACCTCCCAACCTCAGCCAACCTGCAACGTGCGTGCTGAGACACCATGGGGGACAAATGAGGGCCAGGCACTGAGTGATCTTACATGAGCAAGTGACACGTGTGGACACATTAAACACATGGTGTTTTCACTTTTATGTTTTAAGGTAAATGAGCAAGTGACACGTGTGGACACATTAAACACATGGTGTTTTCACTTTTATGTTTTAAGGTAAATATCAAGTATGACTCACCAGACAGAAGCCACACTGCTGGTGCTGACGGGAAGGCCCTGGGAGCAGCACGTGGGGCAGTGTGGATGATTCTCCCTAGACAAGGATCTGTATTTTTCCAACCTTTCTGCACAAATGTTACAGAAATCCTGGCCCCATGTCTTCTGGCAGCAGCAGCGGCAGTTCTATCTCCAGGGCATACCATGACCTGGTGCTGTCAAACCTGCAGGGTCTTGGCCCCTAGATGGGGCTCACAGGCTGGTGTGCGCCCGGGGGAGCAGCTGGAGAGCGCTCCACCAAGCCGCATAGGAGCCCCGCGGAAACGAGCTCCCAACTTCAAATGTGTGTGCTGGGTGCCAACATATGGGCATAGTAAGCGTCTATGTACCATGGTATCACTCACACCCCAATCCAGAACATATTATACAACACAGAAAAGATGGACAACATGTAGATGAAAGAAACATTTCTCAACATCTTAATGTGAGGCCTTCCCACCAACATTGGCTAATATTCTCAGGTACAGTATTTTCTTAGGGAAGGGTTCAGAATGAATAACAAAAGACTCACATCCACTTCCCATAGTTTTTTGGGTATTTTTTGGGGGGCCAACCCCTCAGACCCCAATGAGCCCTCTGTTTTGCACCATGTCCCTGGGCAGGAGAAGGGCTGGGCTGCGCTGGACGTGCTCTTGTTAGCTTGTTTTATGCCCAGTACTGTCTTCACTCTGCAGCTTGCTTTTGGTACGGGAATTTTTAAAACGATGCCACTATGGAGAGAGGAGTGCATACACCCAAGCTGCTTTGGCGCTGACCATACCCTGCTGCTTGGCTCCTCTCTGCCCTACCACCCTGGGAGCCCCTCTCCTGCAGACTCCAGGATACTGGCTCCTAAACCACATAACCACAGTCCTATTGCTGCACCTAAGAAAATGAATCTTCCACAAGTCCCCACTCACATTTCTTGAATTGTCCTGTGGAGTTTTTTATAAGCCTCCCAACCCAGGATGCCATCAAGGTTCATGTGCCACATTTGGTTTTATGTTTCTTTAATCTCTTTAAGCCCAGAACCACTCATGATGTTGAGCTGCGTCAAGGGCCAGTTATCCTGCAGCAGAAAACTTATTTTTACTATTTGTTTGGTGACCACTATTTAAATCCGCTAACAGAGTTCCCAAATCCATTTAACTGGGCACAAGAAGGCAGCGGCACATGGTCACCCCCGCGAAGCTCCGGGATGCTGTGGGGCCCCTTGCACGTTGAGCTGCATGAATAGGGAGCTCTATGCCAGCCGCGGCTGCCAGCACCGACACACATGTTCAATCTTTTTCTAAATTTTAGGTTCACTCTCCTGCCTGATGCTCCAATGGAGTCACCGAGCTGCACCTGGCCATTAAATCCCACCCAGGACCCTTGCCATTCTCACACCAAGCATGGGGTCCTGAGTCCCAACTCTGAATGTGCTGTCATCCCACTCAGAATCATGTCCTCTCTTCAACCACCAGCGTGAAGAGGACAAGCTACCAGGAGAATCATGTTCTACAAAGCAAACTTTGACACTGGGGCCTGGAAACCCAGACGCCATTGATTAGTCAACAGCAATCTAAACAATGCACTCATAAAGCCGGGGAATGCAAATGTGGCTGGGACTCTCAGGAGGGCACTGGTGGTCATGAGAACAGGGTGGCACCTGTCCTGAGCAGGAGCGGGACAGCAGGTGTGGACCCAATCTGCTGGGCTCTGCAGCCCCCACCTCTGCTCCTGCCCTGTCCCAGCAGCCAGGCATGGCCCCGTCTCTGTGGGGCCCTCTTCTCTCCAGGGAAGCAGGCCACCCAGGCCTTGACTCTTTTCAACCCTGTCAGAGATACTCAAGATATCAACAGCAGAACTGGGATGTGTTTATGAAAAGAACCCAAATCCTAGCTCAAGCCACAGGCACAAAGCACAGCCCAACACACAAGCCTGACAAGGGGCAGGGCGAGGGAGTGTGGCCCTGGCGACAGCTGGAGAGGGCACTGCTGGAGTATGCCCAGAAGGAGCTCGCCAGAGCCAGGGCAATGGGACAGGAGGGGCAAGCCAAGTCCGAGCCCCCAACGTAAAGGAAGCAGCAGCCATGTTTCCTTTACATCGTCTTGGTATTTCCAAGCAGGCAGCGTAACATCTTTACACACACACACACACACACACACACACACACACACACACACTCTCTCTCTCTCTCTCTCTCTCTAAGTCTATCTGCCTGATAGCTTCCTTCAGGTCTGGATTCTACCTCTGACCTTCTTTGTCCTGGCAAGCTTGTCCTCCCCTCCGGCCTGCCAGGGGCATACTCTGCATACTCACTTTTATACTCCAAGGTCCTTAACTTCAAAGGGAGGAGGGGACACACACACACGATCTATTTTAAGTCTATCTGCCTGATAGCTTCCTTCAGGTCTGGATTCTACCTCTGACCTTCTTTATCCTGGCAAGCTTGTCCTCACCTCCAGCCTGCCAGGGGCATACTCTGCATGCTCATTTTTATACTCCAAGGTCCTTAACTTCAAAGGGAGGAGGGGACAATCTAGAAAGCTGGCCAAAGTGAGATGCAACAGTGGGTTCCAGAGATGACCACAGCCCAATGCAGGGTCTGATCTGCAGGCTGCACTGGCCCCATGACCACAGCCCTCCCTGCAACTGGGGCTCACCCTCTCCATGTCCTCTGCACAGCGCCCCTACAGGCCAGGCAGCACTGGGTGAGAGGGAGGAGGGGAGGCCCCAAATCAGGGTGACTCTGCCCAGCTTCAAACACTCCCACACACCACAAGGTCTCACCTTTGAATGCAACCTCCCAGCGACCTTCCAAGGAGCGGTTCCGGCCAGTGATAACATACTGATAGCCAACCCACAACCTGCAGGGCACAGAGACAGAGACAGAGATCTCAGCGGCAGGAGGGATGCAGCCATCAATGACTGTGTTTTCTGGTTTTCGTTTTGTTTTTTTTTTGAGACCGACCTTGCTCTGTTGCCAGGCTGGAGTGCAGTGGCACGATCTCGGCTCACTGCAACTTCTGACTTCCTGGTTCAAGCAATTCTCCTGCCTCAGCCTCCCAAGTAGCTGGGATTACAGGTGCCCGCCACCACGCCTGGCTAATTTTTGTATTTTTTTTTTTTTTCAGTAGAGATGGGGTTTCACCATATTGGCCAGGATGGTCTCGATCTCCTGACCTCATGATCCACCCGCCTCAGCTTCCCAAAGTGCTGGGTTTTTTAATAGCTATACTGACCTCCAAAACACTGAGCTTCTAACATGAGACACTCATGTCACAATGCATTAAAATTCAAAACAAGGAAGTTCACAGGGCAGGAAAACTTTTATCTCAGGGAACTCTTGCCAAGACTGTTTCTATGAGCTGAACCGATAAAGCTTTCACAATTTAAGCAAGAACAATCTTATTCTTGGTAGACATGAAACCCCATGAATACAACTCTGTGACTATGCTAAAACCACAGAACAGGGCACTCCACATGGGTGAGTTTCATGGCATGTGAATTGCATCTCAATAAAGACATAAGCCCCTGCAAATATCTACTACCATGGAGGCTGAAAACACTTGCATGGCTTCTTGCTCAGAGCCAGCCTACCTCAGGCCTGCAGCCTGCTCCTGAGCACGCAGGCCTAGCACTGAAGGGACCTTGCACTGGGAGCTGGTTGACTGCCATAAGCTCCTGCCTAGTCTGTGCCCCTTGGCTCAGCTATCCAGCCCCAAGCCTGGAGATGCCCATCAGCAGGTCTCCCTGCATGGCAGGAGCCCAGGGATGGCACACTCAGCCCTTGGCCTGTGCTGTGCAACCACACGGCTGTCCTCAGAGACGAGGCTGCCCTGCCCTCTGGGATATGTCCTCTTGCTTCTCCACTGGACTCACAGGTCTGTCTTCAGGGGTCAGTACAACAACCTGTGAGCTAAGAGTTAGTTTCCGCCCTTTGTAGCTGCAGAAGGAGAAACAACTCCGTCTTGTGATTTGCCAAAGTCACACAGGGCACAACTGTGGAGTCAAAACCCAGCTTAGGTGTTGAAGCGAAGGACCCCTTGCTTTCTCAGGGGGAACCCACACCTACTGCACACCCCTCACACCAGGCCCAGAAGCCCCACACCAAGCAGCTCTCTCCACACAAGCCAGCAACCCCAGGTCCCCTGCCTGCCCTTAGCAACTGCAGCTGTACACACACAGGGGGACCAATGAAAGGGGCGACCGCACAGTCCCACAAAGTAGCAGCAGAGTCCAGCCTGCCCCTGCCCCCAGGCCCCTCCACCGATCTCAATGCACACTCCAACCCATGGATCTCCTGGGCTTCCAGTGGGCGAGCTGGTCTTCCCAACCTGCTGTCTGCCAGCTGTGCCCCAGGAGAGGAGTTTACTGAGTGGTCAGAGGCCATGTGCTCAGTAGTCATCAGACTCTGACTCCAGGCTCCCCAGGTCCCCAATCCAGGACTCACTTGCGCTGGTCCTTCCAACCAAAGCTCCGCTCCGGCTGGTCCCATTCCTGGGCCAGGACAAAGCGCAGCTCCTGGTCAGTGGAGAAGGTGGCGAGAGAGCCATTCAGGCGCTGGCAGGTCTGCGCGGCATCCCAGTAGTTCTCCCCGCTCAGGTAGACCCTGTAGCAGCTGGCCGTGCCTTCGTAGTGGTGCCACCCTGTCGGGCACTTCCCTAGGAAACATAAAGGACAGAAGGGGAGTTGTCCCCCAAGTTAGGATCCAGCTCCAAAACGGAAATTCTATGTGCTCCATCAGGGACAGGCACACCTTGTAAATCACCCTAGAGAAGTGGGGAAACTGAGGCTCAAGAGGACAAGCTCTGCTTCTGAAACCACATTGCAGAAATGCTCAAGTTTCTCTAAAACACAGATTCAATGATACAAGTACATTTGGTGACTCCTCCCATTTCTATAAGATCTTTTAATTTATTCACTAGTCAAGAATGGCTGCTGAATTATCTCTTGTAAAGCGGATTTCATCCTCTGGGTTAACAACACAGCACAACACCCATGCAGTTCACTTTGGGCCCTGCTTCCAATGCCCAGCTCTCCTGGCCTCCGCTGCTAGTTAGCCCACTCCCCTCTCTTCCTTTTCTACTTACATGAGCATTTGCAGTGGGGGCTGGCCAACCCTCCACTAAAACAGCAGCTCAAAGGATAACAGCTGGGAGGGCCATGACACTGTGTAACCCGCCCCTGCCTCCCACAGGCGAACAAAATAAGGTGTGGGCGATGCCACAGCCAACAAAGCTGAGGAGCCAGCCAGCACTTGAGTACCAATGAGTCTGGCCAGCGTCTTCTCACTTCCCCCACCCATCACTTCCGACTCCTACACCTACACATGGGAATGCCTGGTAATTTACAGCTCACCCTAGGTAACATCAGTGATCTGTTTTACAGAATCTTTAACCTTCAAATGTTGGGTACCTCATCTTAGTATACTGGAGAAGAGTAACAATTGTTAGCAAAGCCAGCTGTAAAATTAAAAATGCCATTTTTAAAGTGCATCTATGTCTTCTGGCACTAGTAAAACTTCTAGAGACGTATCGTCATGTATTTATTATGTAAGCATGTGTGTGTGTGACATCTTCACAAAGGCACATAGATTACAGAAAAGGAGGGGCAGCCCTGGCCCCTAGGCATGGCCACAGCTGGACAGCATGATCTGCTCACCGTGAAGGGTACACCTGAGTGTGCAGGGAAGCTATTTAGGTGCAGACAAGGAATCAGAGGGCTGGGCACAGTGGCTCATGCCTGTAATTCCAGCACTTTGGGAGGCCGATGTGGGCAGATTGCTTGAGCTCAGGAGTTTGAGACCAGCCTGGGCAACAGGGAAACCCCCTATCTACCAAAAATACAAAAAATTAGCCAGGTGTGGTGGGGCACACCTGTAGTCCCAGCTACTCGGGAGGCTGAGGTTGGAGGACCACTTGAGCTCAAAAGGCAGAGGCTGCCTGCAGTGAGCCAAAAGTGTGCCACTGCACTCCAGCCTGGGTGACAGAGTGAGACCCTGTCTCAAAAACAAAAAACAAAACAAAACAAAACAAAACAATAAAAAACCCCACGGCATCAGCTCTCGAGAAGGTGTGGTGCGCATTCATTGCGTGTTTCCTGGGTGCCACACCAAAGCGTGTAGCCTGACCACATTCCCCACAGATGGCTCTGCACCGTCTCCATGGAAAGGTGAGGACGCCGAGGCAGGCAGAGGCCAGGCCCCTATTTCATGCAAGGTGAGAGGAAGTCCTGTAGGGAGGGAAGCTGGTTGGAGCATGGAGGGAAGGAGACCTCCCAGGAAGAGAGCCAGCTGGCTGGGGCATGGAGGGAGGGAGTGCTCCTGTGCACTGACTCATCTTCTTTATGTTCGGAACTTGGAGGAGTTGCTTACTACCCAGGCAGAAGTGCTGCCTGTTCAACACTGAACAGACAGGCAAGGGGAAGGAAGAATAGGGAGCCAAGCATCAGGACCCCCTGGGGCTGCACTGTGAACTGCCCCTTCCCTACAGGCATCCTCTCAGTCTCAGTGTCCTCACACACCAAGCCTGTGCACCACACTTCCACTGTGGGGACCCCTTCGGGCTGTGGGCACAGGCTGGGGACAATGTGCATCACCAGGACATTTGTTCAGCCCTGCTTCAGCTGCACAGACATGCATGACCACCTGGAAACACCTGGCCCCACTCTGGGCACCCAGGGTTGGTGGGGGTTCTGCCAGAAGCCTACCTGGTCAGCTCTGAGGTGCTCCCCAGTGCTGAGAGTCTGGGGGCTGCGGAGTAACACTAGCAGACAGGCCCAAGGCAGGGCAGCAGGCCCAGCCAGTGTCGGTCCTGCCTGGCCCACAGCTGCTGCTCAGTGTACCTGGGCACCTCACGCCTGAGTGGGTCTGTTCAGGGCCATTTTAGCGGTGGCTTTTCCTCCCCTCAACCTTCCTTGATGATCTTACGCCCCTTTAAAATTTCAATGTCATAGGTAATTTATTAAATAACTAATCATCTTAAAAATTTTTCTTAAAATGGCCGGGAACAGTGTGGCTCACGCCTGTAATCCCAGCACTTTGGGAGGCTGGGGTGGGTGGATCATCTCAGGTCAGGAGTTCAAGACCAGCCTGGTCAACATGGTGAAACCCGGTCTCTACTAAAAATACAAAAATTAGCCAGGCATGGTGACACGTGCCTGTAATCCCAGCTACTCGGGAGGCTGAGACAGGAGAATCACTTAACCTGGAAGGCAGAGGTTTCAGTAAGCTGAGATTGAGCCACTACACTCAAGCCTGGGTGACAAGAGCGAGACTCTGTCTCAAAATCAATCAATCAATCAGGAGTCAAGCCTTCCCATTCTATCAGCTGTACCTAAACTCAGAGCTGGTTTCCCCATTTATAAAAGGGAATAATACAACTTTGGAATTTCCAAGGGCCAGTGCCTTCTGGCCCTGAAAGGCAGTCACTTTGTGAGAACAAGCAGCCTGGTTTCAGAGCCGGCTGACTTCCCAGGGCCTTGAGTCACATACCACCACTCCAGAGCCTGGCGACTGCGGGTAGGTCATTCATTCCCACCACTGGCCTCCAAGGGCTGTTTTGAGAAACCCCTCAGGCAGCACAGTAGCGCTGGAGAGGCAGGGGTCGTGTCAGGCTTGCACTCCCCAGTGTCCCAGTCAGGGCAGGTCTGCAACTTACTGCTGAAGCGAACGGGCTGTGCCACATTCACTGCGTGGAAGTGCGTAGGGTCGCCTCCTCTGGTCCGCCCCTGCCGCGGATCCACAGCCTCCTTCCCATGGTGAGGACGCGCCTCCCCCGTCACTTCTGAAAGCAAAAGGAGATGTGTGCTGTGAGTCCTGCCTGTGCAGTCGCAGCCTCCCTGGCCAGCACGGTTCAGACTACTCAGGGCTGCAAGGCTGGAGGGAGGGCCTGTAGCACAGAGTTCAGCAATGCAGGCTTTCTTTAGAGCCCTATGAAACGCTGCTGCTTGCATCAAATGGGTCCCCTGTGCTTCTTATTAAAATTATGCCCTGGTAGTTTTTGTTTTTTAAGTTACTATTGTGAAATGGAGGCCCTCTTCACTGCATTTTCTAACATGTCATTGCTAGCACAGCAAAGGGTCCTGCATAAATCAAAATCCCTCAGCAGCTCCAGTCCTGTGGGGATGGCCCACGAAGGAGCTCTCTCCAGAGCCCAGGCTGCCCCTGCCCCTTCCTCGAGGGCCTTCTCTCCCAGTACAGAGACCCACATGTGCAACCTTCCTCTGCAGCCCTTGTCCTGGGGCCTGAGCTGCCTGTCTGTCCCCCTGCCTGCTGGTCCCCCAAGGCTGTGAAGGGCTCCAGGCCAGGACCTCAGTATGTTCCTGTCTGGCTCTTTGGTGCTTGGCACAGGCCCTGGTGTGCAGCAGGTCTCAGTGCATGGTTAGAAGGTGTGAACAGGCAGCTGAAGATGGGGAAATAACTATAGTTTCATGCAGCATGATCTAATAGTAATTTGCACACCAGTCCTTCCATCCACATAGGCTCTCTTTTGTCCTCCAACCCCCTTGTGAAAAAGGAGAACCACGCTCCTCCTGTCTCACAAGGTGAAGGGCAGACTCAGAGAAGGGAAGTGACTTACACAAGGTCATGGTACAGGGAAGAGGGCCCTCATGGGCCCACCCACCTCCCACTCTGTCTGTACAGGTGTACCTTGATGCGTCATGAAGGGCATTGGGTACAAGGTCAGGTCAGATGGGCAACAAACTTGGTCTGCAAGGCTGCACACAGACAGACACCTGACAGTAAGTACACTCTGACTGCAGATGGCTGAGTGGGGCCTCAGCTCCCCAAAGGAGGTCACAGGGAGGGTTAGGAGGCCTCCTGCAAAGCCTCCTTCCCTGACCCTGAGCCGGCGGTCAGCCCCACCTGACAAACCCCTCTCCAGCAGGTTGGTTCTGCTGGTGTCATAGACTTTGCAGTGGTTTTTATTTAATAACAAATCTACATGCTTTTTTTTCTCACGATAAAGTAACAAACATTCAATGTGAAATGCTTGAAATATACAAAAGTTTGAAAAGACAATAAACAACAAAGGCCATACTTAACTATGTGAGCATCTGCCCCCTCACCCAGTCTCTTTTCTACACAAATCTTTAAGAATACTGGGATCACATCAGACACTCCATTTCACGACTTGCTTTGTAAGCTTAAGATTATAAACAGCTTTCTACATTTTTAAATGGGTTTAGGAACATGACTTTTGATGGCTGCATAGTATTCCATGAATGGATTTCTTTCGTTCCCATAATCTCTATGGTTTAAGGTTAAGCTGTTTGCATTTTTTTCATTATTCTACAAAAGGCTGCCTTAAATACCTCGTACACAAGTCTGTATGTAGTCCTATTTCTGAGACTCTGGATACTCACTCAGTACTTGATAAGCATAGTTCCATAGCTCCTGTCAGGCATGTGATGGGGATGGGTTGTTATTCGACTGGGAATCACTAAAATACAAAATACGCTACCTGTGTCCAAGATACCTTCAACACAAAGTGAAGACCTCAAAGGGAGAAGCATCTTCAAAGGCTTGTGTTTTTTGGTAGAGGTGCCTTTGGGGTATTTTACCACTCCAAAATACAACCTAAGGACCTCAGTGTGGGACAGTAGCTGGCACCATGACAGGCTTGATGCTGTAAACACGCAGTACTGGGGGACCATCAGCTTTTCAGGACTGGTCCCATGTCCTGAGCCACGCTACCTGCAGCACCTGACACTCTGGGCAGGAGACCCGACCCACAGACTCGCTGGTAGCTCCGATGCAGGGCAGGGCTCGCAGGGATGCAGCCACTGGGATGGGGCATCAGCACGCAGTGGAGAAGGGAAGAGCCACCTGAGCTTCTGAGGAGCTGGACCTGAGACTGGAAGCTGAGAAAGAACCGAGGGGCTTCCTGACAGATGGAGCAGCTTTGGCAAGGGGCAAAGGCAGACACATCTGGGACAAACCTGAGGCCAGGCCTGGGTGTCACTGGAGAATGTCACTGAACTTAAATTCAACATCTCCCTCTGCTTAAATGGGTAAGACCTGTGGCTCCACTTTGTATCGTGGCCTCTTCCCCAAGCCAAACACAGTACCTGGTAAAACTGCTCACAGAAAGACAAGATGAATTGAGGGCAGAGGAAAGGGAAGAGAAAGAAGAGGTAACAGAGGGAGAGTGCTGCCAGGTCACATGGATGCCAAAGACCAGGTTGTTACATGTTGACTGAGTGAAGCCATCTGTCCCCTGGGGTGGGAGACCAGGTGAAATATCTCAGACACATAACCAGAAAGACAAATGGTGATAAAGGATAATACTCTGTTGAGCAGGCTCCTCTGGGTTCAGGTGGCGATTGTGAGCCATTTCTTTTCTCCATCATGTGTCTTTATATATAAATGCTCACATTCATCCCCTCACCCCCATATTTATTCAATGCCCATTCTGGGCCCACCATGGAAAAACGCCAGCACAGACACAGGCCTTTGCCAGCAAGAAGGGGAAGGGCTTGGCTGTCAAGATGATGCTGATGGCGGACAGTGTCCTGGGGGAGAGTCTGGGGGCCAGGCTGGGGAATGCGCACAGCACAGGACAGAACCCTTACAGACCTCTCAGGACTGCCTCTGACAGTAGAGAATGTCCCTCTTCCTGTGGAGGGCCAGCCTTTGGTGTGCTGGGAGGCCTCCTCCACCTCCACCAGGGCCACAGAGCCCTAGCAGCCCCACCTCACAGCCCTGCTGGGGACGTGGTGCAGGGGTCACTGCAGCACCCAGAGCCACATCTGTTCCGACTCTAGGCCCCATGACTTGTGCAGTTCGGAGCATATGTGCCCCTTCTGCCTCCAGCACCACTGGAGTGCCAGGCTGCTGCTTCCCCAGCACAGGAACACACTGGAGAACAAGTTCAACAAGGAAACAGAATCAGGGAGAACACCTGGAATACCACTCCACAGACTATTTATTCCCAAATTACTTTTCGTCACAAAAAGGGAAAGAAATATTCACAACAGTGATTAAACCTAACATCACCAATAATGAGACAAAATGACCTTGGGCCTCGTGATTTGATAATTGATGACTTACATAGTATTGCTAACTAAAAAGTAAAGTCTCACCTGAAGCTAATCATGAAGAAAGAGACAAGTCCAAATGGAAGGCCATTCTACAGAACAACTGACCTGGACTCTTCAAATATGGCAATGTCATGGACGACATCCCACGCCCCCTGCAAAAGAGGGCTGGGAATACTTCTAGATTAAAGAACAAAGCCATACGGCAATAAAATACTTATGTAATCCTTGAATAAATCTTGAATTAGGCCAGGCGCAGTGGCTCACGCCTGTAATCCCAGCACTTTGGGAGGCCTGAGGTGGGCAGATCACAAGGTCAAGAGATCAAGACCATCCTGGCCAACACGGTGAAACCCCGTCTCTACTAAAAATACAAAAATTAGCTGGGCGTGGTGGCAGGCGCCTGTAGTCCCAACTACTCGGGAGGCTGAGGCAGAAGAATTGCTTGAACCCGGGAGGCAGAGGTTGCAGCGCGCTGAGATCACACCACTGCACTCCAGCCTGGGCCACAGAGTGAGACGAAAAAAAAAAAAAAAATGAAAACAAAATGTTGTGCCAATAAAAAGAAAATGGAGTGCTCCTGCATGGCCCAGCTAGGAGCGGCACTGAAAGCAGGCAAGACCTCACAGAGCACAGGGCCCAGACTGAGCCACCAGGCTTAGGGAAGAATCAGCAGAGAAGGCCTAAAACCACGGAATTTACAGGTAAATACCAAATGCAACAGCTAAAACAATGTTTGCCTTGAAAATTAGAGGAGTTCACTGGGTTTGCCATTTAAAAAAAAAAGATTTACAGAACCATTTGAATATTCAAATTGTATGCATAAGTGACTTGAATAAAGATAAAACTAAAAATTGGAAGTAGACAATCAAAATCAGTTCCTCTTTGGATCTGGGTGGCCCCGCCCCACCTTTTTTTTACATCAGAGCTGCTGCTGAGGGGTCTACTGCTCTGATTCCTGATCCTTTTATTGTGACCCAGGTTTCCCGCTAGAGGGTTTGATGTCCTCTGCATTACCAACGTTCTGCAACTGCACAAGGAGGTAATTTGTACATGCCTCTTTTAAATTATTGTGCCAGGCCCTTCCAATCCAAGGCTGCAATCTTTCATTTCTGGGAGATTTGCTTACATAACTTCTTTGCTAATTCCCTCCTACTCCATCTCCTCTATTTTCTTTCAAGGAATTTGTATTAATCAGATATTGGATTTTCTGAACTCATTTTTAACCACTTAAGAGTGTACAGTTGGGCTGGACGTGGTGGCTCACGCCTGTAATCCCAGCACTTTGGGAGGCCAAGGCAGGCAGATCATGAGGTCAGGAGATCGAGACCATCCTGGGTAACGTGGTAAAACCCCATCTCTACTAAAAATACAAAAAATTAGCTGGGCATGGTGGTGGGCGCCTACAGTCCCAGCTACTCGGGAGGCTGAGGCAGGAAAATGATGTGAACCTGGGAGGTGGAGCTTGCAGTGAGCTGAGATCGCGCCACTGTACTCCAGCATGGGCGACAGAGCGAGACTCCCTCTCAAAAAAAAAAAAAAAGAAAAAAGAGTATACAGTTAAGTGTCATTATTAAGTACCTTCACATTAGTTCCATAACCATCACCACCATCCATCTCCAGAACTTCTTTTCATCTTACCAAACATTGTATCCGTTAAACATTACCTCCCAATTTTTCTCTCCTCCCAGCCCCTGGCAACCACAATTCTACTTCCTGTATATTTGCATTTGAATATCTTGACAGCACATCTAAATAGAAACATATAGTATTTGTTATTTTGTGACTGGCTTATTTCACTGAGCATAATGTCCTCAAAGTCCATCCATGCTGTAGCATGTGTCAGAATTCCTTCCTTTTTAAGGTAAACCATATATTCCTTCCACTGGATGGACAGACTATCTTTTTGTTGATCCATTCATCTGTGGATGGACACTTGAGTTACTTGCACCTTTTGGCTACTATGGGTAATGCTGCTATGAACTCAGGTGTATAAATCTCTCTTCAAGTTCCTGCTTCCAATTCTTTTGAGTCAAACTGCTAAGTCGTATGGTAATTCTACTTTTATTTTATTTTATTTTATTTTTTGAGACACAGTCTCGCTCTGTCGCCCAGGCTGGAGTGCAGTGGCGTGATCTCAGCTCACTGCAACCTCTGTCTCCCGGGCTCAAGTAATTCTCCTGCCTCAGACTCCCCAGTAGTTGAGATTACAGGTGTGCGCCATGACACCTGGCTAATTTTTGTATTTTTAGTAGAGACGGAGTTTCACCGTGTTTGCCAGGATGGTCTCGATCTCCTGACATCCTGATCTGCCCACCTTGGCCTCCCAAAGTGTTGGGATTACAAGCGTGAGCCACCACACCCGGCCGGGTAATTCTACTTTTAATTTGGGTGGCACTGTCATACTATTTTAGTAGCTGCACCAGTTCTCATTCCTAACAACACTGCAGAGGGATTCCACTTTCTCTAAATCCTCGTCAACACTTGTCATTTTCTGTTCGACAGCAGACATCTAATGGCTGTGAGATGTTTTACTCTGTTTGGATTTGCATTGCTCTAATTATTAGTGATGTTGGGCATGTTTTCATGTGCTTATCAGTCATTTGTTTAACTTCTTTGGAGAAATGTCTACTCAAGTCCTTTGCACATTTTTTAACCAGGATATTTATTATTATTGAGCTGTGGGAGTTTTTTGTATTTTAAATATTAACCCTTACCAGATATGAGTTTCAAATGTTTTCCATTTTGTAGGCTGCCTTTTCACTCTGTTGAATGTTTCTTTTAATTAATAGAAGTTTTAAATCTTGATGTAGCCTAATTTATCTATTGTTTCTTTTGTTGCCTGTGATTTTAGTGTCTTATGTAAGAAATCATTGCCAAATTCAATGTCATGAAGACTTTATTCTATTTTTCTAGGAATTTTATGGTTTAAGGTCTTAAGTCTGATCCATTTTGGGTTAAGTTTTGTGTATCATTAGCTAAGGGTCTAACTTTATTCTTTTGATGTGTATGTCCAGTTTTCCTAGCACCATTCACTCTGAACAGACACTTTTTCCCTCCCTGAATGGTACTGGCATCCTTGTGAAAAATAATTTGACCACTGTATGCAAGGACTCATTTCTAAGGCTCTGTATTCTATTCCATTGGTCTATATGTCTGTCTTTATACCAGTACTACAACGTTTTGATTACCACAGTTTTGTAGTTAAAGGTTTAAAGTCAGGAATTATGAGGTTTTCACATTTATTCTTCTTCTTCAAGACTGTTCTGGCTCTTTGGAGTCTGCTGAGATTCTATGAACGTTAGGATAAATTTTTCTATTTCAGCAAAAAAAAAAAAAAACTTGTTGGCATTTTAATAGGGATTGAATCTGTAGACTGCTTTAGGTAATAGTCACATCTTACATCTTGCAGTCCATGAGCATGGAACGTCTCTCCATTTATTTTTGTCTTTTTTTTTTTTTTTTTTTTTTTTTGAGACAGTGTCTCACTCTGTCACCCAGGATGGAGTGCAGTAGTGCGATCTCAGCTTACTGCAATCTTCACCTTCTGGGTTTGAGCAATTCTCCTGCCTCAGCCTCCTGAGTAGCTGGGACTACAGGGGCACCTCACCACACCCAGCTAATTTTTGTATTTTTAGCCAAGATGAGTTTTTGCCATGTTGGCCAGGCTGGTCCCAAACTCCTGACCTCAAGTGATCCACCCGCCTTGGCCTCCCAAAATGCTGGGATTACAGGTGTGAGCCACCGCGCCCAGTGTCTTCTTTAATTTCTTTTAACATTTTGTAGTTGTCAGTGTTTAAGTTTTTCATCTGTACTTAAGTATATTCATTTTTTTTTTCTTTTGTTTTTGAGACAGACTCTCGCTTTGTCGCCCAGGCTGGAGTGCGGTGGCACGATCTCAGCTCACTGCAAGCTCCGCCTCCTGGGTTCACACCATTCTCCTGCCTCAGCCTCCCGAGTAGCTGGGACTACAGGCATCCGCCACCACGACCGGCTAATTTTTTGTATTTTCAGTAGAGACGAGCTTTCACTGTGTTAGCCAGGCTTGTCTCGAACTCCAGACCTCAGGTGATCCACCCGCCTCGGCCTCCCAAAGTGCTGAGATTACAGGAGTGAGCCACCATGCCCGGCCAAGTATATTCTTAAGTACAGACAGACCCCCAACTTATGATAGTTTGACTAAAACATTTTTCGACTTTACAATAGGTTTAAGACAAATCTGTTATAAGGTGAGGTATATCTGTATTTTATTCTTTGTACTATTACTGTAAATTGAATTATTTTTTTAATTTCCTCTTCGGATTGCTTAGTGTACATAAATATAAATACAACTGATTTTGTGTTTTGACTTTGTGTCCTGCAATTTTGCTGCATTCATTTATTAGTTCTAACAATGTTTCTGTGAAATCTTTAAGGTTTTTACATATAAAATCACGTCATCGCACATACAAACAGGGATAACTTGACTTTTCCCTTTCCAATTTTGATAGCTTTCTCTTCTTGATTAATTACTGTGGGCAATTAACTCCCAATACTATGGTGAATAAAAGTGGTGAAAGCAGACATCCTTGTCTTGTCTCTGATCTTAGAGAAAAAGCTTTCAGTCTTTGACCACTGATTGATTTTAGTTTGCTGAGACATCCTTGCATTACACTTGGTCCCAGCCTTTTGATAGACTGTGAAACTTGGTTTTGCTAGTATTTTGTTGGGGATTTTGTATCAATATTCACAAAGGATACTGGTCTGTAATTTTCTAGTAGTATTATTGTCTGGCTTTGGTATCAGGGCATGTTAGAGTCACAGAATGAATTCACTTGAGAAGGACTGGTGCTAATTCTTTAAATGTCTGGAGAATTCAGCAGTGAAGCCATGTGGTTCAGGACTTTTCTTTGTTCAGAGGTTTTTGATTACTGATTCAATCTCTTTATTAATTATAGTCCTATTCAGATTTCTATTTCTTCATGATTCAGTCTTGGCAGGTTGTATGTTTCCAGGAATGTGTCCGCTTCATTTAGGTTAAGCAATTTGTTCATGTACAGTTCTTAGCAGTATTCTCTTATAATCCTCACATCGAGGAATCCTCCCACCTTGAACTCCCAAAGCACTGAGATGATAGGTATGAGCCCAGCCCAAAATCCAAAACTTCTGAGTGCCAACGCTGTACTCAAAGGAAATGCTCATTGGAGCATTTCGTATTGGGGGTGTTCAACTGGTAAGTGTAATGCAAATATTCCAAAATCAGAAAAAAAACCAAAATCCAAAACACTGGTCCCAACCATTTCAGTTAAGGAATACTCAATCTGTATTTTGAATGTGGCTTTTTCTTGATTAGGCATTTTCTTAGCTGGTATAGACCTCGGACTGTTTTCCAGAGCTTCTATAAAGTGATTTCGTCTAGTCCCTAGTTGCTTATTAACGTTTCTATGGTGGAATGAGAGCCTGGAGCTTCCTAGACTGTCATTTTACCAATGTCAGAAAAATTTTTTTTAAGTTTTATTACATCAATAAAATAACTGCTAATTGAGGGATTACTGTGTGCTACGTTCTTGTCTAACCCCTTTACATGAAGCATGTAATTTAATCCTCACAACAACCCCAAGTGATGGGCACTATTATTTTCTCCATTTTATGGATGTAATTTGCCCAAAGGATCACAACCACTAAGTGGTAAAAGCAGGGGAGCAGCCCTAGTCCCTGGTTCCAAGCCCCCACATTTAACCACGATATGACATACAGCAGAGTTGACTGCCTCAGGCCACTTTGCTCTGGCCCTTCAGGTGGGGTGCTTTGTTCAGAGTCTGGTGAATATCCATAGTGGATGTTTTCTTCTAGATCTGGTCAGCACTGGTTGTCTTTCATCATAAGAGGAAGGTGACCCAGCTAGCCAGAGGCTCTGTGAGCACTAGTGGGCCAGACGCTTGTCAGGGACCATGGTGGGAGAGCTAGTCTTTCACTTGGAAATCTTCCATTATGTTGACACCTTTTCTACCTCTTCTGTGAAGTGCCAGTGTCTCCAGGAAAGACTCCTACAATCTCCTGTCTGGGAAAACACCTGGCTGCTGACATCTGGGGGGCAGGGCAGAAGATAGGCCTGAGCGTCCTACTTGTCACTATCGAGAATTTCTCTTAATTCCTCTATTTTCAACCTCCACGACTCCCCTCTGTTGTACCTGGTGTCACTTATTTTACAGACTTTTCTATTAGTGCTATCTAATAGAAACACAATGCAAACCACATGTCAACAAGTAGAAACAAACATGAAATTAATTTTAATACTTTATTTAACCCAATATATTCAAAATACTATTATTGCAACATGGAATCAATATAGAGAAGTATTCATGGGATGTTTTACATTCTTTTTTTGTACTAGGTCTTTCCTATTTGGTGTGTATTTTACACCTGCTGCACATCTTCCTTCAAAACAGCCACATGTGACTCATGGCTACTACACTGGACAGTGTTGGACTAGAAAATCAACTCCTACAGGGCACAGTAGCTCATGCCTGTAATCCCAGTATTTTGGGAGGCTGAGGGCAGGATTGCTAGAGCCCCGGAGTTCAAGACCAGCCTCGGCAACAGGGCGAGACCTTGTCTCTACAAAAAATTTAAAAATTAGCTGGGCATGGTGGTGCACACCTGTAGTGTCAGCTACTCAGGAGGCTGAGGTGGGAGGATCACTTGAGTCCAGGAGTTCGAGGTTGCAGTCAGCTGTGGTTTCACCACTGCACTCCATTTGGGCAACAGAGCAAGACTCTATCTCAAAAAAAAAAAGAAATGAAACCCCACATCTTTTGGTAGCAGCAGGAGTCACCCAGTGATGGAAAGTGAAGAAGGGAATG
>NW_012103043.1:142317-161675 GCF_000951045.1 Mandrillus leucophaeus
CAGTCTTGGCAGGTTGTATGTTTCCAGGAATGTGTCCGCTTCATTTAGGTTAAGCAATTTGTTCATGTACAGTTCTTAGCAGTATTCTCTTATAATCCTCACATCGAGGAATCCTCCCACCTTGAACTCCCAAAGCACTGAGATGATAGGTATGAGCCCAGCCCAAAATCCAAAACTTCTGAGTGCCAACGCTGTACTCAAAGGAAATGCTCATTGGAGCATTTCGTATTGGGGGTGTTCAACTGGTAAGTATAATGCAAATATTCCAAAATCAGAAAAAAAACCAAAATCCAAAACACTGGTCCCAACCATTTCAGTTAAGGAATACTCAATCTGTATTTTGAATGTGGCTTTTTCTTGATTAGGCATTTTCTTAGCTGGTATAGACCTCGGACTGTTTTCCAGAGCTTCTATAAAGTGATTTCGTCTAGTCCCTAGTTGCTTATTAACGTTTCTATGGTGGAATGAGAGCCTGGAGCTTCCTAGACTGTCATTTTACCAATGTCAGAAAAATTTTTTTTAAGTTTTATTACATCAATAAAATAACTGCTAATTGAGGGATTACTGTGTGCTACGTTCTTGTCTAACCCCTTTACATGAAGCATGTAATTTAATCCTCACAACAACCCCAAGTGATGGGCACTATTATTTTCTCCATTTTATGGATGTAATTTGCCCAAAGGATCACAACCACTAAGTGGTAAAAGCAGGGGAGCAGCCCTAGTCCCTGGTTCCAAGCCCCCACATTTAACCACGATATGACATACAGCAGAGTTGACTGCCTCAGGCCACTTTGCTCTGGCCCTTCAGGTGGGGTGCTTTGTTCAGAGTCTGGTGAATATCCATAGTGGATGTTTTCTTCTAGATCTGGTCAGCACTGGTTGTCTTTCATCATAAGAGGAAGGTGACCCAGCTAGCCAGAGGCTCTGTGAGCACTAGTGGGCCAGACGCTTGTCAGGGACCATGGTGGGAGAGCTAGTCTTTCACTTGGAAATCTTCCATTATGTTGACACCTTTTCTACCTCTTCTGTGAAGTGCCAGTGTCTCCAGGAAAGACTCCTACAATCTCCTGTCTGGGAAAACACCTGGCTGCTGACATCTGGGGGGCAGGGCAGAAGATAGGCCTGAGCGTCCTACTTGTCACTATCGAGAATTTCTCTTAATTCCTCTATTTTCAACCTCCACGACTCCCCTCTGTTGTACCTGGTGTCACTTATTTTACAGACTTTTCTATTAGTGCTATCTAATAGAAACACAATGCAAACCACATGTCAACAAGTAGAAACAAACATGAAATTAATTTTAATACTTTATTTAACCCAATATATTCAAAATACTATTATTGCAACATGGAATCAATATAGAGAAGTATTCATGGGATGTTTTACATTCTTTTTTTGTACTAGGTCTTTCCTATTTGGTGTGTATTTTACACCTGCTGCACATCTTCCTTCAAAACAGCCACATGTGACTCATGGCTACTACACTGGACAGTGTTGGACTAGAAAATCAACTCCTACAGGGCACAGTAGCTCATGCCTGTAATCCCAGTATTTTGGGAGGCTGAGGGCAGGATTGCTAGAGCCCCGGAGTTCAAGACCAGCCTCGGCAACAGGGCGAGACCTTGTCTCTACAAAAAATTTAAAAATTAGCTGGGCATGGTGGTGCACACCTGTAGTGTCAGCTACTCAGGAGGCTGAGGTGGGAGGATCACTTGAGTCCAGGAGTTCGAGGTTGCAGTCAGCTGTGGTTTCACCACTGCACTCCATTTGGGCAACAGAGCAAGACTCTATCTCAAAAAAAAAAAGAAATGAAACCCCACATCTTTTGGTAGCAGCAGGAGTCACCCAGTGATGGAAAGTGAAGAAGGGAATGCGGGTGCCAAGAGAGAATTCCACCAATCCCTATCCCATTCCCATGCCCATGCCTGATGCCTGCCACCCTTGGCACTCAGAGCCTTCAAGAACTGAGTCTTTCTGGGGGGCTGCTGGGCAAACTACTCATTTCTTGTTGTTCTCACTCAAGCAGGCCCATAGTTGCAGCTGCTCTGCTATGCCAAGTCAGTTGTAACTCTCCCGTTCACTGTTCTTTGGAAAGAAAAAAAGCTGTATAATATGTGAAACATTTCAAAGAATATATGTAGCACATATGTAAGATTCATAAGCCTAATAAGAAAGCATAGCTGTGAGCGACCTCCCCACACCTGACTCAGGAACCCGAGCGTCATCTGTAGATGAACTTCCATTTTGCTTCTCCCAGTCTTCCCCTCTGTGTCCCCACCAGCAACGAGAATTTTGTGTATCACTGCACTTATTTTTTTCTTTTAGTTTACCACATGTGTATGTATCTATAAGTAATAAAATGATCTGTTTTGCTTCTCTACATTGTGCCATATGCCGTTTTTAGCAACTTGCTTTTAGATGACGTTCTGTTTTCAAGATTCATCCATGTTGCTGCATAAACCTAACAACTACTTACTGTTGCTGGTGTATAACATTCCATCATGCGAGCACAGACATGAGGGTTATTTCCAAGACCTGTATCAACGGCAAAAATTAAGATATCTGACAAAACCAAGTGTTGGAGAGGATGTGGATAGCTTGGAATTTTATCTGCTCCTTTACACTCACTCTAGAAAAACTGTACAAACAATTCTGCAAGAATTTTTCCAGAGTTTCCCTAAATAGAAATCCTGAATCACAGAAAATAAGAATGTTCAGCTTTGCAAGATAATGTCTCTATTCTAGAGTGGGTGTAAAGAAGCACATAAAATTTCCACACTATCCACATCCTCTCCAACATCTTAATTTTTGAAAGTCTAAGCATCTGTAAAGTGGTATATCTCACTGCATGTAGTCTTAGAATACTAACAAGGTTAAATGTCTTTTTCCATGTTGAATCACCATCTATGAAATGCTTTATAGGAGTTCTTTATATACACTGAATTAGAATCCTTATCCTTTACAGGCTGTAAGTGTTACAAATATCTTCTCCCTACTCCGGCTTGTCTTTTCAGTCTTTACTGGTGTTTTTTGTTTGTTTTGGGTTTTGTTTTGTTGTTGTTTTTTTTTTTTTTTTGGAGACAGGGTCTCACTCTGATGTCCAGTGGTGTAATCTCGGCTCACTGCAGCCTTGACCTCGGGGACTCAGGTGTTTCTTCCCACCTCAGCTTACTGAGGAGCTGGGACTACAAGTGTGTACCACCACAGCTGGCTAATTTTTTCTTTTTATTTCACAGAGACAGGATTTCACCAAGTTGCCCTGGCTAGTCTGGAACTCTTGGGCTCTGGCAATCTGCCCACCTCGGCCTCCCAAAGTGCTGGGATTCCTGGCATAAGCACATGGCCTATTGGTGTCTTGCAATAAACAAGAGATCTTAATTTTAATCTAGCAAATTCGGTCATTTTTATTTTAGAGTGAACATTTTCTGTGATTAGGAAAAACGTGGCCAGAGGCTGGGTGTGGTGGCTCACGCACCTATAATCCCAACACTGTGGGAAGCCAAGGCAGGCAGATCACCTGAGATCAGGGGTTCGAGCCCAGTCCGGCCAACATGGCAAAACCCTGTCTCTACTAAAAATACAAAAATTAGACGAGCGTGGTGGCAGATGCCTGTAATCCCAGTTACTCGGGAGGCTGAGGTAGGAGAATCATTTGAACCCAGGGGGCGGAGGATGCAGTGAGCTGAGATCGCGCTACTGCACTCCAGCCTGGGCAACAGAGCGAAATTCCATCTCCAGAAAATAAAAAAAAGAAAGAAAGAAAAAAGAAAAGAAAAAGGTGGCTGGGTGCAGTGGCTCACGCCCCTGTAATCCGAGCACTTTGGGAGGCTGAAGGAGGCAGACTGCTTAAACTCATGAGTTAGAGCCCAGCCTGAGCAACATGGCGAAACCCTGATTCTACGAAAAATGCAAAAATTAGCCAGGCATAGTGGTGCAGGCTTGTAGTCCTAGCTACTCGAGAGACTGAGGTAGGAGGATGGCTTGAGCCCAGGAGGCAGAGGTTGCAGTGATCCAAGAACGTGTCACTGCACTCCAGCCTGGGTGACAGAGCCAGACCTTGTCTCAAAAAAAAAAAAAAAAAGAAAAAAGAAAAAGGCATACTTCCCTATCAAGGTCTTAAAGATAGTCTCCTATAATTTACCCAAAACTGAATTTCCTGTATGTTGTGAGTTAGGGATCCAACTGCATCCTTCTCCGACCGTCACAACACTATGTTTGAAGAGTCTGTCCTTTGCACAACGCTATGGAATTCAAACTTCTTAGGTCTGTTTCTGACAGCTTCTGTCTCACTGGCCAATTTGGATTTCCCTGACCCAATTCTGAAGTAAGTCTTGATACGGGCAAGGCAAGTGCTCCCTCCTTATTCTTCTTCACAATGACCTCTCAATACTAGGACTTAATTCTCCTCAACATTTTAGAATCAACTTATCACATTTCACATAAAACTCAAGGAGGTTTAAAGAGGCACTGAATCCACAGAACAATATGAGTTTTGAAAATATTCAGTCTTCCTAGGCAAGAACATTCTGCCTCTATTTATTTGTCTTCTTTTTTTTTTTTTTTTGAGACGGAGTCTCGCTCAGCCGCCCAGGCTGGAGTGCAGTGGTGTGATCTGGGCTCACTGCAAGCTCCGCCTCCCGGGTTCACACCATTCTCCTGCCTCAGCCTCCCAAGTAGCTGGGACTACAGGCGCCTGCCGCCACACCCGGCTAATTTTTTGTACTTTTAGTAGAGACGGGGTTTCACCGTGTTAGCCAGGATGGTCTCAATCTCCTGACCTCGTGATCCATCCGCTTTGGCCTCCCAAAGTTCTGGGATTATTCGTCTTCTTTAATGTCTCTTAATAAAATTGCAAATTTTTCTCCCTCAAAAATTTTACACATCTTTTGTTAATCGTTTATATCAAAGACGGTTCTATTGGGAAAACAGAAACCATGCTAAGGCATTTCAAACTCAAAGGGTTTAATATAGAAAATAGGTGCTTTCAAAACAACTGGCAAGGCTATATAGTGTGAGCAAAAGTAAAGTGGGCTAACTCTACTCTTCCATCTAATTCCTACAGTCATCGTCAAGAGTCAGGAAGCTACCACTACCATCTATAGGTTAGGAAACTGCAAAAATCTGCTGCCAATACTGCAGCTGCTCTGCAGCCCTGAGACAGCTGGCCAGTGGGGGAAGGCAGAAGCCACTGCAAAAAGTCACCACAAAATCTAAGCCCAGACACATCCCCCTACATACACTATGGCCTGAGGAAGAAAGGTTCCACCTCCCTTCCACTTGCCACATTTCCCAAGACACATGTGATAGAGCAAATGACACACAGAAGCCTGCTGCCAGAGGGTTCTGAGTGCTACTGCTCCAGTATTCCAGCCTCTGAAACCCAGGGACAAGCCCAGAAGGGAGCAGGAAGGTACTGAATGCCCAGGTTGTACCTAACATGCCATTTCCCTCTTTTCAAAAACATGCAGAAATTACTGATCTACTGTTACATCTCTCCCCTTTTTTCGTCCCCTTTGGTTTTACATTTTTTATATTCCTTTTTAGTAGGCTTTTAGCAGGGCAATGAAGTAACCTCACGTGGTAACTCCAGAAGTCCTGAAGTCTGCGCTCAAAAGCAACCTGACTGAGCATGGCCAGGGCTTCCCAAAGGGTTACTAAAACTCTCCTCATACAAAGGAAGGTCACAGCTTTTGAGCAAAGGTGGTTATTAGCTAACTCTCTACTCCCCCCACCAACGCAGAGTTTCCTTTTTTTGCAGGGGGAGGAGGTTGGGGGAAGGGAGAGTGTCAATGAAGACCTGACTCTATATCCATGATTTTTTAAAAATTTCTTTTAAAATAAACTAGAAAAAAAATCACAAGATGTTAGCAGTTATTAATTCAGGGAAGTAAGAAAATATGTATTACATTTTCTTTGTACATTTTAATGACTTAATTTGCTCAGAATCTCAACTTTAAGAACAATTAGAAATCAATCTGCTTGGCCGGGCACAGTGACTCATGCCTGTAATCCCAGCACTTTGGGAGGCCGAGGTGGGCGGATCACGAGGTCAGGAGATCGAGACCATCCTGGCTAGCACGGTGAAACCCCATCTCTACTAAAAATACAAAAAAAAAAAGCCAGGTGTGATAGCAGGTGCCTGTAATCCCAGCTACTCGGGAGGCTGAGGCAGGAGAATGGCATGAACCCGGGAGGCAGAGCTTGTAGTAAGCCAAGATCGCAACACTGTACTCCAGCCTAGGCGACAGAGCGAGACTCCGTCTCAAAAAAAAAAAAAAATCAATCTGCTCACCCTCCAGACTGTGACACAGCACTATACAAGGACAATCATAGGACCATGAGTCAAGGGGAAGCAGAGTGAGCCTTGCCAGGGCAGTGGCCTCCTCAGCCCACCTGGAACACTCCTAGGCCCTACCGGGTCTCAACGGGCTTGCACATACGGGTCCTCATTGTCATGCCTTCACTGCTCAGTCCTGGTGCAGGCCACCACTCATAACTCTCGGCTTCTATGAGAGATTTTATTTTTCTGTCTAGGGAAAACATATAGCAACCAATGTAACTTCAAGCCAATACTCAAGGGCAAAGCTGATGCCTCCTCCATGCCAGGCCATGTGGTCAAAAAGGGAAATCAAACCTTGCCTTCAACAAGTCTTCAGAGTGTGGAAAAATGAACAAGGCAGCAACTATGAGAGTGGATACTATTATGTTCAGTGTGTGTAACAGGACAGTTATTACAAACAACCACAAAAGCAAAGCCAAATGGCACTTGGAGAACAGCAAATAAGCTCTGCTTCCATTTGAAAGTGAATCAAGAATCATCTGGTTCTCTCTTCAGGAATTCTCCAAGAGGCTGGATATAAGGTCTCACTCTATGAGTCAGACAAGGGGAGGCTCCCACTCATAACCACATGGTCGTCCCCAGGCTGACCAACCAGGGAACCCAGCAGCCAAAGGAGTCCAAGCACTGGAAAGCCCACTGGGAATCCACTTTCTCTGGGTTTTGACCCTAAAGATCCACCAGAGAGGCTCCCAGTCAAAGGGCTGTCCCAGAGGCTCCTGACCAGGCCAACACCATCCAAACCCCCAACTGGAAAGGCAAACACCTCCACCGGAGACATGCATAATCTGATGAAGGGATGATCAGGAGGGGCCCCCTCTAAACAGCATTCTTTTCCTTTTTTTTTTTTGAAACAGAATCTCACTCTGTCACCCAGGCTGGAGTGCACTGGCATGATCTCGGCTCACTGCAACCTCCACCTCCCAGGTTCAAGTCATTCTCCTTCAAGTTCAAATGTCACCTAATGCCCTACCTAATACCCTGGTTGGAATGAATTGGTTTTCCTTCAGTACTAAGCCTACAGGAATTATGGCACACCGTTCATGTCCTAGGCCAAGTCCCACTAAGGAAGGAGAAAGGTCTCTGCCCTCTGGGAGCTCATAGTCTGGATGGAAAAATTAAGCCTGGGCACCAGGCATGGTGAGAATTACCAATGGTTCTGATGCTGTAAGAGAGGGACAAGTGGGGGACTGGAAGAAGCCAATCTATAAAAGGAGGGACCACAGACATTCTCCCACTGTGGTAGCATCTGAGCTAGCCTGAAGGACAGCAGGGCTTGTCTATGCAGAAACAGAACAAGGGAATTCCAGGAAAACATAAAGGAAGCACGCATCTAGCAGATTATTAATGGGGGTGGGTACAGGAAACAACAGCCCAGCTGAGCCACTGAAGGGGAAGTAGTGATAAATCAGGCTGGCAAAGCAGTTTGTGAAGGAGTTTGCATGCCTGACCAAAGCATTTAGGCCTGTGATTCTCAAGCTGGTGTAAGACACACTTTCCCCTTAGTGGCTTTATCAGCCCCACCTAGTCTTAAAAACAAATTCGTGGATACATGTATATGTATGTCTCACACATTCACACACACACACGCATAAGTACTCACTACACCTCCCACCCAACACAAGTTGAGAACAACAGATCCAGTGAACATTGTTACTCATGGGGGTACCCTGTATTCCTTGAGGGTGCTGGGGCTAAAGAACCTGGTTCTCTGATTTAGCCTTTTTGTGGCCTTTACATACATCTTTAGGAGGCTACATATGGCCAGGAGAGAACCCACAAGTGCAAAGTTCCAGGTGAATAAGTGAGCAGGAGGGGAGGGCGTGCCAAGGTCAGTCTAAAAGAGCACACTCGGGATCAAGAGGCAGCCACATCCAGAGCCAGGATGGGATAAGGTCAGAGGCAGCCAGGGTGCCACCCCTCAGGAGGGGTTCACACTCAAGACCATGCAAGTCCAGGGAGTGCAGCGCCTCCTTAAGTGTGGCCTCCTGGGCATCTCACAGGCCTCCCCACAGTCCTGCCATCTTGTAAGTTCTGGGATCTGCCTAGGTTGGGCACCTATTTTTTAAAAAGATAGAAAGAGAGAGAGAGAGGAAGGGGTCGGCTCAAACTAACTTTCCAATATGTTAAGACAGCACACACCTCCACCCCTCACAAGAGGCACAGTCACCCAGCTACAACAAAGAGACAAGGTGGTGTGTACCCGGCCTACGCAACATACTCACCTGGACAGTTGGCTTCGTCACTCTCATCCTCGCAAGTCGCCCAGCCGTCACACTGCCAGGGGAGGGGGATACACTGGATGGTGCCGCTGCGACAGGCAAACTGCCCAGGGTTGCACCGCAGCTCTGTGGAACCAAAGGGTGAGAGGCCATTGAGGAAGTGGCAGTAGGTCAGCAAACCACAGCCCATGGGCCAGATCAGTCTCTTCCCATTTGTTTATTTTATGAATGTATTTATTTATTTATTTTTGAGACACAGTCTCACTCTGTCACCCAGGCTGGAGTGCCAGTGGTGCAATCTCAGCTCACTGCAACCTTCACCTTCCGGATTCAAGCAATTCTCGTCCCTCAGCCTCCTGAGTAGCTGGAACTACAAGCATGTGCCACCATGCCTAGCTAATTTTTATATTTTTAGTAGAGACGGGGTTTTGCAATGTTGGCCAGGCTGGTCTTGAACTCCTGGCCTCAAGTGATCTGCCTGCTTCGGCCTCCCAAGGTGCCAGGATTACAGGCACGTACCACTGTGCCTGGCCGCCGTCTGTCTTTAAAATCAAGTTTTATCAGAACACAGCCACAAATATGTTTTGTCTATGGCTGCTTTCAAGCTACAGCAGCAGAGCTGAGTAGCTGCAGGAGAGACTATATGGCCTGCAAAGCTGAAAACATTGAATGCCTGGCCCTTTACGAACCTATTACCTAGAGATAAAAACTGTAACACTTAAGATGAAAAATACACTGCAGAACATTAACAGGTTAGATTTTGTAGTAGCAAAGATTAGTGACGTGAAGACATAACAATAGAAACATTCTGAACTAAGGCCGGGCGCGGTGGCTCAAGCCTGTAATCCCAGCACTTTGGGACGCCGAGGCGGGCGGATCACGAGGTCAGGAGATCAAGACCATCCTGGCGAACACGGTGAAACCCCGTCTCTACTAAAAATACAAAAAAATTAGCCGGGTGTGGTGACGGGCGCCTGTAGTCCCAGCTTCTAGGGAGGCTGAGGCAGGAGAATGGCTTGAACCCGGGAGGCGGTGGAACTTGCAGTGAGCCAGGATCGCGCCACTGTACTCCAGCCTGGGCGACAGAGTGAAACTCTGTCTCGAAAAAAAAAAAAAAAAGGAAACATTCTGAACTAAAACACAGAATGAAAAAATACCAGAAAAAAAAGTGCAAATCATCAGTAAGCTGTGGAACAACCTCACACACCGTAATACATGGGGAAACACACAAAACATCTGAAGAAACAATGGGGGAAGTTTCCCAGATGGATGAAAACTATAAACCCACAAATCCAAGTAGCTCAATGAACTGCAAGCACCAGAAATACAAAGAATACAACTCCAAGTCACATTGGAATAGAATTGCTTAAAATCAGTGACAAAATTTTTTTTTTTTTTTTTTGAGACAGAGTCTCACTTTGTTGCCCATGCTGGAGTGCGGTGGCGCGATCTCGGCTCACTGCAAGCTCCACCTCCTGGGTTCACGCCATTCTCCTGCCTCAGCCTCCCAGTAGCTGGGACTACAGGCGCCCACCACGACGTCCGGCTAATTTTTTGTATTTTTAGTAGAGACGGGGTTTCACCGTGTTAGCCAGGATGATCTCGATCTCCCGACCTCGTGATCTGCCCTCCTCGGCCTCCCAAAGTGCTGGGATTACAGGTGTGAGTCACCGCGCCCGGCCAAATCAGTGATAAAATCTTAAAAGCAGGCAGAAAAAGAAGACATGCACAGAAACACAAAGATCAAGATGACAGCAGATTTCTCATTAGAAACAACACAGCCTAGAAGACAGTAAGGTGACATGTTAAAGTTCTGAAAGAAAAACCTGTTGGCCTACAATCATTTAAAGCAAAAACACAGATACTACATTGTGGGGTTTATAACATACACAGAAGAAAAATGTTGACAATAATAGCACCAAAGCTGGGAAAAGAGAAACAGAAGCACACTGTTTTAAGGCTCTCATACTACAGGTAAAGTGGTCCATCACTTGAAGGTACTCTGTGATAAGTTAATGATGAACCCCACTAAAATAACGCAAGAGTTATAGCAAGCAAGCCAACATAGAAGAGGACAAAAAATAATCCAAAAGAACAAAAAAAAAAAAAAGGAGACAAACAGATGGTATAAATGAAAACAAATGGTAATATGGTAGATTTTAATTAAACTTGCCTAATCAATAAGCATACGGAATGATCTAAACACTCCAACTGAAAGGCAGAATGTGTACATAGGGAAAAAAGCAAGAAACAACTACATATTACCTAAAAGAAACTCACTTTATATAGGCATATATAAGAGAAAATAAAACAATAAAAAATGATACACCATAACACTAATCAAAGGATAGCTGGAAGGGCGGGTACAGTGGCTCACTCCTGTAATCCCCATAATCCCCGCATTTTGGGAGGCTGATGCAGAGAGATCACTTGAGCCTAGGAGTTCAAGACCAGCCTGAGCAACATGGCGAAACGCCATCTCTCCAAAAATACAAAAAATTAGCTGGGTATTGGGACAAACACCTGTAGCCCCAGTTACTCGAGAGGCTGAGGTGGGAGGATCACCTGAACCGGGAGAGTTGAGGCTGCAGTGAGCTATAATTGTGCCACTGCACTATAGCCTGGGCAACGGGAATGAGACCCTGTCTCAAAAAAAGGATAGCTGGAGTGTATTAATATCACACAAAGTAGACTTCAGTGCAAATACTACCAGGAATAAAGAAGGTCATTTAATAATGGTAAGGGATTGATTTAAAAGGACATAATCCTAAATGTTTATGTATCTATTAAAATTTACGAGGCCGGGCGCAGTGGCTCAAGCCTGTAATCCCAGCACTTTGGGAGGCTGAGACGGGCGGATCACGAGGTCAGGAGATTGAGACCATCCTGGCTAACACGGTGAAACCCCGTCTCTACTAAAAATACAAAAAAAAACCAGCCGGGCAATGTGGCGGGCGCCTGTAGTCCCAGCTACTCGGGAGGCTGAGGCAGGAGAATGGCGTGAACCCGGAAGGCGGAGCTTGCAGTGAGCTGAGATCCGGCCACTGTACTCCAGCCTGGGCGGCAGAGCGAGACTCCGTCTCAAAAAAAAAAAAAAAATTTACGAAAGAAACTTCAAAATTTATGAAACAAAAACTACTATAACTGCTAATAGACTAATCCACAATTAAAGTCAGAGATTTTAATAATCCTCTTGATAGAACAAGCAGATAGAAAACCAGCAAGGGCTGGGCATGGTGGCTCATGCCTGTAATCCCAGCATCTTGGGAGGCTGAGGCAGGCGGATCACTTGAGGTCAGGAGTTCGAGACCAGCCTGGCCAACATGGTGAATGGTCAGGAGTTCGAGACCAGCCAGGCCAACATGGTGAATACTAAAATACAAAAATTAGCTGGGTGTGGCGATGCACACCTGTAATCCCAGCAACTTGGGAGGCCGAGGCAGGAGAATCACTTGAACCTGGAAAAAAAAAAAAAAAAGAAAAGAAAAGAAATCACAAAAGAAGAGCAAATGAAACCTAGCAGTAAGAAATAATAAAGATGAGAGTAGATATTACTGAAATTGAAAACAGAAAAATAATGAAGAAAAACAAAAGTTGTTTTTATGAGATCAGTAATATTAATAAACCTCTAGACAGCCTGATCAGCAACAAAATACCAGGCCAAGTATGGTGGCTCATGCCTGTAATCCAAACACTTTGGGAGGTTGAGGTGGGCAAATCATCTGAGGTCAGGAGTTCAAGACCAGCCTGGCCAACATGGCGAAACCCCGTCTACTAAAAATACAAAAATCAGCCAGGTGTGGTGGCGCATGCCTGTGGTCCCAGCTACTCAGGAGGCTAAGGCAGGAGAATCGCTTGAACCTGGGAGGTGGAGGTTACAGTGAGCCAAGATTACACAACTGCACTGCAGCCTGGGCGACAGAACGAGACTCCGTCTCAAAGAAAACTACTATCAGAAGAGAGGTGTCATCACTATGGATTCCAGAGAAATTAAAAAGGCTAACAGAGGAGGGGTGAAGAATAAGGTAATAGTATGAACAACTTTATGTCAATAAATCTGACAATTTGGATGAAATACACAAATTATTTGAAAGATGAAATGCAAAGGTCACTCTAAGATAAATAAACAATCTGAACAGCCCTAAAAGGAATTGAATTTTTAGTTAAAAATCTTCAAAGGAAACTTCAGGCACAAATAGTTTCAATGGAAAATTCCTTCAAATATTTAAGGAAGAATCGATGTCAATTCTATACAAACTCTACCATAAGTTCAGATATTTAAAAATTACCATTAGCAATAGTATCAAAAACAAGAAATACTTGTATAAATCTAACAAAAGATGTGAAGTCCTGCACACTGAAAATTTTTCAACATTGCTGAGAAAAAAACATTTTTTAAAGACCTAAACCTTTAGGGAGACATACAGTGTTCATGGACTAGTAGATTCAAAACGATTAATATCAATTCTACGCAAATTGACCTACAGATTCAATTTAACCCCAATCAATATTTCAGCAGGACTTTTTGTAGAAACTGAGTGACTCTAAAATTCATATAGAAAGACAAAAGACTTAGAATACTCCAAACAACTTTGAACTGAAAGAACAAACTTGGAGGCCTCTACAAAGGAACAATAATCAAGACAGTGTGACACAAGCATAAAAACAGACATCAAGACCAAGAGAATAGAACAGAGTGCAGAAACAAACCCACACATATGTGACCAACTAATTTATGACAAAGTGCAAAGGCAGTTCCCTGGAGAAAGAACAGTCCTTTCAACAGAATGGTACTTGGAAAACTAGGAAGAAAGAAAAATGAAGAGCAGGAGGAGGAAAGAAAGGAAGAAGGAAGGAGTTCATCTACAAAATGAAGTTAAAAAAAGGAGGAGGAAGAGGAGGAAGAAAGAAGAGGAGGAGGAGGAGGAAGAAAGAGGAACAAAGAACAACTACTTTGATCCATTCCTCGCACGGCATAAAAAATTCAGAATAGCCAGGTGAGGTGGCTCACGCCTGTAATCCCAGCACTTTCAGGTGGGCCTAAGGTGGGTGGGTCACCTAAGGTCGGGAGCTCAAGACCAGTCTGACCAACACGGTGAAACCCTGTCTCTACTAAAAATACAAAGTTAGCCGGGCATGGTGGTGCACATCTGTAATCCCAGCTACTAGGGAGGCTGAGGCAGAAGAATTGCTTGAACCCTGGAGGCGGACGCTGTGGTAAGCCAAGACAGTGCCATTGCACTCCAGCCTGGGCAACAAGAGTGAAACTCCACCAAAAAAAAAAAATCAAAATAGATCATAGGCCTACAGGTGAAGCCTAAAACTATAAAACTCAGAGAAGAAAACACAAGAAGAAAATCTTCGCATCCTTGGTTTAGGCAAATACCTTTAATATATCTACCACAAATACAATCTATAAAAGAAAAAGCTGATAAATTGGACTTCATCAAAATTGAGAACTTTTGTTTTTTTTCCAAGAACTTTTGTTTTTCAAAAGACATGTTAAGATAATGCAAAGACAAACCACACACAGACAGAAAACATTTGCAAATCACGGATCTGATAAAGGGCTTGCTTGTATCCAGAATATATAAAGCATTCTCAAATTTCAGTAGGAAAACCACCCAATTTTTCAAATGGGCATGGGCCAAGTGCGGTGGCTTATACCTGTAATCCCTGCACTTTAGGAGGCAAAGGTGGGAGCAACACTTGAGCCCAGGAGTTCAAAACCAACATAACAAGACCTCATCTCTACGTTATAAAAAAAAAAAAAAAATTAGCTGGGCTTGGTGACACATGCCTGTAATCCCAGCTACTCAGGAGGCTGAGGCAAGAGGATTGCCTAAGCCTAAGTGAGGCAAGAGGATTGCCTAAGCCTAAGAGCTGGAGGCTGTGCTGAAATAGGATTGCAATGCTGCCCTCCAGCTTAGGCAACAGCAAGACACCCCCAACTCCAGAAAAAAATAAATAAAATAGGCAAAATATCTTAACGGTCACTTAACCAAACAAGACGTACAGACGGCTAGCAAGCACATGAAAAGATGCTCAACATCTGTAGTCATTAAGGAAATGCAAATTAAAGCATGAAGAGGTGGGGCACAGCAGCCCACGCCTGTAATCCCAACACTTTGGGAGGCTGAGGTGGGTGGATCACGTGAGGTCAAGAGTTTGAGACCAGCCTGGTCAACAAGATGAAACCCCATCTCTACTAAAAATACAAAAATTACATGGGTGTGATGGCAGGCGCCTGTAATCCCAGTTATTCAGGAAGCTGAGGCAGAATTGCTTGAACCCAGGAGATTGAGGTTGCAGTGAGCCAAGATTGCACCACTACACTCCAGTCTGGGCGACAGAACGAGACTCCGTCTCAAAAAAAAAAAAAAAAAAAAAAAAAACCATGAAGAGAAACCACTTACTAAAATGGTTAAAATGAAAAAGAATGACCATACCAAGTGGTGGCAAGTGTGTGAAGCAACTGGAACTCTCCCAGTGAAAATGTAAAATGGTACAACTTTTTTGCAAAACAAGTTGACAGTTTCTTTAAAAACTGAATATATACCTACCATATAACCTGACCATTCCATTCCTAAGTATTTAACCAAGAGAAATGAAAGCAAATGTCCATACAAAGACTTGTTCATAGTACTTTTATTTGTAATATCCAAAAGCTGGAAACAAACAGTGTCTATCAAGAAGCAAATCGGTAAGTTGTGTACAGCCATACAATGGACTACTACTCAGCAATAAAAAGGAATAAGCTATTAACACATTGCGCAGCACGGATGAATCTCAAAATAATTATGTTGAGTGAAGAAGCCAGCATGTACTCAAAAGAATACCTATTGTATGACAATATTTATATAAAAATCTAAAAAATGCACTTGCAGCTGTCATGACAGAAAGGGACGGGGGTGGGAGGGATTACGAAGGAGCACGAGAAAACATTTGGGGTGACGATATGCTGTGTTCATTACCTTGACTGTGGTGACGGTTTCACAGGTTTATACATACATGAAAACTCAAATTTGGCCGGGCACAGAGGCTCACGCCTGTAATCCCAGCACTTTGGGAGGCTGAGGCAGGTGGATCACCTGAGGTCAGGAGTTCGAGACCAGCCTGACCAACATGGAAAAACCCCATCTCTACTAAAAATGCAAAATTAGCCAGGCATGGTGGCGCATGCCTGCAATCCCAGCTATTTGGGAGGCTGAGGCAGGAGAATCGCTTGAACCTGGGAGGCGGAGGTTGCAGTGAGTCGAAATCACGCCATTGCTCTCCAGCCTAGGCAACAAGAGCAAAACTCTGTCTCAAAAAACAAAAAACTTGGTCAGGCACAGTGGCTCACGCCTGTAATCCCAGCACTTTGGGAGGCCGAGACAGGCAAATCCCGAAGTCAGGAGATCGAGACCATCCTAGCTGACATGGTGAAACCCCGTCTCTACTAAAAATACAAACAATTAGCTGGGCGTGGTGGTGGGCGCCTGTAGTCCCAGCTACTCGGGAGGCTGAGGCAGGAGAATGCCAGCAACCGAGATGGAGCTTGCATTGAGCCGAGATGGAGGTGGAGCTTGCAGTGAGCTGACATCGCGCCACTGCCCTTCAGCCTGGTCGACAAAGCAAGACTCCGTCTCAAAGAAAAAGAAAAAAAACACTCAAATTTTACACTTTATGTATAATTTATTATAAGTCAATTATACCTCAATAAGGCTGTTTAAAAAAAATAATAACCATCATGAAATAGATTTCTGTTTAAATAAACAGGAAACAATCTTGAGGTCAAAAGATACTGACCCCAAGGCTAAAAATCCAGGCACCCTGTGTTCTAGGACTAGATATGCCTGGAACTGAAGAACTAAATTGAATCATGGCCCATCTAACGTGCTTGCTCCTCTGGAAAAGACAGCCTTGGCCTACCAGATCTCACCTCCGCCATCCATACAGGAGTTAGGTCCTTTTCATAATTATAAACCCAGGGCTTGCCCCATGACTGGTACTGAAGAACTATCTGATGAGTGAATCAGCAATTGGCACGAGCTCTTCTGGCCTTTAGGCCAGGTCTGTCTCCCTCAGTCACAACTAACCATTAGATCAAGAATCTGGAACCCTCCATTCTTCCTCAACATATTCTAGGTCTTCAGTTTTATGGTAAAAATTTCTAATTTCTTACTATTTTGCGACAAAAATGGAACATGAATGGAACTGGAGGACATTATGTTAAGTGAAATAAGCCAGGCACAGAAAGACAAACTTCACATTCTCATTCATGTGTGGGAGCTGAAAAAAAGTTAAACTCATGGAGCTAGAGTGGAATGGTGGTTACCAGAGGCTGGGAAAGGCAGAAGTGAGAAAGAGAGGTTGGTTAATAGGTACAAAAACATAGTTAAAGAAAATAAGGAATAAGGTCTAGTATGACTATAGTTAATAATAGTTTATTCTATACTTCAAAATAAAAAGAGTAGAATCAGAATGTTCCTAACACAAGAAAAGTGATAAATGCTTGAGGTGACAGATACCCCAATGACCATAATTTGATCATTACACATTTTATGATTGTATCAAAATATCATATATACCCCATACATGTAACTACTGTGCCACAAAGTTTAAAACAAAATTTTTTAAAGACTAATGCAGAAGAAAGAAAAAAAAAAAAAACCCTAATTTCCCAAACTATATTGAGAAAGAGTTCATTCACTGAATAGAAATTTAGCAACAGAACATTCCTTTTTATTTTTTAGAGATGGACTCTCACTATGCTGCCCAGGCCAGAGTACAGTGGTGGCTATTCACAGGCACAATCACGGTGCCTCAAAGTCAAATGACTCTCCCACCTTAGACGACAGGCCTGAGCTACTCCGCCCAGCAGAACATTTTAACAGTGTCCATTCCGTTAAAAAAAAAAAAAAAAAAACTATGGTTTTGTTCAAAGTAAATTCATAGCTCACATCACAGCCCTCCAAATCTACACCCTAACACATCATACCCTAGGCCTAGAAAAACTTCAATGCACTACCTTAAATTATTTTTGAAATAGTTGAGTAAGAAGTAATAAGTAACAACCCTGTGGGTTTTCTTTTTTCTTTTTTTTTTTTTTTTTTTAGACGGAGTCTCGCTCTGTCGCCCAGGCTGGAGTGCAGTGGTGCGATCTCGGCTCACTGCAAGCTCCGCCTCCCGGGTTCACGCCATTCTCCTGCCTCAGCCTCCCGAGTAGCTGGGACTACAGGCGCCCACAACGGTGCCCGGCTAATTTTTTTTGTATTTTTAGTAGAGACGGGGTTTCACCGTGGTCTCGATCTCCTGACCTTGTGATCCGCCCGCCTCGGCCTCCCAAAGTGCTGGGATTACAGGCGTGAGCCACCGCGCCCGGCCAACCCTGTGGGTTTTCTTTCTCCATACCCATATCTCCTCCAAAAGCAAATGTCCTGGTGTCAGCCAAGTCTTCTCTGGCAAACAAGGCCCCTTCCCCCACGCACCACAGCCACCTTGCCTTGCCTTGGCCGCTTCTAAGTAGTACTTGTCACTCCTGGCTTCCTAGATATTGGTATACAGTAAACCTATATATACATATATTGATATGTAAGTGAAGCGGGCAGGTGCAGTGGCTCACGCCTGTAATCCCAGCACTTTGGGAAGCCGAGGCAGGTGGATCATGAGGTCAGGAGTTCAAGAGCAGCCTGGCCAAGATGGTGAAACCCCGTCTCTACTAAAAACACAAAAATTAGCCAGGTGTGGTGCGGGTGCCTGTAACCCCAGCTACTCTGGAGGCTGAGGCAGAGAACTGCTTGAATCCAGGAGGCGGAGGTTGCAGTAAGCTAAGATTGCACCACTGCACTCTAGCCTGGGCAACAGAGCAAGGCTCTGTCTAAAAAAGTAGTTTCCTGAGGGCACTGTTCACTCCTGTGTTCCCAGAGCAGAGCAGACCACACTTAGTGTCCATAACTCAAACACACTCAAAGAATACTTCTTCTCTCCACTCTCTAATCTATGCATGTCTGGGAAAGGCTCCTAAGGCCCAAACAGCCTTCCTCTTTGAGAAGTGCCCATTTGGCCACTTCATGAGTGCCACCTGCCCTGCCCCAGGCTGGGCCAATGAGAAGAGTCTGTAAGGTGATGGGAGTGGGAAAGTCCATGCTAGCCAGACTGAGATAGTCACTTGAAGTTCTGTGCACCCTGAGGCAGAAAGAGGAAAGGGGTAAGACCAGAAGGGCTGAGAAAGGGGAGCAACACCCTTCACAGTCCCATGACCCCAAGGATGGCTGTGCTTCCTCCCTGGGCTCAGGGAAAAGTTCCTCCTACAGCTACTCCTTAACAACCAGACGGCTCTGGCTAAAATAGCCCCCATACCAACTTTCTGTTCTTTTCTTTCTTTCTCCAAATACTTTTAAAAAATAGTTATCAAAAGAGGAAAAATAAGCTATCAGCAGAATGACTGTCTTACTACATCCTGAACACAGCTGGGCTCCCCACTGCTGGGTCTTAGTCCATGGTACCCCCTCTCCCCAGGTCTCAAGACACACTAGGAACCCCTCCCTAAACTCCCCTTAGTCTGCCTCCTTGGCCTAGCCCTGTTTTCCCAAGCAGCTCTTCTCTGTTCTTTTCTTCACACCTTGAGTAGGGTCAGCACACTTTTCCCTCAAGGGCCAGATAAGTATTTCCAGCTTCGCAGGTCACCCTCTCTCGCCACAGCTGCTCAACCCTGCTGCTGTGGAGCTAAAGGAGCCGCAGCTAATATGGGAATGCTTGGGCATAGCCATGTCCAATAAAGCATTAGCAAAAAACAAAAAAAAAAAGGGGGGG
>NW_012103043.1:162640-184716 GCF_000951045.1 Mandrillus leucophaeus
CCAGGTATGGTGGTGTGCAGGCCTGTAGTCCCAGCTACTCAGGAGGCTGAGGCGGGAGAATCACCTCAGCCTGAGAAGCCAAGACTGCAGTGAGCCATGATAGCACCACTGCACTCCAGCCTGTCTCAAAAAAACAAAACACCACCAACAACAAATAACTGCCTGTCCTTTCTCAATATCCTCCACAGTCTCTCCGTAAAGCATTAAGTGCAATTTCCGCGACATATAGAGTTGCTTAAAAACAGTCACCCTTGGCCGGGCGTGGTGGCTCACACCTGTAAGCCCAGCACTTTGGGAGGCTGAGGCAGGTGGATCACGAGGTCAGGAGTTCAAGACCAGCCTGGCCAAGATGGTGAAACCTCGACTCTACTAAAAATACAAAAAAATGAGCTGGGCGTGATGGCACACGCCTGTAATCCCAGCTACTCTGGAGGCTGAGGCAGAGAATTTCTTAAACCCAGGAGGCGGAGGTTGCAGTGAGCCGAGATTGCACCACTGCACTCCAGCCTGGGTGACAGAGCAAGATTCCATCTTAAAAAAAAAAAAAATTCACCCTTGGCCAGGTATGGTGGCTCATGCCTATAATCCCAGCACTTTAGGAGGCCAAGGTAGGAGGATCACTTGAGGTTAGGAGTTAGGAGTTCGAGACCAGCCTGGACAAGGCAAAACCCTGTTCCTACTAAAGTACAAACATTAGCTGGGTGTGGCGGCACACATCTGTAATCCCAGCTACTCAGAAGGCTGAGACACAAGAATCGCTTGAACCGGGGAGGCGAGGTTGCAGTGAGCCAAGATCACGTTACTGCACTCCAGTCTGTGCAACAGAGCAAGACTCTGTGTCAAAAAAAAAAAAAAAAGAAAAGGGTCACCCCTTCCACTAATGGCTTTATGAGGTCCTGTCCCAGGCCTTCTGGTGATGACTGTCACCTTGCTGTAGCATGGCAGAGGCAGGCCAGCTCCTCTTAGCCAATGGATTGTTGACACTTTATGAAACGATCCATGCCCACAACATGCCAGCCGCAGTACCAAAATAAGAACGGCCCCATCCTGGCTGACATGGTGAAACCCTGTCTCTACTAAAAATACAAAAAAATTAGCCGGGGCGTGGTAGCCTGTGCTTGTAGTCCCAGCTACTCAGGAGGCTGAGGCAGGAGAATCGCTTGAAGCCGGGAGGCAGAGGTTGCAGTGAGCCAAGATTGTGCCACTGCACTCCAGCCTGGGCAACAGAGCGAGACTCCGTTTTTAAAAACAAAAACAAAAACCTGCCACATCAGCAGTTCCTAGACTTCTTCATTCTAAGATACCTTAATACACTTAAAATTATTGAAGACCCCAAAGAGCTTTTATTTATGTGGGTTATATCTGTCAATATTTACTGTATCAGAAATTAAAACTGAGAAATTTGGCCAGACACAGTGGCTCACGTCTGCAATCCCAGCACTTTGGGAGGCCAAGGTGGTCAGAACATTTGAGGTCAGGAGTTCAAGACCAGCCTGGCCAACATGATGAAACCCTGTATCTACCAAAAAATATAAAACTCAGCCAGGCGTGGTGGCACGCTCCTGCAGTCCCAGCTACTCCAGAGGCTGAAGTGGGAGAATCACTTGAACCTGGGAGGTGGATGGAGGTTGCAGTGAGCCAAGATTGCGCCACTGTATACTCCAGCCTGGGCGTCTGAGCGAAACCCTGTCTCAAAAAAAACACTTGAGAATTTTTTTAAACACAAGAATCCCAAGCCCCTGCTCAAAGGTTTTAACCTTTTATTAGAATTATCAAATGCTCATGATTTCACTCATAGGCATGTAGTCAAGAGAATTAAAAGCAGACTCAAACAGATGCTGGCACACCACTGTTCCCAACAGCATTATTCACACCAGCCAAGAGGCAGAGACAACCCAAGTGGCCAGAACAGATGAGAGGATAAATAAATGCGGTATATCCATACAAAAGAGTATTATTCCGCCATAAAAACAGCAGGCATGTAGTACCCCATGGGCAACCAAGTAATGGTGTACTGTGTCGCTTCAAAAGTGAATGTGGGGCCCGGCGCGGTGGCTCACACCTGTCATCCCAGCACTTTGGGAGGCTGAGGTGGGCGGATCACCTGAGGTCAAGAGTTCAAGACCACCCTGGCCAACATGGTGAAACTCTGTCTCTACCAAAAATACAAAAATTAGCCAGGTGTAGTGACACATACCTGTAGTCCCAACTACTTGGGAGGCTGAGGCACAAGAATCACTTGAACCAGGGAGGCGGAGGTTGCAGTGAGCCGAGGTTGTGCCACTGCACTCCAGCCTGGGCAACAAGAGCAAAACTCTGTTTTAAAAAAAAAAAAAAAAACAAAAAGTGAATGTGGGCCAAGCACGGTGGCTCACCACACTTGTCTGTAATCCTAGAACTTTGGGAGGCCGAGGCAAGTGGATTACTTGAGGCCAGGAGATCAAGGTCAGCCTAACCAACATAGTGAAACTTCATCTCTACTAGAAATACAAACATTAGCCAGGCATGGTGGCACACACCTGTAATCCTGTCTCTTATACACATCTAGATGTGTATAAGAGACAGGTCGAACAGGCTGGTGTGCAGTGGCCGGATCTCAGCTCACTGCAAGCTCCGCCTCCTGGGTTTACACCATTCTCCTGCCTCAGTCTCCTGAGTAGCTGGGACTACAGGCACCCGCCACCTCGCCTGGCTAGTTTTTGGTATTTTTTAGTAGAGACGGGGTTTCACCGTGTTAGCTAGGATGGTCTCGATCTCCTGACCTAGTGATCCGCCCGTCTCAGCCTCCCAAAGTGCTGGGATTACAGGTTTGAGCCACCGCGCTCGGCCGAGTAGTCAATTTTGTAAGGATGGAAAGTAGAATGGCAGTTGCCAGGGACTAGGGGTGAGAAGAATAGGGAGTATTGTCTAATGGGTATAGAGTTTCTGTTTGGAACAACAAAAAAGTTCTGGAAGTGGGTAATGGTGCTCGTTGCATAACATTCTGAATGTTCTTAGCGCCACTGAAATAACTGTATACTTAAAAATGGTTAAAATGGGGCTGGGCCTGGTGGCTCATTCCTGTAATCCCAGAACTTTGGGAGGCTAAGACAGAAAGATTGCTTGAAGCCAGGAGTTTGAGACCACCCTGGACAACATAGTGAGACTTCATCTCCACAAAAAAAATAGAAAAATCTGCCAGACATAGTGGCATGCACCTATGGTCCTAGCTACTCAGGAGGCTGAGACAGAAGGATCGCTCGAACCCAGGAGGTCAGGGCTGCAGTGAGTTATGATTTGATTGCACCACTGCACTCTAGCCTTGGCAACACAGTGAGACCCTGTCTCTAAAAAAAAAAAAAAAAAAAAAAAAGATACAATGGTAAATTTTGTTATATATATTTTACCGCAATTTAAAAAAGAAATGAAATACTGACACATGCTATAACATGGATGAACTACGAAAACATAATGCTAAGAGAAAGAAGCCAGACACAAAGGACAACATATTGCATGATTCCATTAGTACGAAATGTCTAGAATGGGCATATCTATACAGACAGAAATTGCCAAACGCTGTGGGCAGGGGAACTGGGGAGTTACTGTTTAAAAAGTATCAAGTTACTGTTTGGGATTAAAAAAAAGTTCTGGAAATGGGTAGTGGTGCTGGCTGCACAACATTCTGAATGTTCTTAAAGCCACTGAATTGTGTACTTAAAAAGTGGTAAATTGTATGCGTATCTTACCACAATAAAATTTTTTTTTTTTTTTTAAAAAACAGAGGCCAGGTGTGGTGGCTCATGCCTATAATCCCTGCACTTTGAGAAGCCAAGTAGGAGGATCACCTGAGTCCAAGATTTCAAGACCAGCGTGGGCAACATAGCCAGACCCTGACTCTACAAATAAAATAAAATAAAAATTAGCCAGTTGTGGTGGTGTCTGTCTATAGTAATACCTACTCAGGAGGCTGAGGCGAGAGGATCTCTGGAACCCAGGAGTTCAAGGTTACAGTGAGCTGCGACCTGGCCACTGCAGTCACGCCTGGGCACCAGAGTGAGGCACCATTCTTAAAAAAGAGACAGAGAGCGAGCAAGCAAGAAAGAGAATCCCAAGCATACATCCCATTAGCTGTCAGAGCAATGATGTCATCACACATCAAACAGTCTCTGGAAATGCTACTTTATGCTTGTGAGAATGAAAGAAAGAGGCAAATGACATCTCGGTATTATTATGAAAACAGTTTTGACCTCACGGAGCCCCTAAAAGGGTCAGGGAACCCCCCCAGAGACCCTTGGGCACACTTAGAGAGCTACTGTTTTGGGTTATGCAAAGCTTGGGAATTAGCGGATTCATGCCCTGCAGAAACCCACGTGTCTCTGCAATACAGATTCTTTCTCTAGATTCAATTTCTTCTTTGTCAGCAAGTCTTAGCCTTGTTTTAAATTATGTAAACTGAGCTGTCTCAAATTACTGTGTGAAATTTAGTATGCTGCATAAATTGTTTAGAATTGATTTCTCCTCAACATGTGCCCACAAAGAACAAGAGGGAGACAGAGTACCAGCAGAAGTACACATGTCCACAGCTACATCACTAAGAAAATCAAAACACTCCCAGCAAAGAAATGCAAAAGAAATTCCAGCCCATCTTGCACTACTCACAGCCCACTAGGATAGGTCTCCACCAGAGCAGTCTGAGACCCATCAGACACAGGTTCTCATACCTGGGGCAGGGGACAACCATGCCCTGCTGGAGTGCCCAGAAGGTTCCAGCATCCCTGGCAGGCCTGCTCACACCTGGGCAGGAAAGCCTCACTGCACATTCTGCCTTGGAAAGAGCTGGCAGCTGCTTCCCAGTGGGGCTTTCCCACAGGTCATTTCACCCTCCATACGAGTTGCTACTAGGAAAGGAAGATTTGTCCAGCACCACACTTCAAAGCAGCAGCAGCAGAGGGGAGAGGGTTTGAAAGTCAAGGGCTGGCTGGGCTATTGTAACAGGTGACCATGCAGCTCTAGGAGACCAGAGCTGTGGATGCTGGGTTCTGCCCTGGGCCAGCCATCTCTTCTCCAGATGCCCTCAAGAAGGGACAGAGGGCCGGGCGCGGGGGCTCACGCCTGTAATCCCAGCACTTCGGTGGGCTAAGGCGGGTGAATCACCGGAGGTCAGGAGTTCAAGACCAGCCTGGACAGTATGGGAAACCCCATCTCTACTAAAAATACAAAAATTAGACAGGCGTGGTGGTGCACACCTGTAGTCTCAGCTACTTGGGAGGCTGAGGTGGGAAAAATTGCTTGAACCTAGAAGGCAGAGGTTGCAGTGAGCCAAGATCGTGCCACCGCACACCAGTCTGGGTGACAGAGAGAGACTCCATCTCAAAAAAATAAAAAAATAGAAAGAGGACAGAGAGCACTGTTGATAGCAAAATAACTAAAAGACAAAACAGAGGGCATATTGCTCAGTGACCTTCTAAATGGAGCGGTCACCTCTGTCCTGAGACAAGAGAGTGAATAATAAGGGCCTTGAATGGGGCCTCAGAGATGGCCAACATCTGAGCCAACAGGGGCCATAGGGCAAGCCTCGGCAAGCATCCATCCTGAACAAGTGCTGCCCACGGGGGAAGGGAGCGACGTGTGCTCTGGAAGACACACTGTACTCCAGGGCCCCTAAGGGACTTTGGGACCAGACAGCTTCACGGGATGTGCTGTAACTTCAGAAAGCGACACAGCTGGCGATGGAGGAGCAGATCATCAGAATACCAATCTGCATCAACACAGAGAGCAGACCTGGGAGGGCAGAGCTAGGAAGTGAGGAAAGGCAGGACCTGGCATTCCAAACAGTGCACAGACCATTCCAGAACCAACTGTGATCATATCACAAACTCCCTGCCTTGTCTACAGTGCTTAAATGCCATCTGCCCTTTTATGGGGTCCAAGGGCCACCTCTAGCCTTCCCTCAAAGCCCCACACCCAGGTTCTTGGGGGTCCTGGCTCATCAGTCCCTGCAGCTCTCCCCTGCAGCCCATCTAGCTCCTTCCCTGTCACTGCCACTGCCCCATAGCACCAGCAGGCCAGCAGCAACCTCCCGGCCCCTGTGGCTTCCTGGAACCACGCAGGGAGATTGGCTTGGAAAGAGGCCCCAGAGATCTGTCGCAAGACAAACAGCAGGCTTCAGCTCCTGGCCCGTGCAATCCCACTCAGCCTTGCCAGGCTGCTTCCTCCATCTGTAAAGCATGGAGGTGATCATTCTGCCCTGCCTATCCCTCCTGACTTCCACGGAGGTCATGAGGCCCAAAGGAGAAAATCACTCCAACAATGCTCAGCTGCTGAACTTTCACATACGCCACCCCTAGGAACAATCCTGGGAGGTCCTCTGAAATGCTCTGAGAGGGACCCATAGGGGCAAAGAGAGGATGGGAGGCAGGAACCACGGCCGGGGGCTCTGTGCACTTTGACCTGCCACTGCGTCGCAGCAGCGAGGCGCAGTGAAGACTGCTGCTACCTGGAGGCCTGGGTATCCTCTGCACTGGCAGCCACCAAGCTGTAGCACAAAGAATGCCAGCATCTGAACTTCAAGCCACAAGGAGCTCAGGGACCAGCCGGCTCCTCATCCACGAGGGCCCAGAGTTCAAAGGGGAGCAAGACATGCATGGCTCATGGAAAATGATAGGATTGGAAGTTTCATTAGCAAAATGTGAAGGAGGGCCTGAAGCTGTTCTATGTATTGAAACTCCCATCTAGTCCAGTCAGCTCGCTTCTCAGAGGGGCTGACCCACCTGCTCAGTGTCCCACATCAAGTTGGCAGCAGCAGAATGGGCATCAGAGGCCAGGTTGTGGGCTCTTTCACCCAAATCCCCATCCCTGAAGCCAGCAGAGCCCCTGGCTGGGGCTCTGCGTTCTGACTCCTCAGAGGACCAGGTCCAAACTTTTCAGTTCTGAGCCATTTCCTTCACTGAGACAGTAGCCAGTGGAGCCTCTGGGGGCTCGCTACACAAAGCCCAGGGATACCAGAGCCCCACTACCAGTTTGGCACAAAGCCAAGGATGTACCAACATGTTGTACTTTTTTTCCCTACCAGTGGCCAGTTACTAGAATGAAATATTTTAAACCTGCAAACACCCTTGCTGTAGTTTTGAAATATGCCCACAACTTCTTTGATATAGCTCCCTAAATGGCAGTAGCTCCCCAAATACATAACCACCAAACCCATTTCCATATAGCCCCTGGGCCAAGTGGAATCTCTAAGTGAAGGCTCCACCCTCAGTCACTCCTTCTCTGGACCTTGGAGCTCCTGACTCCCCATCACCATCACTGGAGGCAGGTGGTCAGCTCTCCTGTGACAGTGGAGAGGGAGTAGGGTTGCCAAGCACTAGCGAAGTGCCAGCCACTCTCTCCCACAGCCCAAGGGGTCACAACACTGACACTGGGGAACACCACACAAGAACAAAGGGACAAGGCCTATGCTTCAGCATTTACTTCTCATAAATAACAAGCATTTTCTACCTCCAGGAGATGAAGGGACCATCACCTGCTACCATCTATCTGTAGATGCCGTCCAACCAAAACACTGGCTCAGCTGCTCTGCCCTGTGGCTTCTCCTCAGGCAGATGTTTGGGGAAGAAGGCCCTGTTTAAAATAAGTTATCCTAGAAAAGAAGGGAAGGTCCTAAGAAAAAGGAAGTGATCATATAAGATGAAAGAGGAGAAAGGCAGGTCTGCCAAGCATATCTATTCCATGAGTGCCACTTTCAAGAAAAGAACAGCAACCTGCAATCAGTCTTTATTTCATGGGGGTTCGGGCAGGAGGGGCTACATACTTGGAAGTAAGACCAGGGCAGGAAGGTGGGACAGAACTGGAGTGAGAGTTATCTCGCATCTGATGTAAACATCAGCCAGCAGTTTCATCCAACATTCACACCACATTTTGATCACAGCTACAGGATAGCACAGCCAATTTCTCTAAGAGAAAGAACAGCTGTAGCCAAATCAGATTCCTGAATGCTCATTTTGCATGTGCCAGGCAGTATATCAAGTGCTTAGAATACATTATTATGAATCCTTAAGACAACTCATTTGCTCCTTCCATGAACACTGCCGTGTACCTCCTAGGGGCCAGGTGCTGTGCAGGACACAAGTGAGAAGAGCAAGATGAGAAACAAAAGGTGCCTCCGCCCCCACGAAGCTCAGATTCTACTAGGGAAGGAGAAGATCTTTGTAACCTTGGGGTAGGCAAAGATTTATTAGACAAACACAGAAAGCATGACCATAACAAGAAAAATTGATAAATCAGACTTCTTCAAAATTAAAAAAGTCTTTGATCAAAAGCTTAGTAAAGATACACAGACCACACTAGCTCACACTTGTAATCCCAACACTTTGGAAAGCTGAGACAGGAGGATCACTTGAGCCCAGGAGGTGGAGACCAGCTTGGGCAACACAGGGATCCAGTCTCTACAAAAATTAAAATTAAAAATATTAGCCACATACGATGATGCACACCTGTGGTCCCAGCTACTCAGTGAGGGTGAGGTGGGAGAATCACTTGAGCCAGGGAGGTCAAGGCTGCAGTGAGCTGTGATCCCACCACCGCACTCCAGCCTGGGCAACAGAGACTTTATCTGGGGGGGAAAAAAAAAAAAGATGCACAGACCAACAGAACAGAACAGAATACAGATATCAGAAACAGACCCACACAAATGTAGTCAATGGATTTTGACAAAGGTACAAAGACAATTCAATGGAGAAAGTATAACCTTTCAACAAATGGTACTAGACGATTGGACTCCACATATCAGAAAATGAACCTCATACTTTGGGAGGCAGAGGTGGGAGGATTGCTTGAGCCCAGAAGCTCAAGACCAGCCTGAGCAACAAAGCGAGATCTCATCTCTACCAAAAAAAAACAAAAAACAAAAAATTAGCTGGCTGTGGTGGTACGCATTTGTAGTGCCAACTACATGGGAGGCTGAGGCAGGAGGATCACTTGAGCCCAGGAGGTCAAGGCTTCAGGGAGTTACGATTATATCACTGCACCCCAACCCGGGTGACAGAGCGAAACTGTCTCAAAAGGAAAAAAAAAAAAAAAAAAAACTTCCTTAATCATCAGGGAAATGTAAGCCAAAACCACAATAGGCTATCACCTCATCCATTAGGAGAGCCACTGTCAAAAAAAAACAAAACAAAACAACCCACAAGTGTTGGCAAAGATGTGAAGAAATCAGAACTCTTGCACATCATTGGTAGGAGTGTAAAATGGAACAGTCACTATGGAAGACAGCATGGAGTTTCCTTAAAAAATTAAAAATAGAATTACCACATGATCCAGCAATTCCATTTCTGGGTATATACCCCAAATTAATTGAAGGCAAGGTCTCAAAGAGATATTCATATACCCATGCTCATAGCAGAGCTACTGACAGTAACTAAGAGGTGGAAGCAATCCAAGTGCACACTGAATAAGCAACATGCGGTACACACACATGGTGGAACACTACTCAGTCTCAAAAAGAAGCTCCGACACATGCTACAACATGGATGAACCTTGAGGTGAAATAAGCCAAACATAAGAAGACAAATGCTGCATGATTCTACTCATATGGAGTATCTAAAGTAGTCAAACTCTTAGAAACAGCAAGTAGGACGGTGGTTGCCAGGCTGGAGAGAGAGATACAAGGGAGGGTAGTTACTCAATGGGTATGGAGTTTCAGTTTTGCAAGATGAAAACATTCTAGAGATCTGTTGCATAACAAGGTACATACTCTGGCACTACCGAACTGAACACTGAATGAACTGAACACTGAATTGAGTGGTCATGGTGGTATATTTTACTATATTTTATTAAAAAAAAAACTGGGGTAGCAGTGGGGTCACCTAACCCTGAAAAGCACACATAAAATATGGAGGGATTTTAAAGTCCTAAGGATAATACTACAACTGAACGAAGTAACTCCTGCAAGAAAGCAAGACTAGAAATCTGAGGCATCTAAAAGGAGACTGAGCCTACAGCCCAGCATGGGCAGGTAGCTCTGCCCAGTTCCTCCCTTGTCTAGCAGAGTGGGTCCAAACTTTAGTGTGATCACCACAGGGAGTTACACTCACAAAAAGCACATGTCCTATCATACGGGGTCTTTAAAGAACGTTCAAAGAAACATGTGCAGTCTGAAAGCTTCATTTCCTGCGCTTATTTCAAAACCTAAATTGAGCACAAGATTTAACACACCAAAAACTCTATCCAAAAAGTGGGGTTACAGGTAAGGTTAACGGAGCTATTGTGTGCCAAGTGCTGATCAGGGTGCCTGATGCTCAGAAACGGGGATGAGGTGGGGCTGATAATGATGACAGCATCAGCTAAGAACCAAGGCAGGGACCGCAGGAACAGGCTGCGGGGAAGTGTCAGCTTTCTGGGGGCATTTGCGTGGACACAGCAGGGGTGGGCACTGAGGAGTCAGGGCTGCGGCACCTGTAGCCTGCTGAAGCAATGGGAAGAAGACAAGAAAAGCAGGGTGGGGAGGTTCACATTGAAAAGGTGGGAGGAGAGCCTTACGACAAATACCTAATGCATGCGGGGCTTAAAACCTAGATGATAGGTGCAGCAAACCACCATGGCACATGTATACCTATGTAACAAACCAGCACGTTCTGCACATGTATCCCGGAACTTAAAGCAAAATAAAATTAAATTTGAAAAAAAAGAAAGAAAGCAAAGGAGGAAGGAGAAAGACAAGGAGTCGATGGAAAACGAGCCGAAGACTTCTCTTGAAGCTGTGCAATACCACAGCATGAGCTCTATGCAGCCCAGATTTCAAATACCCACTCCATGACTCTAAAAGCTGTGTGACGTTAGCTAAGTCACTTAGTCTCCCGAGCTCTGTTTCTTCATCTGTAAAATGAGGTTAATATGAGTACCTACTTCCTATAAAAAGGCATCATCACATCTCATGCTGCAATTATAAAGCAGAAATATGCAACAGCATTAAGCTAGAATTTCATTAAATTTTTTGTTGGTTCTAAGCATTTTAGATCTATTTTTTCTGTTAAGTAATATCCGTTTTATATTCAGTTATACGAAACTTTTTCCCTTTAAAATACCTTTTCCTCATCTTTTACTTTCATGAGTGTTTCTTAAGAAGTAATACAACCACATGGTTGAAAATCCACAAAGTCCATCCATACAAAAGAAGGCGACTCTCTAATAAGCCTCCCAAGCTTGTGGAAACGTACAGATCGCTTTGAATGCAATTACTGTATGGTGAGATCACAGAGGGTGGTCACCAGCTGGCCTGAATTGATCACCCAAGCCCAAAGAGACATCACAGCACCACTGTCCACACAAGATGCTGGTGCAGTCGGAACTGTGAACACTAGCGATGCTCAACCCGGTGAAAAGGTGCCCGGTTCTTAGGCAGGAGGCCCCAGGTGGTGGCGCTCCACTTAGCTCCCTCTGCCATACAGCTCTTTCATCTGCTTTTGGAATCATGGTGCAGGAGGCAAAGCACGGGGCTCAGGACAGCAGTCCTGAGTTTCCTGTTCTTGCTTCTACTTAAAAGCTAAGTGATGCCACCAGGCAAGCTAATTAACCTCTCTGGGCCTCAGCACCCTAATCTCCAAAACGGACCTACCACCTGCCCCACTCATCACCCCTCCACAATGAGTCTGTCAGGTAAAGGGTGTGCACAACTACACCCAAACTCCCAGGCCAACCTCAGGCCCTGTTTCAGACAGCTCCCCCATACCACTGCATGCCCAAAGACTATCAGAGCACAAACCCAAGCAATCAGACGGACAGGAAACACAAAGGGTGATGGCTGGGGGAACTGAGACCCTATTACACCAACAAGCTCACAATGTCAGCACTTGGGTCCAAATAGCCCTTGAACATCTAAATCCCCACTTTTTTTCTTTTTTTTTTTTTTTTTTTTTGGTCTCCAGGAAGAAACTGAAACTGAAAAAGTGATTTGCCAAGAGTTTTGACAAAAGTACAGCAACCGAGGCTCAGGACTCTCAGAAATGAAAAATAATTATTTTTAAAATATCCAATTATTGGCCAAGCATGATGGCTCATGCCTGTTATCCCAGCACTTTCAGAGGCTGAGGCAGGTGGATCACCTGAGGTCAGGAGTTCAAGACCAGCCTGGCCATGATGGCAAAACCCCATCTCCACTAAAAATACAATAATTAGCCGGGCGTGGTGGCTTGCACCTGTAGTCCCACCTACCGGGGAGGCTGGGGCAGGAGAATCGCTTGAACCCAGGGGGCAGAGGTTACAGTGAGCCAAGGTCATACCACTGCACTCCCGCCCAGGTGACACAGCGAGACTCCATCTCAAAAAAAAAAAAAAAAAAAAAAGAAAAGAAAAAGAAAAGAAAAAAAGAAAGGAAAAAATTTTACCTAGGAAAATAATAAAACCTGTTCAAAATTGATGCTTCCTTACCAATTAGTATAACGAAAGAGGGGCTTGTTATAATACTGAGGTTACAATAAATACCACTCTCAATATTATTTAATAAACACAGTTTCAAACCAAAACAGGTTTTTTTTGGTTTCAGTTTTGGTTTTGGTTTTTGAGGCAGGTCTTGCTCTGTTGTCTAGGCTGGAGTGCAGAGGCATGATTTCGGCTCACTGCAACTTCTGCTCACTGGGCTCAAATGATCCTCCCACCTCAGTCCCCTCCAAGTAGCTAGGAGTACAGGCGTGCGCCACCATACCCAGCTAATTTTTCTATTTTTTGCAGAGATGCCATATTGCCCAGGCTGGTTTTGAACTTCTAGGTTCAAGCAATCCACCCACCTCAACCTCCCAAAGTGCTGGAAATTTCAGGTGTGAATCACTCTGCCCTGCCACAACACAGTTTTGAACCTAATTGTGTAAGAGAATTAATCCAAGTGGCTTTTGAACCCAAGACTCTTGAGTATACACCATCAGTCTGAAAACACAAAGAGCTAAAAAAAAAAAAAAAAAAATTAAACTCTACTTAGTAGGTCTGCTGTTACTAGTGGTGTGAATGCAGCACTTCTGAAACGATTCTGTGTGCAGTGTAAGACTAAGCAAATGAGTAAACCTACTGATGCTGTTGGGAGCCAGGGTTTTCACTGTAGAAAAAAAGAGAAACAAACATGAAACAGAGAAAGCAAGACCCTGTAATGCTGGATTGGAACTAAAGAAACAGTATGGGCCAGGCACAGTGGCTCATACCTGTAATCCCAGCACTTTGGGAGGCCGAGGCAGGCAGATCATGAGGTCAAGAGATCGAGACCATCCTGGCCAACATGGTGAAACCCCATCTCTACTAAAAATACAAAAATTAGCTGGGCGTGCTGGCACATGCGTGTAGTTCCAGCTACTAGGGAGGCTGAGCGGGGAGAACTGCTCGAACCTGGGAGGCGGAGGTTGCAGTGAGCCAAGATCACGCCACTGCACTCCAGCCTGGCAACAGAGCGAGACTCCGTCTCAAAAAAAAAAAAAAAAAACCAGTATGAACTTACACAGACACAGACACATCCACGCACACACACATGCACACACAGAGACAGACACATGCACATAGAGACATACCTCTTGGGCTAGACTGAAAAGATGGAGTTGCAGCATGCTCTAGTAGCTAGCAATAAACACACCTACCACCAAAATCCTGCTTTCTAAATACCATCTCCCACCAAAAGGAACCAGCGCTCTGTGGAAAAATGCCCCGTTCCAGTCTGGGGCAGGTAAGGTGCAAGATGAGCCTGGCAATAAGGAATGCTCCAATTGATGAACACATGTCAGAAGGCAACATTCCCATCCTGAAGGGGCCAGGTGAAGGGGTTTCCACTTGCCAACTCAATTATAATAAGAGCCCCAATGTGAACTATGACAATAACAGGTTACAACACACTAAATAAAAAGAAGACTCCATGAGTCCATACGGAGAGTAAATAAAAAGGAATTCTGCAGGAGAAGGCTCTATTTTATAGAATACCAATAAAAGTAGAAAGAATAAGATAAAATCACCATTTAGCAACAATCATAATGGTAACCGATTCAGGCAGGAGTTGGTGCTTAAAACCACCTGACAAAGCTATCTACCTCCCACAGAGTCCTTGGCCAATCACAATGGGGAAAAAGCACCTTTACAGCAGAGAAACCCTGTAGCTAGCACTTGACCAAGTGGTCAAAGTGAACATCACCATTCCTGGGACAAGCTAGCAGCAGGCACCTCCTGATGGGATGCACTGAGGACTGAATGTCCTGCAGTGTTGCTCCTCCCAAAATTGAGTGGACTCAATCTTACCACAAGGAAACAACCTGATAAACCTCACGTGAGGAATATATTCTATAAGCACTGGCCTGTACTCTTTTAAAAATATCCATGTTGGTTGGGTGTGGTGACTCACACCTGTAATCTCAGCACTTTGGGAGGCCATGGTAGGCAGATCACCTGAGGTCAAGAGTTTGAGACCAGCCTGGCCAACATGGCGAAATCCCATCTCTACTTAAAATACAAAAATTAGCCAGGCATGGCGGCAGATGCCTGTCATCCCAGCTACTTGGGAGGCCAAGGCAGGATAATCACTTGAACCCAGGAAGTGGAGGTTGCAGTGAGCTGAGATCACGCCACTGCACTCCAGCCTGGGCAACAAGAGCAAGATTCCGTCTGGAAAAAAAAAAAGAATGAGTTAGACAATCCTGCCCCAACCCATTCCCACCTCTCCTCTACATCTTTTGTTACAAAAAAAAAAGAATGAGGTTATATATGTACTGATCTACAAAGATCTGAAAACAAATGAAAAAAATTAAATAAAAAACATAATTCCATTTATGTAAAATATTCCATGTATGAATGTTACCAAATGTGAAAAAATATCAACTTTATTTTTTCTAGATTGTGCAGACAAGATCTTCTACCCCCTTGGGCTCTCTCCATGCCCCATGGCTTACCATGCTGGTCTAGCAGGCATCCTTCACAAATAGGGTAGATGGGGAAATCCTAAGAGCTGCTCCTACTGTCAGGAGTGGCCAAGAAACCTCCAAGAGCTGCAGCAAAGGCCTGCCATGGGCCCCAACAAGCCTCTAGCTCTTCCGGGTCCTCTTATTCTAAGACCATAGACAGAGCTCTGTAGGTAAACTAATCTACCTGGAGGCCCTAAGCAGCAGCCAGGGGCACCGGAGAGACCTCTGCATCAGCAGACCTAGTTTCAGTGGAGCACCCGGCCAGGTCCTATGGTCAGTCTCCTGCTGACCACCGCTGTGCTGACCTTCTGGGTCCCTCTGCTGTGACTCCTGCCCCTCATCCAGTGCCCTGGCCAGCCAAAAACAATCGTCTCCACAACTAAGAACTCCTAAGGAAGGTTTCCCAGAAAATGAGACTTCCCAGGCAAGGAAGAGGGCAGGGTCTACCTGGGGGACCCACAGTCCAGCATACTCACCAGAGTACTGTCCTCAGTACTGTCCTGTCTAACAGGTAGCAGCCAACAGCTGAAGGATGACAGACTAACCAAGGAAGACAAGCTAACCAAACTGATAGCTGTCTGCCATTTTGCCAGAGGTCAGCCAGAAGTCAGCCTACAGGGAGGGACCTGTAGGGGACAAGGGCACTGAGAACAATGAGCAGCCCAGAGTGACTGAAGCAACAGCTACCCCAGGCAGAGGAGGGGAGAAGGCCGAGAGGCAAGCATGTACAGCCCATGCACCCAGCCAGCTCTTGACCAGAAACAAGCCCTGCATTGTGCAAACGACCCAGGGAAGGTCTGGCCACATCCTCACACAGGGCAGTCCAGTTATCAAAGCCAGGTGCCAGCAAGTCCATCAGAGAGGCAGTGCTCCCTCTGCACTGGCTTGCTGGGGTCCCTCCCTCTGGGGGGCCCCTCAACCCTCCACCCCAGGCTGGGCAGCTGGTGAGCTTCAGTGAGGATCCACATTAATGAGAAACCACACTTGCTCTCACCTCTCAGCTCAGCTCCCATCACAGGAGCAAGCTCTCACCAGGGTGGGGCCCAGGCCAGCTGGCTCCACAGCCATGTCCCCTACCCCCCATCCCATCCTCCCAAGGCGTTTTTGCAGGACTGCCACAAGGCTCTCATCCTCCTCGCCACCCCCACCAGAGGCAGCTGCAAGGCCTGCTGGCTAAACTAGCTGTTGCTCTTTATGTCAAAATATAAATAGGCATTTGTGCATTTGTTCAATAACTGATTTCTGAGTGCCCACTCTGTGCCTGACCAGGCCCAGGTGACACAGCATGAATGTGACAAAGAGCAAAACGTGTATGAACAATCCTCGCCCTGTCCAAAGCACCACGGCTGTTTCAGGGGCTCTCAGAGAGTCATACGCAGTCCCTCTGATCCCATCAGAACAGCAAAGCGCACTCTCTGTGCGCAGACACTCCTCAGAGCCACTGCGCTCTGCCACCTCCTGAGGGAGCCCTCTCCCGACCAATATGCCCTGTGCACACACAACCTCACATTTCACATTTCAGTTCAGGGTTCCTGAAGTCTATCTGTGATTAATACTAACATTTTGCCTGATGAAGAGTTTGCTTTACATCAGACACTTTTTAGAATTTTATGCTTACCCATTTTAATCCTCACAACATCTCCATGAAGTTCTGTTATGATGTCCATGTTCCAAATGAGGAAACTGAAGCAGAAGTCACAGAGTGAGCAGCAGAGCAGACTGAGCCTAGGCAGTGTGGCTCTAGAGCCCATGCTCTTAAGCCACCATACCCAACTGCTGCCATGGACCGGGAGGAGAAGGCTTGATCTAATCCCAGCTGCTACTTTTACAGACAGCTCATCTGAGGTCAAACCAGACCTGAGTTCCCCACCTCCCAAGTGGATGCCCAGAAGGTCCAGGACATCTGGGTCCACAGGCCATTCACCCTTCAACCTAGACTTACCCTGCCAAGCCCACCATGTCCACACTGACAGGACACACAGCTTGAAATGGCAGGACGAGATGGAATGGCTTTCACTAAAGCTCCCAGGACAACTGGTAAATCATGCCAGAAACACAAATACAGTTGGTACACAGTTTTCACATAATAACCATACCCAAGCCCATGCATCACGCTGCTCAATGAACTGTTGGCCCAAAACTGGTCTCTCTGGATTACCAAGCCCACTCTGCAGACTGGCAGGGAAAGAAAGGAAAGAGGACGGTCACCAAACCTCAGCACCCAAACATAACAGCACATGTGATAAGGGAAAATCTAGCAGCACACCAAGGAAAAGACATCTAATCAGTCATGAGCTTTCTACGGGGTCCTTAATGTTGTCACTGATGCATTCCACTTAAGAGTCAAGAAACTACTAAACGCCAGTCGGGTCCTTCCTTATGCCAACAACCAAGAGAAGCAGAGGAACTCCCTGCCCGTCAAAGGCTCAGGTCCAGCAGAGGACAGTCAACAACCAGATCACCTGCCATCAGTGTTGAGAGGATGCATGCACTACTAGATCACCTGTCATCATTGCTGAGAGGACATGCACACGACCGGATCACCTGCCACTATTGCTAAGAGGAAACATGCATAATGAGATCACCTCCCATCACTGAGATCACCTTCCATCACTGAGATCACCTCCCATCACTGCTAAGAGGACACTTGCACAACCAGATCACCTCCCACCATGGCTAAGAGGACATGTGCACAGCTAGATCACCTGCCCTCACTGCTAAGAGGACACACATAGATCAATCACCTCCCATTACTGCTAAGAGGATCTGTGCGTAACAAGATTACCTGCCGTCACTGCTAGAAGGACACTTGCACAAACAAATCACCGGCCACCGCTGCTAAGAGGATATAATCACTCAGCACTCTGGGAAGTATCTGGGAAGGAAGGGGTGGGAAAAGTGCCCATAAGCTAGCTTAACAGAGCCTAACAGAGCACAAATGTTCCACAACAGCAATCTTCATTCCCGAACCTAGAACCGCCAACTAAAATAATAACCCTGACATGCAGTGATGCCAGCTTGCCACCTGGGCCAACCTGGGCTTTAACCACAGGGCTTCGTGCACCCGCGAGACCTTCCCACGTGACACAGGGCTTGGCACATAGCAGGTGTTAGGGAGAACAATGGGGAGGGGCTAAGTGGGAGCAGCCTCTACTCTCTGCAATGGCTAACATGTACAAGGATAAAGGGCCATGGCGCATGCAACTTACTCTCAAATGGTTCACAAAAAAGTAACGTGTGTGAATGCACGATATGCACATACACACAGAGGACGGGGGATAAAGCAAATAAGGTAAAACGCCAACAGTAGGGAAGCCTCAGCAAAGAACATGCAGGTGTTCTCTGCACTCATTTTATTCTTGCAAATTTTCTGTGAGTTTGAAATTATTTCCAAGTAAAAGGTTTCTTTTTGTCAAGAAAAGAAAGGAAAATTCATTAGCTAGTAAAGCTAGAAAGTATATTACACCACTTTCCAACTAAAAAAAATGAACCTGTTAACCCAAAAGCCAAATCTACCAGTGGACAAACTCTACAAAGTGTCACAGTACCAGGCTATAGAGGAAAGCACTCCAAACTCAGGAGGTTTTGGCAAGGCCAGGTGCAAGCTCACCTCTCCAGCTACTTCTGAGCCTCGGTCACTTTTCCTTGTGATGAAAATATGCACTCTCTCCCTATTCACCAAACCCCTGTGCTACTTCACACAATAGAAAACTCTGGACTCCAGCCCGGGTGAGGTGGTTCACACCTGCAATCCCGTAACTTTGGGAGGCCAAAGCAGGTGGATCACTTGAGCCCAGGAATTTGAGGAAAGCCTACATGGCCAACATGGTGAAACCCCGTTTCTACTAAAAATACAAAGTTAGCCCGGCATGGTGGTGTACGCCGTAATGTTACTCTGGAGGCTGACACAGGAGAATTACTGGAACCTAGGAGGGGGAGGTTACAGTGAGCTGAGATCCCGCAACTGCACTCTAGCCTGGGTGACAGACAGAAACTCCGTCTCAAAAAAAACAACTCTGGACTCCAGAGCCAAGGTGCTGTGTTCACTTCACAGCTCCCTGAGATTTTATCAGCTCAGCACAGCTGCCTACTGAAAGCAAAAGGGCAAGAACCCTAAGCTGGCAGCCAGCTCCACTTGGGTCTGAACCCTCGCTCTGCTGCTCACCAGCTGTGTGACCTTAGACAAGTCATTTGCCTCTCCCAGCTAGCTGTACCAGCAATAGAAGGAAGATGATCTTCTCGTCCTGTACCTCACCAAGGGGCCTGGCTGAGCACAAGCACTGTACAGGACCAGCAACCAGCAGGAAGGCACCAGGGTGCACCAGTACTCAGAAGGCAATTTTTTCTCAGCTATGTATGGTAGGTTCAACCTGGATAGAGCTATGGCTCGTGATACAATTTTGTTTCACAATTCAAGCTAGAAAGAAAAACAGTTTTAGAATCAGCAATCAATGCTGCCTTCTCTACACAGATGGAGAAAGGGCCAATGAGACATTATCACAGTGTTCCCCAAATCCCCCACCGTCTCGCTGTCAATTACCTTAGCAGTAGTCTCCAACCCTTCTTCCTCATCACAACCCCAGTGATCATAACACACATCATCAGTGGTCACATGGCCAAACACAGAAGGGATTTGGGGGAGTGGGTGGTTCTGTCCCTCAGACTGGAGTATCCACATGGAAAAAGATTCTGCACCCTCACCTAGAGGACCCCAGGACCTATCAGGGGACAGATAGGTCCCCTGTGGCTCCACCTGGGGTTAAGGAAGCTGTTCAGAGCATAATGTGAGGTACTCCTGTGGCTGGGCTGGAGACACACAGTTGGAGTGCACAAGCCCCAGTCGGGGTGCACAATGGGGGGAAGGCCAGACTCCTACGATGAAATCTCATTTCAGCCACTTAGCTTCACAAGCGCTCTGGATTTCAGCTTCCCCATCTTTAAATGAGACTAAAAATAGCATCCAGCAGGGACCTCTTGAGAGTTAATACATATTAGTGCTTAGAACAGTGTCCAGCACATGACACATCTTAAATCAAGTTCAAATATGCATTTAAAAGAAAATTGCTGGGCATGGTACCTCAGACCTGTAATTCCAGCACTTTGGGGGGCCAAGGTGGGGGGATCACCAGAGGTCAGAAGTTCCAGACCAGCCTGGCCAACATGGCAAAACCCCATCTCTACTAAAAATACAAAAATTAGCTGGGCGTGGAGGCGTGTGCCTGTAATCCCAGCTAATCGGGAGGCTGACACAGGAGAATCGCTTGAACCAAGGAGGTGGAGGTTGCAGTGGGCCAAGATCACGCTACTGCACTCCAGCCTGGGTAGCAGAGCAGGACTCTGTCTCAAAAAAAAAAAAAAATTGGTGAAAGGTCAAGTACAGCAAGCACTTGCTGCCCCATAACTCCATGAAAGGCCTTCCACCCTGCCCTGTACCAGAGAGGAGACCCAAGTGGCTTGGCCTCATCTTCAGGGAACCCACCAGGCAGGAGTCAGAAAACACACTCCTGAGAAGTGGGTTTTGACTGGTACCTTCCTCATACCCAAGTATGCTTTTAAGGCCGGGATCCCCACAGAAAGAACGCCGACTAAGACCAGAGAAGCCCCAGCCTCTTGAAAGCACCAGCTAGGCAGATCCTTGCAGCACTCTCAGGAAGGACATAGGGTGAATGTGTGAAGAGGCACATGTGGGCATACAAGGAACACATCAGGCCCAGAGGCCTGCCCTCACTGCCCAGCCAAAGCCAGGGAGCCAACTGCAGCTCCCAGGTTCTGCACGGCAACTCAAGACGCCTCCAGGGGTAGCTGCAATGTTCTCATCTGGAGAGTCATGGAATCGAAAAGAATGTTTGTTCCCTCTACCAGAGCTACCCCACCCATGCCTTACTGAGACCTCAGTCTCAGTGTGAGGTCTCCTATGACACCCCCCTGCTTTACCTCCCAGGTTCACGCCATTCTCCTGCCTCAGCCTCCCCAGCAGCTGGGACTATAGGTGCCTGTCACCACGCCCGGTTAATTTTTTGTATTTTTAGTAGAGACGGGGTTTCACCGTGTTAGCCAGGATGGTCTCGATCCCCTGACCTCGTGATCCACCCGCCTCGGCCTCCCAAAGTGCTGGGATTACAGGCGTGAGCCACCGCGCCCGGCCCTGGCTTCTGTTCTTACCAAGGCCACCCCACTACCAGTCATTCCGCTGCCCAGAGAGCAGCCAAAAGCAGTGAGCAACTAGCTCTGCATGGGGAGACCAGAGAAGCATCACTGAATCTGTCCAGGTTGAGCATGGGTCAGGGCCTTGGCCACCAGGTAGGCACCAGGGAGGAGGCAGACATTCCATACAGATGACACAAGCGCAGAGCCAAGAGGTGCGGTGTATCTGGGCTGGGAGCCTGGCTAGGACAGAGGAGAGGGCCACACACCCCGTGCTCCCACACCCAGGTCATCAGAGAAGACGGCCCTGGCACTTCTGCCTTCATGGGACCTTTCCTCCACTAAGAAATATTAAGAGTCATGCTTTTTCACTGTATTGGCATAAAGAAAACTGTATTAATATACATAAGAAAACATTTTCTTTGACCAGAAGTTGTTTTTTTCTGCTGACTTAAAAAATGAAATAAAATAACATTCGCAGGCCACTAAAAGTACCGTGCGCCAGTGATATCAGAATTCCTGTGCCTGACGGATACATCGGTCCTGTATTCAGGGGGTTTGATTTTCTGGGGCAGTTCAAGGGAAGGAGAGGTACACTGAAATAGGTAGAAAAGGGTCTCCTAGGAGGTTGCCCGGGTTCTGATTCCCCACCACAGACTTAAGAACACACTAGCTCCTAGGGGAGTTCCAAAGCCTGGACTCATTCATCACATACACGCAGCACGCCTAAGGGCCCCGCACAGTGGCGAGATCTCCGCTCGCGGGACGCTGGCGCCGGCCACACAACGCTAGGCTGACTCCTGGTGCCTCCTCTGGACGGGGTGTGAGCTGAGGACTTCTTCAGTGCAACGCCTCACTGAATGACAGTCTGCCACAGCCACCAATGTCCAGGCGAGCAGTTTCCAGGACTGAGAGGCTGCCACTAGGCCACTGCTGGGAGGACTTCTGCGAAACCAGGTGCCCCCGAGAGCCGCTGTCCCCAGCCCGACTCCGACGCTGGGCTGGCGGGAGGGCGCGCCCGTGGCGTAGCTCCTG
>NW_012103043.1:185321-186435 GCF_000951045.1 Mandrillus leucophaeus
CATGGGGCGGGGCGCCGTGGGGTCGCGCGGGTGGGGAGCGGAGAGGACGAAGCGGGAACCTGGCTGAGACTCCAAGGGTCTTAACACCTGCAAGCTCAGGTCCCGTGAGCAGCCCAAAAGTGCGCCCCAAAGGGGTTTTTTAAGGCCGAACCGCTGTGGAGGAGGGAGGGCCTGCCGGTTCTAAGGGTGGGGAAAGAGGGTCACCCTGTAAGGAATAGGAATGGCCTAAGGGAGTGTCAGGCAAAGAGATACCGGGAAGGCCAGGTCCTGGAGACTGCAGCGAAGCCGGCTCCCTGGAGGACCTCCCTGCACAATGGCGAGGGGAAGGCCACATGTGCAGGAAGGAAAGCTAGGCAGAGAGGAGGCCCAGCGCCCCTGCGAACAGTGCTCCAAGTGCCACCTCTCACCTGTCATCACCAACAGGGTGAACCTTGGAGGGCAGTGTTGTCAAAAAGAGTCCAGCTCTGTAAAATATTTGAAGACATTTCTTCTGAGCCAATATGTGACCAATAGCCTGGGACACAGCCCCAGGAGATCCTGCAAGTGTCCACGGGGGTAGGGCTACAGCTTGGTTTTATACATTTTAGAGAGACAAGACATCAGTCATGTAAGGTATACAGTGGTTCAGTCGGAAAAGGCGGGACAACTTGAAAGTGGGGGTGGAGGGGGGCTTCCAGGTCATGCGGATTGGCAGCTGGTTCAAAGAGTTTATCTAAAGACGTGGAATCAATAAAAGGGACTGTCTGGATTAAGGGATTGTGGAGACCAAGCTTCTTAGATAGATGAAGCCTCCAGGTATCAGGCTTCACAGAGAAGAAACTGTTAATGTTTCTTATTAAAAAGTGCCCCGCCCCGCCCCCACACCGCCCCTATCGCGCGGCGCACCTGGCCGCAGCGGCTCGGTGACAGTGAGCACGAGCAGGAAGAGCAGTAGGAAGACGCCGCTGTCTGCCTTGGGCACCATTTATCCTCCGTTCATCGTCCCCGGGGCGGCTGCGTGACCCCGCTGGGAGGCCGGACCGGGCCGGACTGAGGGTCAGAGGACTGTGCCAAGAGGAGGGTCAGGCGGGGCTGGACCTGGGCGAGGCGCGGAGAGGCGGCGGGAAAGAGCTTC
>NW_012103043.1:187700-199470 GCF_000951045.1 Mandrillus leucophaeus
CTAGGATAGTCATGTGACCCCTACTCCCCTAGGGCGTAGCCTGGAACAGGTGCCGGACGCAGAGCCTGGCACAGCAGCAGGGCTCCACTGCCAGAAGAAACAATAGCCACTGTCCAGTGCTGCCCCTGCTGCTTATACTGTCCTCAGAGCAGCCACCAGTGCTCAGGGTGGCATCCAGGCCCCGCCTTTGGCCCCCAGCCCCAGGTCTGCCCTGGGAGCCCAGCCAGGGTTGAGAAAAAAAACTAGTTCATCGAGTGCCAGGGAGCCCTGCCCGAGGACATGGCGTGCAAGATGTTCCACCAACTCTCCTCGGCCATTAAGTACTGCCGCGACCTGGACATCGTGCACCAGAACCTCAAGTGTTAGAACCTTCTCCTCGACAAGGATTTCAACATCAAGCTGTTCTACTTCAGGTTCTCCAAGCTCTGCCTGCGGGATGACAATGGCCAACAGAGATTAAGCAAGACCTTCTGTGGGTCGGTGGCATATGCAGCCTCTGAGGTGCAGCAGGGCATCCCCTACCAGTCCAAGGTGTATGACATCTGGAGCCTGGGCGTGATCCTCTACATCATGGTCTGCAGCTCCATGCCCTAGGACGACTCCAACATCAGGAAGATGCTGTGTACCCAGAAGGAGCACCACGTGGACTTCCCACACTCCAAGAACCTGACAGATGAGTGCAAGGACCTCATCTAGTGCATGCTGCAGCCCAACATCAGCCAGCAGCTCCACATCCATGACATTCTCAGCCAATGCTGGGTGCAGCCCAAGGCACAGGGACTGCCCTCTATGGTCATCAACAAGGAGGGGGAAAGCTCCCGGGGAACTGAACTCTTGTGGACCCCTGAACCTGGCTCTGCCAAGAGGTCTGCCACCAAGCTGGAGTCTGGGGAAGAGGCACAGCCCAAGAGACAACCTGAGACAAAACCTGAGGGGTTGGCAATGCAAATGTCCAGGCAGTCGGACGTCCTAGGCTTCCCCAGCAAGCCATCAACCAGGGAGAAAGAGGAAGGGCCCCCCCAAAGGCCTCCAGAGATTCGCATCTAGTGAGCATTTGTGGCCCAGTATGCCAGCAGTGAATGAGATGGAGCTCACACCTTCAGGCCCAAGCTCTGAAGAAGTCAAGGCACAAACCAGAGAAGGAAGACAGTCCCAGATGAGCCGCTGTTTTCATCAGTTTCTTCTCTCTCCCCTTGAACTTCATAACCACATTGCTAAAGGAGCAATAAATCACTATATTAATGCAGATGCCAAAGTGAATGTCTTTGCCTCAACTGACTAGTCCTGGGCTCCCCTCCACGGGTTTCCCACTCAGATTGTGCTATGATTCCTTCTTCACTTGGGAAAACACATCCCAGCATGCCCAGCCCAGACCATGACCTCAAGCGCGTGCTGGGGCTGGGGCTGGGGCTGGGAGAGACCTGGAGGGGCAGGGGCCAGAGCTGAGAGGTGAATGAGGAAGCTGCTGCCTCAGAAGGGACACCCCCAAGTGCGGTGCTGGGGTCAGGAAAGGACAGGGAGAGGACAGGACCAAGAAGTGTGCCGAGGCACCCCTGCAGAGGAGCGCAGGCTCTGTGTACAGTTGGGACTGAGGGTCTGGGCAGACCTGCCCTCTGCAGCCCCACAAGGCTGCCAGTGGGGGTTGCAAGAGGCTGCAGAGGACAAGTGGCCAGCCTCTCAGCCACTCCTGAGCTCCCTACCCTGCTGGGCAACTCGTTCATTGTGCTCTGTCCACCACAGGCCCCCTGTGTCCAGCCAGCACTCAGCTTTCAACAGTGCCGGGGTCACCACACCCTGTGGTCACTCTCCAGCCCAGGAGAAGTAGGAGGCTCTGCTGGATGGCCCAACCACACTCCAGCCCAAGCATGTCCCACAGTCGTGTGTGGTCTTGAGCACATCTTATCCCCGTCCCAGCCTGTCCCCAGGGATGACACCCCTGCCAGCATTAGAAGTTGACACTGGCAAGTAGGATAGGCCAGGCAACCACAATGCATGCCTGGCCTGAGGACAGGGAATGCTGACCATCGGAGCCCCACAGGGGTCATGAGCCTAAAGTTGGCACCACTGGCTACAGTGTGCTGCATGGCCTGTGCATATCTTAGGCAGGGCTACCTCTCCATGGCCCCTTTCTCCTCGCCCCACTGTGGACAACCTTATGTGGGCCTAAGGCTTGACACACACACAAAGGACAAGCGCTTTCAGAATCACCTCTCCCATGGCCTCTAAGTGGATGGGGCCAAAGTCAAACCCAAGGCTAGGACAGTTGTGCGACTCCCACTCCCCCGGGGCGGGGCCTGAAGCAGGTGCTGGACACAGAGAATGTCAGAGCAGAGGAGCTCCACTGCCAGCAGCATCCATGATCACTGTCCACAGTCTACCTATGGTCACTTCTCTACCTCAGGAAGACTCCAACCTCAGTCCCCTTGGAGAAGTAGGGTCCAGTGAGAGCCTGGACCGGCCCTCCTTGCACTCCTCAAGTCCACCTGCCTCCTCATGCTCCCAAAGCCCCCTTCCACGTGGTTTAATTTCAGGCCTCCACCCCAACCCTCCCACCACCTCCAACAGTGTCCAGAGCCATCCCCCACCCAGCCTGGCTCCCACTGCCCAGCGGGGAGAAACCTACCCTGGCCTCTGGGGTCCTCCTGTGGCCCAATGCATCCTCCCCTGGCCTCTGGGCACCAGGCCTCACCACTGTGCCCCCATCACACACATGGCCCATAATCATACCGGGAACTTGCCCCTGCAGACTCTGTCCAGCTCTCCAGGCTCAGCTGAGGGGCTGAGGCCTCCATAAAGCCTTCTAGGGGTTCTCAGCAGCCTGCCACTCTGTACTCTGCCAACAGGCCTCGAGGGGCCACCCTGTTCTTCCCACCAAGAAACTCACGGTGGAGAGGAAGCCCAGAGTGCCGGGATGGGGGCCTGGGTGGGACATCCTGAGGAATGGCTCTTGGGCCCTCCTCCCCAATTATCCCCACAGACCTGCGCTGGTCCTCAGGGGAGTGGCCAGCAAGCAGGTCTGGGAGCTTCACTGTAGCTCAGCCAGGTGAGCCCGGGTGGGAGGGGCTGCGGGAGGAGTTCCTGCTCTGCGCTTTACAGCTGGAAACAGCTCAGAGAGAGTATCTGAGATCACACTGCCCAGGGCAGGAGGCCCAGGTGACCCCTCCACAGGTGGCCTCGCCATGCCGGGCGACTCCCATAGGTGGCTCAGCCCTGGCTCAGACCCCTTCAAGGACCCTCAGAGGTGCTAGGACCAGGACCTCAACAAGGCCCTCCATGGCCTGTCCATGTTCCTGCCAAGCCACATCCCTTCAAACCGTCACATGTAATAGCCATCCTCATCCCCCTCCACCTGGCTCGTTCCTCAGACCTCAGCCTTCCTCAGCTTCCCAAAGTCCAATCCCCAGTTCCCTGTCCTCACAGCACCATGGTTCTGAGGCGTGGCACAGCCACCATCGTGCATACACACTTGGCGTGATTGAGCCTCCCTCGCCTCTGGGCTCCAGGAAGGCATGGGTGGTCTAGCTCATCAGTGTACCTCAGCACCCAGGGCAGACCCTCAGTGCTTGGGGGACAAATGGGTAAACAGGTGTCTACTTTATAAAGGAAAGGAAGGTTCAGAGGGAAGTGGATTTCTCAGAGTGTGCAGGTACCTGGCTCACAGGACTGCAACCCTAGGAGCAACGCTGGAGGTCCCCAGATCCAATCCAACCCTCTCTGTCAAACACACCAGGAGTCCCGGCCCTGTGTGTGCTTCCTGGATGAAGCAGCCCACTCCATGCCTGGGCAGCTCTGCCTCTGCAATGTTGACACCTGCCTCTTCTGGCATGTCCCCCAAGGACCAGAGAGGCACTCAGGGGGTGAAGCAGAATGCACAAAAAGAGGGAGAAGGCATTGGTAGAGTCTAGCAAGAAGGCAGATATCCGGCCAGGCCACGGTAGCTCATGCCTGTAATTCCAGCACTTTGGGAGGCTGAGACAGGCAGATCCCTTAAGGCCAGGAGTTCGAGACCAACCTGGGCAATAGAGTGAAACCCCATCTCTACTAAAAAATACAAAAATTAGCTGGGCATCATGGTGCGTGCTTGTAATTCCAGCTGCTTGAGAGGCTGAGGCATGAGAATTGCTTGAACCCTGGAGGTGGAGGTTGCAGTGAGCTGAGATCGTGCCAGAGCAAGACTCCATTGAAAAGAAAGGAAGGGAAAGGGGAAAGGAAAGGGGAAAGGGAAGGGGGAAGGGAAGGGGAAAAGGAAGGGAAGGGAAGGGAAGGGAAGGGAAGGGAAGGGAAGGGAAAAGGCAGGGCAAGCAGATATGCAGAGAAATGCCCCAGATAGGTCATTTAGGGGAGCAAGGGAAAGGGTCAAGGGGTGGTAAGTGGGAATTCTCATGCTCCTGGGTCCTGGCCTGCAAATTTTCATAGCCAGCCCCTTCTAGGACAAAAAAAGGAGTGAAGTGCTGGTCATTTCAGCCATAGAGACTCCCAGGAGAAAGGAAAGCATCAAACTAAAGCTATTAACCACCGATGCTACAAAGAGATTCGGGTGGGACTCTGGGAGGCTGTCACTGCTGGAAGGCAGTCACTGTGGGCACATCGGCCCATCCTGCTCATCTGAGCCTCTCAGCTTGGCATCCTGACTTTGGCTGCCCTGTTTCTCCAATCTTCCCTAGTGACCTCCAGACACAGGGTGCTCCCTGTGTACTCCAGACAGAGTGGGTTCACACAGCCATGCCAGGGCCAAGATGTCACATCTGCCTGACATGTCCTGCCCCTCTTGTCAACCCCATGGAGTCTGTTGATTCCCAGCACCCCAGCTCCAACATCACTTCCTCTTTGAAACCTTCCAGGACTAAACCCCACCTGGGAGCAGGCCTTCCTCCCTCTCCCCTGAACGCTGAGCACACAACTCGTCTGTCCCGGCCACTCCCTGTGGACCCAGGATGCCTGTGATGGATGACAAATGAACATCCGTCCAAAGCACCTGAGGAGACATGTACAGGATGCCACATTTCCCAAAGCACAGATCCACACACCAGCCCTGACACAGGATGTTCACACTGTTTCCAGGTGCAAAAGGCAGCCCAAGATGCAAATGATACTCAGTGTCAGGGTTCCAACAGGCGACTGCTGCTCACTCCACACAAAGGCCCAAACTGACATGACTCAGAACTCCCTCCTCACCCAGGTGCCTGCTCTTCCCAGTGCACGGCCTGGGTGCTCTCAGCCCCAGGATTCCCCAGCACCAGGGCCCATCCACTGACAGACTAGCAAACAAGACAGACCTGACCTTCTGTCTCCTGCTGATCCCGAGGCCCACCCTGGCCCAGCCTCCTCTCACTTGGTCGAAGGCACTGGCCCCCACCTTCATCACAAAGCCAGTTCCACTCTGTCTCCCTCTCTGCCACTGACCGTCTTAAAACACAACTGGGACGGCCCTTCTCCTGTCCTGCACCTGCAGTGGCGGCCTGCCACTTACAGAAAAAGCCCCGACTCCTTCACTTCCCTCCTCCTTCCCAGCCACTCTCAGAAAAAGCCCTCTCTTCTCCCAAGCTCTCTGCTGCCCAGGTGCCTTCCTGCCGCCTCTACCCAAGGGAGGCCCTGCCCCACCCCTCAGACATGCAGGCACCTGCCCTGGACCCTGGGCACCCAGTTGGCATGTACTGCAGCGCTGACCCACCCATACACAGGCCCTTGCTCGCTGGAGCAGCAGCGACTCACCTGCCCGGCTCTCTACCCTGAGGGGCCTGCCGCCTCCGCTCCCAAACACAGGGCTGCTTTCATCTACCAGGCTTGGCACCACTGCCAGCCGGACTGGTCCAGGGCAGTCCCTCCCAGGTACCACTGTTCCCAGAACCAAGCCAGGTCCAGCTGCATTTTCTTGAGGCCCAATAACAAGAAGCAGACAAACTAGGAAAGAAGGGAATTTATTACTGTAACTGGATACAGGGAGAAGGCTGGAGATAATTCCACCAGACCACCTCAAAGTGTTACGATTTTCCTAGTGTTTAAAGAGGTTGGGGTTATATGCCTACGTGCTAGCAATCACCTAAGTCTACTGGTAACCGATTTTGTTTCAAGTAGGTCAGAGGCAAAAAAAAAAAAAAAAAAAAAAAAAAATGCTTGCTAAGTCTGATTAAAAGGGGCCCAGTGCCTTCAAGGCCTGTCTACTGTGGTACGGGTGTGATTATTTTGATTTTATCTCCTTTACAGCTTGGTCCAGAGAGCTGCCTCAAGACTATTCAATGAATCTATTCAAACAGCTGCCTGTTACCTTGACTTGTCTTCAGATTTTGTCGACCCGAGATGGGTCCTGGCACTAGGAATGTAAAACCGTTCCTATTATTTTGGCTGGCTCCAGCAAGAGAGAAGCCCATGCAAGGCTCCTGACCGTATGTTTCAATTCTAGCTTCGATGTCTGGGCACTAATTTCCCTAGATTTAACTATGTGCTCAATGTTAAGGCAGTGCTGTGGAAATCTGTCTGCGTAACCGGGGTGCTATGCAGGCCTGTCTGGGTGACTGTCAGGGAGAACTGTCCTGCCACACCAAGGACACAGCCCAAGGGGGGCTTTTTTTCATAGTCCAAAGAAGCTGCAGGAAACCCACCCTAGTGAGACAAAGATCACTGCACGGTCGGTCCCCACAGGTGATGGAAACAGGCTGGACGTGGGCCGCCTCCCCTCCGGCCTGACTTGTGTGACAGACAGGGAAACCAATGCAAGCAGCAGCAGCAGGGTTACCACAGTCCTGTCTGGGGACAGGCTTCCTTCCAGCGGGTGGGGAGCGGGCGCTCCTGCCAGACCAGCCTGGCTTCCATGGTTCCAGGAACCCTGTTCCCCCTCAGCCCAGTCCCCGCCCCCACTCCTTGGCTTTATGAGTTCATTCGCTGAAGTCACCCAGAGACAATGCTGAGTGTTCCACCCCTGAGTTGAAGCCCAGCCCAGCCCAGCCAGACACCTCCCGGTAGTGTAAATGAGGACAATGCCCGCTGGCCCACGTGACGGGGGGATGTAGACGGCAGCGGCGCCAGTCGCTCCTGGCACCATGGACGATGCCACAGTCCTAAGGAAGAAGGGTTACATCGTAGGCATCAATCTTGGCAAGGGTTCCTACGCAAAAGTCAAATCTGCCTACTCTGAGCGCCTCAAGTTCAATGTGGCTGTCAAGATCATCGACCGCAAGAAAACACCCACTGACTTTGTGGAGAGATTCCTTCCTCGGGAGATGGACATCCTGGCAACTGTCAACCACGGCTCCATCATCAAGACCTACGAGATCTTTGAGACCTCTGACGGGCGCATCTACATCATCATGGAGCTTGGCGTCCAGGGCGACCTCCTCGAGTTCATCAAGTGCCGGGGAGCCCTGCACGAGGACGTGGCGCGCAAGATGTTCCGACAGCTCTCCTTGGCCGTCAAGTACTGCCACGACCTGGACGTTGTCCACCGGGACCTCAAGTGCGAGAACCTTCTCCTCGACAAGGACTTCAACATCAAGCTGTCTGACTTCGGCTTCTCCAAGCGCTGCCTGCGGGACAGCAATGGGCGCATCATCCTCAGCAAGACCTTCTGCGGGTCAGCGGCATATGCAGCCCCCGAGGTGCTGCAGGGCATCCCCTACCAGCCCAAGGTGTACGACATCTGGAGCCTGGGTGTGATCCTCTACATCATGGTCTGCGGCTCCATGCCCTACGATGACTCCGACATCAGGAAGATGCTGCGTATCCAGAAGGAGCACCGTGTGGACTTCCCGCGCTCCAAGAACCTGACCTGTGAGTGCAAGGACCTCATCTACCGCATGCTGCAGCCTGACGTCAGCCAGCGGCTCCACATCGATGAGATCCTCAGCCACTCGTGGCTGCAGCCCCCCAAGCCCAAAGCCATGTCTTCTGCCTCCTTCAAGAGGGAGGGGGAGGGCAAGTACCGCGCCGAGTGCAAACTGGACACCAAGCCAGGCTTGAGGCCCGACCACCGGCCCGACCACCGACCCGACCACAAGCTTGGAGCCAAAACCCAGCACCGGCTGCTGGTGGTGCCCGAGAACGAGGACAGGGTGGAGGACAGGTTGGCCGACACCTCCAGGGCCAAAGACCATCACGTCTCCGGAGCTGAGGTGGGGAAAGCAAGCACCTAGCATGACGATGGCCCCGTCGTGTGTGGTGGGGGTCATGGTGGGGGAGCATGGCGCAGTCGGCCTTCACATTAACTAAGTAGGCAGGTAGGATCTGAAGAAGGCACAGGTGCAAGTAAAATTCGTCAATTAAACCACTATTTTGATTACGTTCCATTAGCTTTCTTCCACTTAGTAGCAAAGACGTTCTTTACTGACCACCAAATAAACCACAGGGTGTGTACAAGCATCAAGAGTGCCCAGTGAGGAGTGTTTTTCTCTGGGATTCAGCCAACTGCCCCACCGGACACACAGTGGTCTCCGGCCTAGGAGCACAGGACAGGTGCTCAGGTACAGGCAGACTCCTGGTGTGGCCTGGCCTTGTGGGGGACGAGAGGGCCTCTGCCAGGGTCCACCTGCCAGGCCCACACTGTCTCCCTCTGACCTGGCCTCCTCCCCAATGCCCTGGGGCTGGCCAGCTCCAGGGGTCCACGACTCCCCCTGGCCTCCTGCAGTTCAGCCCACTCTAACCTACCTCCACTCCCTCAGAGCCCCTCGCTCAGCATCCTCCTCTTCCTCTATTTCCCAGAGTCATTTGAGATTTCTGTCCTCAGCCCTCAAGTTCCCTGCCCTGTCCTCCAGGGGCAGCCCCAGCTGAGACCTCCCGGTGTGCCCTCCCCACCCAGTGGCTATGCAAGCTGCTCAGCAGCCCTTGGTGATGGTGCACTGGCCTGTCTTTTGTGCTTCCTGCTGTGTCACCCATTGCTCCCAAAGCATGTGGCCCACTTGCTGGCCAAGTGCTTGAGGTGGTCAGCACCTAGACAGTGCTCCTCCCCCTCCCTCCCCACTTCCTGGGGACTCCCTTAGGACAACATGCACCCTTTCCTATGGGATAAAGCACCAAAGGCCCCACATCCCCCACCCATTAAGAGTCCCATCCTACCTGTCCAGCAACCCTACATCCACCTGCAGGTCCCAGGGCACATCTGGAGCTCAGCCACCCCAGGAACTTGCAGGAACTCACTATCGAGGAACACAGGTTAGCAGTGGCCCCAGGTAGGTGGCAGAGATCAGGCCCTGCACCAGCCTCCAGAGAACTTCAGCACTTAGGAAAGGCGTGAGAGGACCAGAGAAGATCGCCTAGCACAGGCTGGGCACACTCAAAGCAAGAAGGATCGCAGTGTGAGCAGAGGCCAGGTGTGTCCCTGAGCAGTGAGACCCCCCACCCTGAATGCACAATCTGTGACCTCCACTTGAGGTCTGGAAGCCAGACCTTGGTCTTGGGCCCAGCTGGGCCCCTCTACCTCTGCAGAAAGCAGGCACAGGACTGTCAGGCCACCAGACTCCTAAGGGTCAGACACCCATATCCTTGGCCAATGGGCAAGTGTGCCCGCAGTGCACAGAGGACCTGCCAGGTCTGCATGGAGCCTGGGGCCCACATTACTGTTATCTGGGAGCTCCTGTTGGTGGGAGAGACAAGGTGAGGCCAGGGCCAGCAGCATAAGATGGGCAGTGCCTACGGCAGAGAGGTGAGCGGGACAGTCCCACCCCATGAGCTGGAAGCCAGGGCTGGGAGAAGGTGACGGCTGAGATCACCTGATATCAGCCCCTACACAGTCCTATAACCAGTGCACCTCACAGCAGGCAAGCCCAGAGTGGAGGCTGCAGACCTGGGCCCAGAACTGCAGGTGAACCCGAGAGTACAACTTCCAAGGGCTCCATTTCTCCTTCACATCCCCCCAGAGGAGCAGAAAGCACAGGAGGATGTGAGCTCAGCTCAGAACACAGGTTCCGGGTGCTGCAGAAAGCGATGCCAGAGTCATCCGGTGCCCCCACAGCCACCCCACCTCCAGCTTCCTCACCTGGGGGGCCCCTCGCTTCAAGCCCTGCAGTCCTGAGACACGACGTAGGCCCCAGGGCAAGGCTAGGGCTTGTGTGGGGAGCAGGATGGAGAGGCAACCCCCAGACTGTACCAGGTGTTCTTTAATGACACTTCAAGGGGCCGATTAAACAGCAAACAGCTTGGCAAGGCCCTGGGATGTGGCGTGGGCCTGTGCGTCCTGTGCCAGCCTGGCCCCAGCACAGCCCCTTTCTCCAGTGGCTCCTGGCATAGTAAACAGCTTTGGCCCAGGCCTGGGCCCCGAGAAGGCTGGAGTCCTCTGCTGGGTGTACAGCTGCCCTGCAGGCTCCATGAAGCGTCTATGGGCCCAGCCCAGGCCTAGCTCTAAAAGAAGTCCGAGGCTTTGCGCCGGGCAGGGAGCTGCAGCAGGTTGTCCGTGATGGAGGCCGGGTCCTGCGTGAGAGGGGTGCGTGTGGCAGAGCCAGGCGCTGGTGTGCTTGTGGGGGTCTGTAGCCCACTGGCCGGGGTCTTGAGGTGGGTGGAGCGTGCTGGGGATGGTGTGTAGCTGGCCCGCAGGGCTCGGTCTGTGTACTTGCTGGCCGTCCTGCTCACGAGGCGCTGTAGGGCTGGGGACATGGCTGGGTTCAGGCCTTTGGGAGTGAGGCTGGGGTGAAGGGATGGACGAGAGAGGCAGGGTTAGGTGGGCTGAGAGCTGCCAGCAGCAGGGCCTCCCTCGGCTCCCAGGAAGAGCCTGGACAGAGACACAGTCACTCTGAGCTGAGAAGGATGGCACTGCCGGCATGGCAGCAAATGCGGGGGATCCCTGAGGTCAAACAGCAGCACTCAGGTCAAACCTGAGGTCAAACAGCAGCACTGCCCTTGGCTGTGGGGGCTGGGGTGGACCCCCAGGCCTCTGAGAGTTGGAGTCCCCACCCCTCTCCAAGGGGAACGATGGCCGTCTCCACAGGGCTGATGAAAGCTCCCAGCAGGACCACATGCCTAAAGATGCCTCTTAGGGATGGGCCAAAGAGGACGTGGAGGAAAGAGAAGATGGAGGGGGCCTCTCATCCTGTCCATGTGTGGCCGTGCTCTGGATAGAGGAGCTGCCACAGTACCCACTGCAGAACCCCACAGACCTGCCCTGGACTCTGCCGCATGGGCCATGCCTCCACACCGTCAGGGCAGGGGCCAAGCAGGAGCAGGCCAGAGCTACCCTCACACTTCCCCACCAGCCAGGCAGCCCCTCACCTGGCCAGATTCTCCGTCACTCTCCGCAAGGCTTCCTGCTTCTTGGCCCGGTTCTTGGCGGCAGCCTCGTTGGCCATCTTCAACCCCAGCCGCTCCCTGCGGCCCGGCTCCAGGATCTACAAGGTAGCAGGCGTGTGGGTAGCTGTGCCAGGCCTGCCACATGCCAGGCAGCCCCTCACACAGAAAGCCACTGTGGTGGCTGCCACTCTCTTTGTTGCCTACAAAACCCCCACAACCCACCATCACCTCCCACTAAAAGCCCCTGGAAAGCCCCCAACCCTGCCTGACCTGCCCAGGGCCCAGCACTCCTCACCTGTCTTCCTGTTCCTCCCAAAGCCATGACCTCTGACAATGTCTCAGGAACAAGAGGTCTGTTTTAATGTTTCCCTGATTATCGGAGTGAACATCTCTGTCTTATCGGCACTCTGTATTTGGGCGCTTCCCCGTGTGTCTGTGGCCTGTTTTGCTCTCAAGGGGCTCACTTTCCTTTTCTGCTGCTGTCACTCAGAAGACCCTCGCCAAGACCCTGTGTCAAGTCAACTGCGCTACACCGAGCATATGTGTTTTCAGTTATTTGCAC
>NW_012103043.1:200110-214016 GCF_000951045.1 Mandrillus leucophaeus
GATTACACCACTGTTCTCCAGGCTGGGCAACACAGTGAAACCCTATCTGTTTAAAATAAATAAATAAATAAAGGTGAGGCATGGTGGCTCACACCTGTAATCCCAGCACTTTGGGAGGCTGAGGTGGGTGGATCACAAGATCAAGAGTTCGAGACCAGTCTGGCCAACATGGTGAAACCCTATCTCTACTAAAAATACAAAAATAAGCCGGGCATGGCGACGCATGCCTGTAGTCCCAGTTAGTTGGGAGGCTGAGGCAGGAGAATCACTTGAACCCAGGAGGTGGACGTTGCAGTGAGCCGAGATCGCGCCACCACACTCCAGCCTGGGCAACAGAGTGAGACTCCATCTCAAAAAAAAAAAAAAAAATTCAAACTAAATACTCGCCACTATTTTCTTCTAGTTGTTTTATGGTTATTGTTTTTACATGTAACCTTTTCACCTTTCCAGAATGTATGCTGCTACATATCCTAAAGACCCAGCTTCCTTCATTTCTAAATACTCTGCTATTCAGTGCAATTTGAGTTGCCATCTTTATCGAGCCCTAAATTCTGACTTGGATCATGATTTCAGAATTTCTGTTGGCCTGGAGACTCGGGAAGCAGTGGCAGGCACACCTTGGAAGCACCTCAGCCCTTGCCTTATGCTCTCACATTTGACAGCATAGCATCCTCTTCATTATCCCTCTCGCATGCCTGCCTTAGTTATCCTTGCATTCCAGACAATTCAGAACCAAAGTAACCAAAACCTCTCCCCATGTTTTATCTGGACATGGGTTACCTCTACTAAGTACTCTGGGGAAAGCCCTGCAGTGGTACGGGGAGGCCTGTTGCATCTGACCCAGCCCACGAAGAGCCTCCCCTGGTTTGTGCCGGCTCTCACACACTCCACCCCGACCACTCCTACACCACCAGGCTTGAGCCATGTCATCCAGCGTGCCCCAGTCGTGTTCTGTAACCAGGGGCCTTCCTCTGCAAGCACACAGCCGCGTCCCGTGGTCCTCAGGCCTGCAGAGCTCCTGACGTGTCTGTGACTATCCTCCCTCACTCGTGAACAGCACCCGGCCTCCAGGATCCAGAGGGCCCAAGCCACTCCCTGCCTTGGTGTCTCAGCCCTCACACCCCCAAATCCCTCTGTGACAGGTCCACCCACCCACACCTGCCTTCGGTGCCCTGGCATTCAGAAAAGCCAGCACTCTGCCTGTCAGCAGCTGGGGGCCGATCCCAGTGCTCAGTCCTGAGCCACAGGCACTCAGGGCTCTAGAGGTGTCCACCCCGGTCACACACGGTTCCCCCATCACCACGACCCACCTTGAAAGCTGGGCCCGGTGTCCTGTCCACGTAGGGGGTTTCCGACCCTTCAACTCTCAACGGTGTGTTCTCAACCTCCCCCCAGGTCATCATTGGGGACTCGTTCACACCTGCAAATAAAGAGCCCAAAACCATCTCAGGCCAGAGGACTCCCCACCACCCTCCCCTCCAGTCACAGCCTGTTCACCCAATGTGCATCCCAGCTAACATGAATACAGGCAGCTAGCCCTTTCTCCTTCCCCAGGACTCTGGAACCCTGGCACCTCCAAACTCCGAAAGGGAAATGCCAAGCTCCTAGCAGGCCCGAGGCAGGCTCAAGGCCCTACAGCCATGTACTTAGCCTACGAGCCTCTGCGAGGTCTCCCCCAGCCATGCAGGAGGAGACACTCAGGCCTTCCAGGGCTCCCAAACCTCCTAGAACCCCGGGTAAACCTGTGGTGCCTTCACATGCCCTGGCCTGTGACACAGCACCAGCACCCAAAAGCACAGAGGCCAGAGTGCAGGAGGGGCACCCATGCATGCCACGGGACCACCTGAGTGTCACCTGCCCCCTGAGGTGCCGAGCCTCCCTCCCTGCAGTGCTAGGTAGACTTAGACTCATAAGCACTGTGCACCCACCTGCTGACATCACAGCAAGGACCAGGACAGGACACATCACCCCAGGACATCTCGGGTCAGGTCTGCCTGAGAGTCCAGCCCGCCCATGGCCCCAAGCAGCCTGGACACCTGGCCTCTAAGGCCTTGTACAGACAGGAGACCAGGTCCCTGAGTTACACAACGTGTGGGGCAGGCCAGGTGGAGAGGCCAAGAGTGGCCAAGGCCGACTGAGAAGCCCACCTCTCCCAGGGAGTCCCAGCAGTAGGCCACTTGCCAGTGGGCACTTTTCTCACCAGGGGCAGGAGAAGGAGTGGCAACAAATCCAAATCCACTCACTCGAGGGGACTCCTGGGGGATCAGCTCCTTGCCATCAGGGCCCACCTTGCCCTGTTTGTGCTGGAACAAGCAGAGAGGCTGGCATCAGGGGGACTGCAGCCCACGCTCGACAGCGGGCTAGTGGGCAAACACGTAGGAACATGCTGGAAACACTTCCTCTGCTCAAGGCAAGGCTGGGACTCTGAGGTTGGCAGCCTTCTTGGAGAAAGAGAGGGAGGGCCCCTGCCCCAACCACCCCAAAGACTTTGAGGGCCTGTCAAAGTGGGCACCTGAGCGAGGGAAGCCCCTCCTCCCATCCAGGGAGGTGCCAGGGCTCAGCTCCAGCTGCGCCTATCCCAGCGACTCCAGAGGATGCTGACGCCAGGTCCCTGCAGGGGGCAATGCTGACGACAGACAGGACTTATGCTCTAGTCTCTTCCTGCCTTCCCCACTTCAACCCTGTGACCGCCACAGTCACTGTCAGAGAGTGTCCACTCGTCTTGCCCCCAGACTCAGACAGCCGCTGCTCTCTGCCAACCCAGGGCCTGTCTCACCCCAGCCACCCCCTGGGACTGGGCTCCCTCTGCTGCTCGCTGGCTTCCCTGCCCGGCGTGTGCGCGTGCAGCGGCCAGCCTGGACTCGCTCCCAGCAGCCCCTTTTCTCTCATGCCCCTGCCATCAAGGGAGCTGGCACAGATCTGGACCTATAGAACGTGTGTAACCAAGGCAGCGTTCAATGGAAGCCCACTGGGGCTGAGGAAAGACTCAGGACCCTGCCACACAGGGCCGCAGATGGTTCCACTCACTGAGCTCCGCCAAGCTCAAGGACATGAGAGAGATCATGCCTGCCCCCAGGCAGCCCTGCCCCGCCTGGTGCATGTGACCCTGCTGACCCGCCACTCACCTGGGCATTGAGGGCGGCTGCCTGCTGGAGCTGGCACCTGCTCAGGGCTTGGCTGAAGGGATCCCTAAGGAAGCGCGTGTTCTTATGCACCACCTGCCGGGGCTTCTTAAACAGCTGCTCCTCATCACGGACACCTGGCAGACGAAGCAAAGGTAGCAGCAGGTGTCTGAAGGGCAGCAGCCTAAGAAGCATGAGGAGCTCGCTTCTCGGCCAAGTCACTCCCAGATGAACAGAAGCACTGAGCAGAATGCAGGCCCTGGTGCTGCTGGAGAGGGCCTCACTCACTGCTGACCTCACACAGACCTGTCCACTCTGAGACAGACCAGTATCCCTCGGAGGCCCAAACTGCAAGGGGGCACGGACATACACACCTGGAAGGCTGCTCCAAACACAGAGCCAGACACACGCAGCTCTACCCAACACCTCCCCATCTGGCTGCCAGGCCCGCTGCTTACCCTCTGGATAGTACATGAGGGAATTCTTGGCCTTGTACTTCCAGGTCTCCACACCGGCCTGGCTGCTCTCGATGGCCTGGTGCTCTGCTGACGGGAGTTCAAGATTATCTTTCTGCCTCTGCAATCACATGGGGAAAACTGATGGTCAGAGATGCCCCTGGGCATTGTACCCACAGCCCTGGGGCTCCCCTAACCACCACAGAGAGTGCCTACGCCTATGTGACACCCAAGACCCCAAAGACACCTTCTCAAACTCCTCCTCAGCCTGGTAGAGCCAAGCGTGGCGTGCCCGGCTCCTCTCCTTGGCCACCTCCATGATCTCCTGGAAGGAGGCATTGTCCTCACTCGTGTAGCGGCTCAGGAAGACATCTAGGCTGGGCAGTGGCTCCTTCTCCTCCTCCTCTCCAGCCTCTCCTGCTTAGGGGTTGCGGGAGGAGGAACACAGCACCCTTTGCAGTCAGGAAAGAGGACGACACCCAGGCCCAGGAATCACAGCCCCCAACATGCAGTGCTGGAATCCTCTCCCCTGGTCCTGGCTTCTGCCCATGAGAGCCCACACTGCCAAGGACTCCCCATGGGGGCAGAATCCACCCACTCTGACTGCCCAGAGAGCCTTCAGGTGGTGCTCTACAGATGCAGGGCTAGCTCTGCTCATGTACTGGATGCCAAGGGAATTACACAGTCTGATTCAGACTGGAGGGAGCAACACAGGTGTTAGAGTAAGAGCTCGTGATCACAGGCAGGCTCCTCCCCCACCAAAGTGGTGCCAGCCCTGTGGTATGTACCTCCAAATCCTCGGGGGCTCTCCCTCACTTCCTAGGATTTCCTTACTTTAACCACTCTTCTCTTCCCAGTACCTGTACTACAAGTGGGTGGTCATCGCCTAATCATCCTGACCTGAGGGCCAGCCCCAATTCCAGGGACCCCATACGACCCGGTCCTCTGGACGGGGCCTCACAGGTGCTAAGCCACAACCCCAAACACCTCGACACCAAGCCTGCCACCATGGAAAGTGGTACCCCCACTGAGGTGGTGCCCTGGTGCTGCATGTGGTGGTGCAAACTTCAGTGGGGCCACCTGGAGAGCTTTGCCTTCGAGTCTAGTGACAGTCCTGACCACCTGCTACAGGCGAGGCTATGCACAAGGCACAGCGGCTACAAGTTCAAGACCCAAGGGATGAGGACAGGGGTCAGAGAGATAAGAAGTGAAACCCTGACCATCGCTGAGACCTGCAGAAGTGACTCCCTTTCTGAGCCTCAGCTTCCTCACCTGTAAACGCGATGATGGCTCCTACCACTTAGGTTCTGAAAAGGATTCCTATATTTACTGGCATGTAGGTGTACAGGTATTGAAAATCTGCAAATTGGCTACGTATTGATGGCTCACACTTGTAATCCTAGCACTTTGGGAGGCTGAGATGGGAGGATCACTTGAGCTCAGGAGTTCAAGACCAGCCTGGGCAACATAATGAAACCTCATCTCTATAGGAAAAAAAAAGGAAGAAAAAAATCTACAAATTGTCCTGTGATGCACAAGCTACATTTCAACAGATAATCAAGTTTCAAGGACAACAAGGACTGTGTTAATGGCCGAAAAAGCTGAATTGTAAAGCAAAAAATATCATGTTTGTGCAAACATACAACACATCTGTGCTGTTCCAGCACACTGGAGTCTAGAAACTGATAGGAAAGAGCGTCTCATTCGTCCATACGTGCACTGACGTTCTACTACTGATTAAAAGAGGGCCTGACCATGCGGAAGTCCCATGGCGTGCACAACACTTACATTCAACAGGACTCGGAGTGCCCTTTCCTAAACGGACTCCCCCATCAAGTCACGATGTTACCATATAGACCTGTGTGTCCCAGCAAACATGCTGAAGATGACAACTTTCATCTGTTCCACGTGTACCTGTGCAAGGCCCACAATACCACGTGTGCTGTTCCCAACACAGCATACAGATGAAAGCAAAATAACGCTTCTGCTCTTATGCAAGCGATGCCAATTAGGGAAAGAGACCATAAATAGTAATCCCTTTAAAATGTTATGTCTCGGCCAGGCGCGGTGGCGTAAGCCTTGTATATTAAGGTGTAAACCTGTAATCCCAGCACTCCGGGGTGTAAACCTGTAATCCCAGCACTCTGGGGGGGCCAAGGCAGGCAGATCACCTGAGGGCAGGTGTTCAAGACCAGCAGGCCCAATATGGCAAAATCCTGTCTCTACTAGAAAATACAAAAATTAGCCAGGTGTGGTGGCAGGAGCCTGTAATCCCGGCTATTTGGGACGCTAAGGCAGGGAGAATTGCTTGAATCCGGGAGGTGGAGGTTGCGGTGAGCTGGGATCACACCATTGCACTCCAGCCTGGGTGACAGAGTGAGGCTCTGTGTCAAAAAATAAAAAATAAAGTAAAATAAAATAAAATAAAATAAAATGTCTTGTGATGAAAAACCAAAGCCAGGCTGGAAGCCACAGAGCACCAGTGGTGTTGTGACTTTACAGTGGCAGGTCAAGAAAGGTTTCTCTGAACAGGTAACATCTATGCAGAGATCTATAGGAAGAAAAGCAGCGAGCCATGCAGTTATCTGGGAAGCAACCAATATGAAGGAAACAAATGGAGAGGCCCTGAGGTGTCTTCAGGATAGTGACAAAAGGGGCCTTCCAACATCCATGAAGCCCACAGGGCAGGCCTGGAACACAGCCGAAAAGCCAGTGAGAGCTAGTGAGAGTCCCATTTCACAGAGGCGAGTCACGTGTGGGAGCTGAACCCAAATGTTTAACAGTTAGACCAACGTCCTTTGACTTCACAGGCTGCTATTTAGGCAAGACCCCCAGGAACAAGATGTGACCTGCAGCCCTCTGGAGCACCCCCTCAGGGCCTCACAGGCTAAGATTCCCAGGCAATCCTGACCAGGTGACTGAAAGAGGGCATCCTCACTCACCATCCTCCGGGCCTCGGCCGCGGGGCCTGGGCTTGTTGCCCACCACTCCAGGGCCTGCATGCACCTCAGGGGTTTCAAACGTGGCTGGAGTCACATCTAAGGGAAGAGGGGGGATGAGAATTAGAGCAGCCCGAAGCAACAGTTCAGCAGGCTTTCCCCTCTCCACTACCCATAGGGTCCTCATACAGGGCGGCGGGGGCTCCCGGGACATCTTGCCCAAGGCAGAGCCAAATTTGATGGCAATCTGGCGCATCCGTTCCAAGTCTCCATTCTCCTCGGCTTCCAGGTACTCCTTCTGTGCCTGGAGCTTCTCCACATCAGGAAAGAAATCCCTTTGGATGACTGTCTGGAGGCCCTGCAAGGAGAGGTCAGAATGAAGGTCAGAGGCTGGGCACAGTGGCTCATGCCTGTAATTCCAACACTTCAGGAGGCCAAGGCAGGTGGATCACGAGGTCAGGAGTTCCACACCAGCCTGGCCAACATGATGAAACCCCATCTCTACTAAAAATACAAAAAATTAGCCGGCCATGGTGGCAGGCACCTGTAGTCCCAGCTACTTGGGAGGCTGAGGCAGGAGAATCGCTTAAACCCGAGAGGTGGAGGTTGCAGTGAGTCGAGATCATGCCTCTGCACTCCAGCCTGGGTGACAGAGCAAGACTGTCTCAAAAAAAAAAGAAAGTTTGAATTGCCGTCTGGGCGTTCCTGCCTTAGAGTCCACTCCTTCAAATTCTGCTTCCCCAGTGATTGGGCCTGGCTTGAGGGAGCTTGAGGGCACTTTCTAGCCAGGTTGAGCATCCCATATGGTTGCCATGCTGCAACCTCTAACATCACTAAACACTCTTCTGATGTCCGTGAAACTCTTCTCTCTCGCCCTTGCTAACTGGTCATTCTCATTCTCCATTGCTGGCTGCCCACCAGCCAGACCAACGCGGGTATTATCACTTTCATTCCACACATGACTTTCTATTTCCAATCTAAACCTTTTTCCTGGCGGGGCATGGTGGCTCACGCCTGTAATCCAAGCACTTTGAGAGGTTAAGGCGGGCGGATCATCTGAGGTCAGCAGTTCGAGATCAGCCTGGCCAACATGGTGAAACCCTGCCGCTACTAAAAATACAAAAATTAGCCAGGCGTGGTGGCGGGCACCTGTAGTCCCAGCTACTCGGCAGGCTGAGGCAGGAACGAGACTCCGCCTCAAAAAATAAAATAAAAACAAACCTTTTTCCTGAGTAACTTCAGCCAGTCACTAGCACCGGCTGAGATTCCCAAGTCTGCACCTCCAGCCAGACCTTGCTCCCGAGCTGCGAATTTGGGCACCCAACCGTCCGTTAAAGCCACTCATCTACATATCCCAAAAGGTGTCCCGAATTACACAGGTCTAAAACCAAACTGACTTCCGCCAATCCCCGTTTCAGCTCCTTCTGTGAGCTTGTGGTGGGGCGACGGAGGTCCACTCACTCGAGATGCTGTTACAACTGCAGGCTTTTTCCTGGAACCCCAGCATTCCTACTTGATGCCACCGCTCTTTAGAAAGCCCTCTTTGCCACCATCCTTCCAGTGTGTCAAACTCTTACACTTTAACAGAAAATCTTATTTCCCTGACCCCCGTCCCACAGAAAGAGAGCCGCTCCCTCTTTTCCCTGACAACACTGCTACAGCCTCTTCCACCACAGACGTCTTCCTCTGCCCTGTTTACTTGACTCGTGGGACCGTCCACACCCCAAGGGCAGGGACTCCGGCTCCTCCACTTCCAAGAGGAGACGGAGCGTCAAGACCCGAGAAAGGGAACCCGAGGGGAGCGTGAAGCAGGGGAGGGGCCCAGAAGTCGCCGGCGTCCGCACCGAGGTCGTACCTCAATATACTCTTCCTCGTCCAGGACCCGCTGCTTGCTCGTCGCAGCCCCAGCCTCTCCCGCCTCGCGCTTCCTCGGGGGCCTGGACGCGGCGGGGAGCAACAAGGACGAAGCTGATGCGCCCGGAGTCTCCATCGCTATCCCAGGAAAAACCTCTGGCACCCCAGGCGCGTCACAGGGTGGAGGGGGCGGGATTGCATCATTTGCGCAGGCGCCTCCAATAGTTGGCCAATGGAAAAGCTGTGGCTCTAGAAAGCCAGCGCGCGCTCCGTACTGACGTCACTATAAATGCTAGACATTATGGGAGTTGTAGTCTTTGTCCTGCCCCGCGCTATTCATGCTTGTCAACGCTGTGAACACGAGGCGGTGCTGTGGAGGTGGCGGGGGGCGGGTGCTATGGGGCGTGTTCTTCACGCGAAAAATTCTAGCTTTACGGTGCCCAAAGGCCTTAGAATTCTAATTTCCCACAAGTAAGAACTATGTATGCTTCGAGATTATTCAACAAAAATACACACGAGAAAATGTGCTTATATAGGAGTTTCAAGCTTTATGCAAAAAAAGGGCCTTAAAACAATTTTTTTTTTTTTTTTTTGAGATGGAGTTTCGCTCTTGTTGCCCAGGCTGGAGTGCAATGGTGCGATCTCGGCTCACCGGATTTCCCGGGTTCAAGGGATTATCCTTCCTCAGCCTCCCGAGAAGCTGGGATTACAGGCATGGGCCACCACGCCCAGTTAATTTTGCATTTTTAGTAGAGACAGGTTTTCTCCATGTTGGTCAGGCTGGTCTCTGGATCACAGGCGTGAGCCACCGCGCCCGGCCAAAACAATCTTTTTTTATAGCTATCTAACAAAAGATAAAAGAAAGAACAAGACAGTGGATCAATTAAGAAATGTCTAAAGATTATTCTGAATCCCAGCACTTTGAGAGGCCAAGAGGGGCGGATCACCTGAGGTCAGGAGTTCGAGACCAGCCTGGCCAACAAGATGAAACCCGATCTCTACTAAAAACACACAAAAGGCCGGGCGCGGTGGCTCACCGCCTGTAATCCCAGCGCTTTGGGAGGCCGAGGCGGGTGGATCACGAGGTCAGGAGATGGAGACCATCCTGGCTAACATGGTGAAACCCTGTCTCTACTGAAAATACAAAAAAAAAAAAATAAGCCGGGCATGGTGGCTGGCGCCTAGTCCCAGCTACTCGGAAGGCTGAGGAAGGAGAATTGCTTGAACCCAGGAGGCACTTGAATCCTGAGGCAGGAGAATGGCGTGAACCCGGGAGCAGAGATGGCAGTGAGCCCAGATCGTGCCACTGCACTCCAGCCCGGGGGACAGAGCAAGACGCCGTCTCAAAAAAAAATAAAAAATAAAAAAATAACATGCACACACAAAAAAAATTAGCTGGGCATGGTGGCGGAGGCGGGTGCCTGTAGTCCCAGCTACTCGGGAGGCTAAGCTGGAGAATCACTTGAACCCAGTAGGCGGAGGTTGCAGTGAGCTGAGTTCACGCCACTGCACTCCAGCCTGGGCAACAAGAGTGAAACTCTGTAAAAAAATAAATAAATAAATAAAAGAGATTATTGGGCCCCCAAATGCCATAGTGGGCTTCCCAGAAGAGGGATAATTCTCATTCAAGGCCAGGCACAGTGGCTCATGCCTGTAACCTCAGCACTTTGGGAAGCACAGGCAGGTGGATCACTTGAAGTCAGGAGTTTGAGACCAGCCTGGCCAACATGGTGAAACTCCAACTCTACTAAAAAAAAATATGTATACACACACACACACACACACATTAGCTGGGCGTGGTGGTGGGTGCCTGTAGTCCCAGCTACTTGGGAGGCTGAGGCAGGAGAATCACTCGAACCCAGGAAGCGGAAACTGCAGTGAGCAGAGATTGTGCCACTGCGCTGGGCGTGGTGGTAGGTGCCTGTAGTCCCAGCTACTTGGGAGGCTGAGGCAGGAGAATCACTCGAACCCGGGAAGCGGAAACTGCAGTGAGCAGAGATTGTGCCACTGCACTCCAGCCTGGGTGACAGAGTGAAACTCTGTCCAAAAAAAAAAAAAAAAATTAACATTCAAGTGGACCAGAAAATTTAAGGAATTTCTCCCCAAACGGAAGATGTGAATTATGTCAGACAAATAAATTGTGCCCTGGAACAATTTAATACAATTTTGCTTTTGCAACATACACTTCATTCACTGAAGTGCAGCGTGCTGCTGCTGCCCTGGTCGAAGTGACAGGGCAATGGGGGAGACAGAGACACTTGTTAGATCATCACACAAACAGGTGTAAAATTGCAGCTGTGTCCTTGCAAGAAAAGAGTTTGTACTTGGGGAATCTTGACCTAGTTTGGGAGGTCAGAGAAGTTTCCCTAGGCAGAAAGTGATTGCAGATTCAAAAGATGAACAGGCAGTGGTCAGGTGGAAAGAGCATGTGCAAAGGCCTAGTGGTGGGAGGGAGCAAGGCAAGTTCCCAAGAAGTCCTTTGGAAATGCAGAGTGCAGTGAGGTGTGAGATGATGCCAGAGAGGCAGGGCCAGGCTGCACGGGGCCTCGTGGGGTATGGTGAGGTGGTTTGTCTTTATTCTGAATTGAAGGGACAGGCCAGGCACAGTGGCTCATGCCTATAATCCTAGCACTTTGGGAGGCCTAGGCTGGCGGATCATTTGAGGCCAGAAGTTTGAGGCCCGCCTGGTCAACATGGCAAGACCTCATCTCTACAAAATATTTTTCAAGTTAGCCAGGTGTGGTGGTGCCCACCTGTGGTCCTAGCTACTCAAAAGGCTGATGCGGGAGGATCACTTGAGCCCAGGAGCTGGAGGCTGTAGTAAGCCGTGATTGTACCATTGCACTCCAGCTTGGGTGACGGAGCGAGACCTTGTCTCAAACAAACCAACCGACAAAAAAGCAGAGCCAGTGTGGGTGCAGGTGGACAAGACTGGAAACAGTTGGCAGTGGTCAAGGTGAGAGGTGACGGTGGCTTACATCAGACTGGTACAGTTAGAGCTGAAGAGATTCTGGAATTTATTGATAAACAGTAAAATTGACTTCCTGTCAGCCTGGGTATAGTGGATGATCAGGAGAAGGAAGGGTCCAGTGACCGCTGGCTCTTTGGCTCATGTGCCTGGTTTGCACAGAAGAGCTCACTGTGGACAAGGTGACCTTAAGGAGTCTGTGGGCTTCAAGCAGACAGCTGGAGATAAATACCTGGCTCAGGGGAAGGGCCTGAGCTTGACATGTAAATGTGGCAGAAAGATGGGAACTGGAGCCCGAGGGTAAAAGATAAACCAGGGAGAGGGTGAAGATGAGAAGTGAGCACCTGGGTGTGAGCCTGAAGGATGCCTATGTTAACAGCCTGCTGGGGGGGGCGGTCAGCCTGCCAAGGAGCAGCTAGAGCTCAAGGAGCAAATTCAGGAGAGCAACACAGCCACTGAGCCCTGGAAGGTGGCGCTCCACAAGCTCTGATCAGGGCTCCCGACACAATGACAGATGGCCATTCAACCAAGGAGTGCGAGGGGCCTGGAACCCGCCAGATGGGAGTGTCCCCACCTGCAAGGGAGCTGACTGGGACACGGGCATGTCCACAGGTCGTCTGTTCAGTCCCCGAGGGCAAGACCAGGGTTCAGGGAGAAGGGTTTTGTGACAACCAGCAGTGTGCATGCTAGGGGTGGAGGCGGGAATGCTAGGGACACCCAGCAGTGTCAGGGCAGTTCTGACTGGGGACACCATGCTTGCTTGGTGTTATCCAAGCTGGCCAGCCTTGGGGTGTCCGAGGAGCTGCAGCCCTGGCTTCTACAGTCCTGCTTTTAGAGATGGATTTCCTTTCCTGCAGGGAGAACTGCCCCGTTTCCTGCAGGGCCTGTAAGGTGACAGAGCGAGGTGCTCAAGCCAGCTGAAGGGGATGTGAGATGCTTTGGACCCACTGTAGGGCGTACTTGGAGAATCGAAGGCTTCTTTGCAGGGTGCCTTTTGCCATGGGCCAGGATAAAGAAGGGGAGGGCAGGCATCTTCCTAGGCAGCAGGGGTGGGGTCTCCCCAATCCAATCTCCTCTTGCCCTACCCTAGGATGGCAGAGATTGCTGTGAGGGAGGCCGACCCCACAGCACAGAAAACCCCAGGAGGAAGCAGGGGACCCCCACCCATGGGCAGGTTCACAGTAGCCCAGAGGCCAGGGCTGGACCCCAGGGGCCCAAGGCCACCATCCATGGAGCAGTCTCCTCTGCTGGGGGGCACCCTGGTGCAGAGACTGAGGCCTCGCAAAGCTGTGCTCCTCTCAAAGACAGCTGTACCCTAAACTCCCCTCGCTGCAAAGGAAGGAAGAAGGGACAGCTCCTTGTTGGTTGTGAGGGTGGAGCCAAGGGGGACTTGAGACTCTGGGCGGCTTCTGTGGTATCTGAAGTTGCTTGTTTCTCAGTATCAGCGCGAGGCTCGAAGGTGAAGGTGAAGGTGAAGGTGAAGGGACTGGGGAGGGGCTCCTGGAATCGCTCCTGCGACCTTCTTATCCTACAGGTCCAGATACCAAGAGTCAGCCCAGGGCCTGGGAAGCCTGCAACCCCAGGACTGCACACACACGAACCCCACCCTGCTTCCCGCTGCGGGAGGGCGGGCCAGGTCAAGTTGGGTCAATGTTCACATTGAGAAGAGGGAGGCCAGCATGTCCCAGGGTGCGGAGAGAGGCTCCGCTGCGGAGGATTCTGGGTCCAGTGTTGATACGGAGTGGTTCCCCTCCTGGGGTGGAGTTAGTGTCTCTTGGGGTGATGAGGGGGTGAGGAAGCTGCTCTATGCCCCAGCCCACCTCCAAGGGACTCCCCACTCCCACTACCGTGGAACACCATGCACCAGGGGCCCTGGGCTGGGGTCCTTCCTTCCCAGCGAGGAGTGTTTAGGGTACAGCTGTCTTTAGGGTACAAGCTGCAGGAGGCAAGGGCTGTGGAGACGGGCGGAGCAGACGGGTATACTCTCCCAGTTCCTTTTCGGGTAGATCTGTCTTCTCCCAGAGCCAACTCCAAAGACCCCAAAAAGGGTGGCCGAGCCCAGGGGCAGCTCCTAGAGTCATCAGCAGCTCCCCTTGGAGGACTTCTTGACGCCGGGCAGGAGCCTCGTGGAAGCCGACGCGCGCTTCTGGTGTCGCCATTTGGCCCGGCGGTTCTTGAACCAGACCTGGGAATGAGGAGAATGTTCAGCCCCAGCCCAGGTCCCACGTCCCACCGGCTCCCGAGGCTCCCACAGGGACCGACAAGGGAGCTTCGCGACAGGGGCGTCGGCGGACGGCGCTGCAGAGCCGGCAACCGGCAGCGGCTGCGCGCCACCTGCTCTTATTCGCTGCGGACAGACTCGGTGGGTCTGAACGCGAAATGGGAACCCCCTTCGTACCCGCCCCAGCCTCCAGCTGGCGGCGAACAGGACGCCCCTTCTTGGGTTCAGGGCCCTTCTGAATATCCCAAATTCGGGACGTGAAGGCGCGCCTCTTTCGTCATCAGGGTAAAGTGTAAAACAAAAGTAGCCCTCCCGTCCCTTTCCCGCGACACCTGCCCGCCCTCACC
>NW_012103043.1:215386-220351 GCF_000951045.1 Mandrillus leucophaeus
CGCTGGGTTCCAAACCCGCCCGCCGCCTCGGAGCCAGGGTCTCATGGCCCTAGAGGGCGTGGGAGCGCGGCAGGAAACCTGGGCTGCCGGGTGCCCCCAGTTCTCCGTCTCCTCACCTGCGTCAAGGAGACCTCCCTGCTCCTTTCAAGGCCCCTCCTCGGTGCTCCAGAGCCGTCCGTCCTCCAGCTTTCCCACTGGACCCAGAATCCCCGCAGAAACATCCAACACTGCACCCCGCCCTTCCTCGCACTGTCACTGCCCCCAGGAGCTGTGGGCTCGCCCTCCTCGCTCTCCGCCCAGGACAGTCCTACTTTGGCCACACCGTCCTCGGTCCCTTCTGCCACAGCGCAGGTGACCCGCACTTGGCTGCATTGTTTCACCCTCAGTGAAGCGGCTTCGGACAGCGGGACCGTCACTTCAGCTTGAGACCCTCTCCTCTTGACCTCCGAAAATACAGTATGGGACTCAGCACAGAGAAACAGACGGCCTGGCTCATACCGAGTTGTCACTTTCTGGCCGTGTGACTTCCACAGGTGCCTTCAGCCTCTGGGCTTGACTCTCCCAGTCTGTAAACTGTAATGACTAGGCGTGAGACGGTTAGAAGCTGGCCGCTTCCACAGGGCAATGCGTATTCCTGTGCTCCTCCCGCCGCCAGCCCCTCTGCAAGACTCTGCCATCCCCGCTCTGCTATCAGTGAAAGTGCTGTGGACATCGCTGTGACAGAACCTACTGATTTAATTTCTGTCACAAGAGCTCCCACATAGGGTTCCCAGGGGTTGTTAGTCTGGAGGCTCAGTGATGGAGCTGCCACCTCCGTGAGTGGCTCTGCCAACCCCACACCCACCTCCTGGTGGTAGAATGGCTGCCACAGCCCCACACTTTTCGTCTCCTCCCATGGCCTTTTGGATGGCCATGGATCCCTTCTACCCCAGCAGACCTCCCTCACAGAACTGCATCTGGACCATCCTCGAAAATCAGAGCTCTGCTATGATAGGGGAGGCAGGGTCATTGGTCAGGAGAGCCACCCCAACATTTGCTGAGCCCTCTTCCTCCTAGCCCTGGCCATTGCTTCATCCCTTCCCATTCTCACCCTCGATACCTATTCCAGCCTTGGAGATCCAGACACCATCTTTGTGACAGTGACTCACAAGTGCACCTCCAGCCTGGCCTTTCTCTCTGCTCCAGGTTCTTGTTTCCAGAGCCTGCTCCACATCTCCATCTCCACCACCAATAAAGGTCTCCCAGTCACCATGCCAGAAAGGAACTCTAGGTCTTCTCAAAATCCCTTTCTTGTTCCCCACTTTTACAAATGGACCACTGCCCACCTGTCCACCTCCAGGGCTCATTCTCTTCCACCTGTCTGCTTCTGCGTGTGCCGTGCCTCATCACCAGTCCACCTTGGTAAATGGCCCACTGTGGCACCTTTTCAAAATATTTTCTATTTTGTATTATTTTTTGGGACAGGGTCTTGCTCTGTCGCCCAGGCTGGAGTGCAGTGGTGCAATCACAGCTCACTGGAGCCTTGGTGCCCTGGGCTCAAGTGATCCTCCTGCCTCAGCCTACCAAGTAGCTGGGACTACAGGTGCACCACCATGCTCAGCTAATGTTTCTGGTTTTGGGGGGTTTTGCCATGTTGCCTAGGCTGGTCTCAAACTCCCAAGCTCAAGCAAACTGCCTGCCTCAGCCTCCCAAAGTGTTGGGATTACAGGTGTGAGCCACTGTGCCTGCCTGGCCTGCCCACCCCCCCCCCTTTTTTTTTCACTTTTGAGACTGGGTCTCACTCTTTCACCCAGGCTGGAGTGCAATGGGTGACCATAGCTCACTGCAGCCTCGAACACCTGGGCTCAAGAAGTTCTGCCACCTCAGCCTCCTGAGTATCTGGGAACACAGACACACACCACCACACCTGGCTAATTAAGAAACAATATAGATCTATGTTGCCCAGGCTAGTCTAGAACTCGTGACCTCAAGCAATCCACCTGCCTCAGCCTCCCAAAGCTCTGGGGTTATTGGTGTGAGCCACTGTGCCTGGCCACTGTGGTGCCTCTGAAATATGCTGGCAGGTTTTCTGACACCCCTCCCTTTGGGAGTTTAGTTGGGTTTCTTCCTGAACATGGGCTGGCCTCAATGACTTGCTTCTAATCCACAGAATGCAGCAGAACTGACATCGTGTGGTTTCTGAGGCCAAGTCACACACAGAGTCACACAGATGAGCGACCCAGCTCCTCCTCTCTCTCACATCTCGGGATGCTTGCTGTTCACACCCAGCCACTATGCTGTGAGGGGCACAGGCAGCCTCGGGAGAGGATAGGAGTGCTCCAGCCAGCAGCGCCAGCTGAAGGACCCACCCACCCCCTGCATGGGGCACCTACAAGTGAGTGAGGAAGCCTTCCAGGTGGCTCTGGCCCGGGCCGCCATTGGACTGCAACCACAGGAGATACCAAAACTGAGAATCCCCTCCCTGAGCCCAGTCAAGCTCCAGGACGATGAGAGATAATAAAATAGATGATGCTGTGCGTTTTTACTGCACCAAGTTTGAGGTGGTTTGTTATATGGCTACAGATAAGCAGAACGGGATCTGGTAGTGGAAGTGGGATGCTGCTGACACAAAACCTAAATCATGTGACATTGGCTTTGGGACGGGGCAGGGTCCGGGAGCTGGGAGGATCTTGCAGAGGCTGACAGTGGGGACTTAGAGGAAAGTGAATAAAATGTTACTGGAAGATGGAGGAAAGGAGACCACTGTTATGCAGCGGCAGGAAGTTTAGCAACGTTGTCACCTGTGGCCAAATAGGAACTAGAAGCTAGACAGTATACCCAAGAATAAGATGATCCAGCTAAAGAGATGCCCAGAGAGAAGGTTCAAGGTGCTGCTTGGCTTCTTCTAGCTACCAATAATAAAAAGAAAGAACATATGATTCAAAAAGCAAGAGTTAGGGCCAGGCATGGAGACTCACTCCTGTTATCCCAATGCTTTGGGAAGCTGAGACGGGAGAATCGCTTGAGGCCAGGAGTTCAAGACCAGCCTAGGCAACATAGCAAGCTCCTCATGTCTATAAAAAAATGTTTTTTCCTTGAGATGGAGTCTTGCTCTGTTGTCCAGGCTAAAGTGCAATGGTGTAATCTCTGCTCACTGCAACCTCCGCCTCCTGGGTTCAAGCAATTTTTGTGCCTCAGCCTCCCGAGTAGCTAGGATTACGGGCATGTGCCACCATGCCCAACTAATTTTTTGTATTTTTAGTAGAGATTCCATGTTGGCTAGGCTGGTCTTGAACTCCTGACCTCAGGTGATCTGCCTGCCTCAGCCTCCCAAAGTGCTGAGATTACAGGTGTGAGCCACCTCGACTGACTACACAAAAAAAATTGTAAAAATTAGTTTTGGTGGTGACCCTGGCTTGTGGTGCCAGCTACTCGGGAGGCTGAGGCAGGGAATTACTTCAGCCTGGAGGTTGAGGCTGCAGTAAGCCATGATCGTACTACTGCACTCCAGCCTGACCAATACAGAAAGACCTTGTCTTTAACTAAAACAAAACAAAACAAAACAAAATACCAGAACATAAAGGGTTGTTTCACAGACACTTTCCAACAGACCAGAGGGTCCAGCTGTGGGGCTGCAAGGGAGTGGAGTTCCTGACAAATTCAAGAAAGGGGCCCCCAGGTTCAAGGGAGGGGCATAAAGAGACTCTGCCTCTGTGTGGAGGGCTGGAGAGGAGCTGGAGCCGGGAAACCGCCCACCTGCCCGCCCACCCACTTCCTAATCCCATAGCCACCCACCTCTCTTAGTATCACTGCCTGGAATTGCAGCCCAAGACAGGGATTTGGGCACCAGGGCTTCCTGAGATGCTAGGGGAGGGCAGGTGATACTGCAGAACCTCCACTGTAGCCCACAGAGGGTCGGGGTGCACAGTCTCCCCGCTCCAAGGTGGCTCCCACTTGGCCAGTGCTCCGGAGAAGGGACCTGCTGTGAGTGATCTTCTCGAGTCAGCTACAGGTGGAAGGCTCCAGGAGAGGCCAAGGGTGGTTCCCATAGCCCTGCAGAGCTCCACTCCCCTGGCTTCTTGGGCCAAGTCCATTCCATGCAGATGCAGGGAACAGGAAGTCTGATTGGTCACAGCTGCTGTGCAGGTGTACAGGAGGAAGGTTGGTGGGGCCAGCAGCCGCCCATGCTTCGTGAGTTGGTCCTGAGGCTGTAACTGAGGACCATCTCCTCCCCATTCCTCCCTTTTTCAGGGCTCCCTCTCCTGGAGCCGGAAGCACTTCTGAAGGTCTGGGTGGCTCACCTGGCAGGCTGATCCAGGTCCTCCTCCTGGAGGGGTCTGATCCCCTGGGTGCCAGCCTGTGGCAGGCTGCAATGCTCCAGTGGCCCATTGACAGGGAGGGCTGGGCATGGGAGCATCACAGGACACCCAAGGGATGCCCGGAAGATGGAACATTCCTCCCAGTCCCCAGTATGAGCTGGGTTGGGTACCTGGGCCAGCCTGGGGACTCCTTTGCTTGCTGGCACAAGGAGCCTAGAGTGACTGGGCAATTGTCATAATTTATGTTTCACACAACCCTTACCATGACCCTGGTGACGGCACTCCCCGCCTCCCACCCCAAGGGACCCAGAACCTAAAGTTGTGAGGTTGGGAACAGAATTACCCCAGGGGGATTACCAGGAGTCCTGGGGAGCAAAGCACCCCCTTGGGGCTCAGACCAGCGCATTCACCCATGAAAGCAGCACGCATCACCCCAGAGCTTCAAGTGCCTCTCTTGATGTCCTCATCTCCTAACATTCTTCCTCCTCCTCCTCCTCCTTATTCTCCAAGACAGAGGCTCACTCTGTCGCCCAGGCTGGAGTGCAGCAGCGTGATCTTGGCTCACTGCAGCCTGCCTCTGCCTTCCAGGTTTAAGCGATTCTTGTGCCTCAGCCACCTGAATAGCTGGATTCCAGGCATGCACCAACATACCCGGCTACACTTTGGT
>NW_012103043.1:221544-222957 GCF_000951045.1 Mandrillus leucophaeus
TAATCCCAGCTACTCGGGAGGCTGAGGTTAGGAGAATCGTTTTAACCCAGGAGGCTAAGTTGCAGTGGGCCAAGATCACACCAGTGCATGCCAGCCTAGGCAACAGAGCGAGACTCTGTCTCAAAATAAAATAATAAAATAAAATAAATAAAAGACCCAGTGGGTGGCTCTGACAATACCCAGCTCTAATGGGCCTTCTGGTCACTCAGTAGCCCATTGTCAGATGCCCAGTTCGTGCCAGGGCCCAGAAATGTGGAAGGAGCTGTTTTGTTTTGTTTTGTTTTTTTGAGATGGAGTCTCGCTCTGTCTCCCAGGCTGGAGTGCAGTGGCACAATCTCGGCTCACTGCAACGCCCACCTCCCAGGTTCAAGTGATTCTCCTGCCTCAGTCTCCCGAGTAGCTGGGACTACAGGCACCTGTCACCACGCCCGGCTGTTTTGTGAAAGGTGTGTGGCATGGCCTTGCTCCAGAACCCTAGGAGTGGGCACTGCCACCCTTCCACTGCAGCCTGCTGAAGGCCCCGCATGAAACCTTTCTCTGCTAAGCACTGGCCATGGCTCTGTCAGGTCACAGGGTCAGGCTCAGGGCTGCTGGTACCACAGCCTGGACCTGCAGCAGATCCCGTATTGCCCTGGGTTCTACTAAAAGCTGCATCCTCCATATCACCCACAAATTTCTTGGGCAGTATTCCCAAGTTTTTTCCGCCTCCAAATCACAAAGAAGCCTCACCCTGTTGTGTTCTTTCGTAGTGGTGGGAGGAGCTGGGTGCTCGCCCTTTGCTTTGGAGGGGTTGCTGTGGTATCCCAGGCCACTGGGCTCCCAGAGGCGTGCTTTTTTTGTCTCTTCTTCATTATTGGTTTGTGAGAGTTCTTTGTATATTTAAGATACTAGTCCCTTATCAGATATATGATTTGCAAATATTTTCTCTCATTCTGTGGGCAGCTTTTACTTTTTCTTTTCTTTTTTTCTGAGACAGAGTCTCGCTCTGTCGCCCAGGCTGGAGTGCAGTGGCACAATCTCGGCTCATCGCAAGATCCGCCTCCTGGGTTCATGCCATTCTCCTGCCTCAGCCTCCCGAGTAGCTGGGACTACAGGCGCCCGCCACCATGCCCGGCTAATTTTTGTATTTTTAGGAGAGACGAGTTTTGCTATGTTGGCCAGGCTGATCTGACCTCAGGTGGTCCGCCCACCTCGGCCTCCCACAGTGCTGGGATTATAGGACTGAGCAACTGCACCCTACCTTTACCTTTTTTTTTTTGAGACGGAGTCTCACTCTGTCACCCAGGCTAGAGTGCAGTGGTGCGATCTCGGCTCACTGCAAGCTCTGCCTCCTGGGTTCACGCCATTCTCCTGCCTCAGCCGCCCCACCATCTGGGACTATGGGCGCCCGCCTCCACGTCTGGCTAATTTTTT
>NW_012103043.1:227482-228407 GCF_000951045.1 Mandrillus leucophaeus
TTGCAGTGTGCCGAGATGGCGCCACTGCACTCCAGCCTGGGTGACAGAGCGAGATTCCATCTCCAAAAAAAAAAAAATGCATACTTGGCTATCCTATTCAGCATAAATTCCTGTTTCACTGCTGTCATCCTAAACATGCCTGTCTTTTGGTCTCTGCAAGTGGCTACACTTCCCAGCCTGGCCGCCTTGCGGGCTGTAACCCTTTATAAGAAATAAAGTTGGCAAAGCATAGCGGCTCATGCCTGTAACCCCATAATCCCAGCACTTTGGGAGGCTGAGGTGGGAGGATCAGGCCAGGAGTTGGAGATCAGTCTGGGCAACATAGTGAGACCCCATCTCTACAAAAAATAAAAAAATTAGCAGGTATGGTGACGTGCACCTGTGGCCTCAGCTACTTGGGAAGCTGCAATGGGAGGATGTCTTGAGCCCAGGAATTTGAGCCTGCAGTGAGCTATGATTGTGCCACTGCACTCCAGCCTGGGTGACAGAGTGAGACTGTCTCTAGAGAAAAGAAAAGAAATAAAGTCTCCTTTCTAAATTTATAAATTGTGTGATTTTTCAGCTGGCACTCTAAAGGTTAGAAATCACTATGAAAGTTCTGCCAAATACTAAATATGTCTATTCCAATTATGCATTCAGAAACTGCAGAAATAACCCGTGGGTAGCTCATGCATTGCTGGGGCCACTGTGGGATGGAATTGGGCCAGGACTTTGCTTACTGCCTGACTCTCTGTGCTCCTGCTCTAGCAGGGAGGCCATGAGGGCACTTTGGGTCCCAGGAATCAGTGCTGACTTGGAGCCAGTATCTAATAGCACTAAAAAGATCTGAGTTTTCCCTTTCCCCAGCACACAGCTACCTGAGTAAGCGGACACAGGCCCCTTCAAGGAAGGATGAGGGGGATCACCAATAGAAATACCCTTCATG
>NW_012103043.1:230502-238085 GCF_000951045.1 Mandrillus leucophaeus
GTGCCCAGCTTTCAATACAGTGTTGAATTGAAGTGGCGAGAGAGTGGACCTCCTTGTGTTGTTCCTGATCTTAGAGGAAAATGATTCGGTCTTCACCACTGAGTGTGATGTTAGCTGAGGATTTTTCATAGGCGCCCTTTATCAAGTTGTGGAAGTGTCCTTTTTTTTTTTTTTTTTCGAGACAGAATCTCACTCTGTTGCCCAGGCTGGAGTGTAGTGGCATGATCTCCTCTCACTGCAACCTTGCAACCTCTGCCTCCCAGGTTCAAGCAGTTCTCCTGCCTTAGCACCCCGAGTAGCTGGGATTACAGGTGCGTGCCATCAAGCCCAGCTAATTTTTGTATTTTTAGAAGAGACGGGCTTTCACCATGTTAGTCAGGCTGGTCTCAAACTCCTGACCTCGTGATCTGCCCGCCTCGGCTTGCCAAAGTGCTGGGATTACAGGCGTGAGCCACTGCACCCAGCATGTCCTTCTAGTTTTGGGATTAAACAACATGATCCACTGGTTTTTGCAGGAGCCAGATAATGTATTAAACTGGGATTTCCTAAGGACCGCATTGCAACCTCCTTTCAATCTTTATTCATTTATTTTTTGAGACAGGGTCTTGGTCTGTCACTCAGGCTGGAGTGCAGTGCTGTGATCAACACTCACTGCAACCTCACCATCCTGGGCCCCGGTGATTCTCTTGCCTCAGCCTCCCAGGTAGCTGGGACTGCAGGCATGCACCATCATGCCTGGCTAAATTTCATATTTTTTGTAGAGACAGGGCCTCACTATGTTGCCTAGGCTGGTCTCAAACTACTAGACTCAAGCGATCCCCCTGCCGCAGCCTCCCAAAGTGCTGGGATTACAAGGCATGACCAGCCGCGCCCGGCTATCCTTTCAATCTTCAACTGAGACCTTTAAGCTCTGCTATACTTCCTGGGATGCAGCACTGTTTTTTTTTTTATCTTGGTGGGGGCAGTTCAGGAACTTTCATGTAGCCTTTATTGCAAAATAGGTCTCACTCCTGAGAACTAAAAGTAGAATCCTAAGCACTCCCATCAACTGAAAAGATCCCCCTTGACCGAAGGGACCGCAGAGAAACCTTAAAAACTGAGTTAACAGCCGTGACAAGACAGAAGGTCAGACATGCCTTGCTGAACCCTGTCCCTTTTGTGGTTTAAACACAACAACTGACCAACATTAATGTTAAAATAGAGATCATAAAACTGACAGAAGAGACTGTGGCAAAAAGATACCAAATTATAAACAGGACCAAAGGCCATGCTAGGCAAGGGTTAAGTCACGCATCCCCATACTTAAAGAAGAAACTATATTCTGTCACGGGTGGTTGGTTTGTTTTTTTTTTTTTTTTCCTGTAACAGTTAAACAAGCACTCACCTTGAGATAAACAATATTAAAACAATTACAACTCAACTACCGCCGGACACTAACTGACCCTCCTGTTCTTACAAGCCATAACTACAGCTTTGATAGGACAAGAGACTGGATTTAATAACTGTCTTCTGATAAAAAGACCACCCAACCTAGACTGGTTCTGGCTGGTTACAGAGGCTGCACACTTGCGTGCCTTCACGTCCGTCCCTGCTTCACCTTTGGACGTGTAGGGTCTAATTGTAATGCATTTAAATGTGAAGTCTCCACCCCAAAGTAAACGTGGCTGCATGTGACATGCATATTTGCTTACCACATATGCACATGTTCCCCCTTCGTGAATATTCACAACTCCTCCCAGATCCTGTTAAATACGTATACTTGGCTGGCCTGGCGCGGTGGCTCACGCCTGTAATCCCAGCACTTTGGGAGACCAAGGCAGGTGGATCATGAGGTCAGGATATCGAGACCATCCTGGCTAACACAGTGAAACCTCGTCTCTACTAAAAATACAAAAAAATTAGCCAGGCATGGTGGCAGGCACCTGTAGTCCCAGCTACTCGGGAGGCTGAGGCAGGAGAATGGCGTGAACCCAGGAGGCAGAGCTTGCAGTGTGCCGAGATGGCGCCACTGCACTCCAGCCTGGGTGACAGAGCGAGATTCCATCTCCAAAAAAAAAAAAATGCATACTTGGCTATCCTATTCAGCATAAATTCCTGTTTCACTGCTGTCATCCTAAACATGCCTGTCTTTTGGTCTCTGCAAGTGGCTACACTTCCCAGCCTGGCCGCCTTGCGGGCTGTAACCCTTTATAAGAAATAAAGTTGGCAAAGCATAGCGGCTCATGCCTGTAACCCCATAATCCCAGCACTTTGGGAGGCTGAGGTGGGAGGATCAGGCCAGGAGTTGGAGATCAGTCTGGGCAACATAGTGAGACCCCATCTCTACAAAAAATAAAAAAATTAGCAGGTATGGTGACGTGCACCTGTGGCCTCAGCTACTTGGGAAGCTGCAATGGGAGGATGTCTTGAGCCCAGGAATTTGAGCCTGCAGTGAGCTATGATTGTGCCACTGCACTCCAGCCTGGGTGACAGAGTGAGACTGTCTCTAGAGAAAAGAAAAGAAATAAAGTCTCCTTTCTAAATTTATAAATTGTGTGATTTTTCAGCTGGCACTCTAAAGGTTAGAAATCACTATGAAAGTTCTGCCAAATACTAAATATGTCTATTCCAATTATGCATTCAGAAACTGCAGAAATAACCCGTGGGTAGCTCATGCATTGCTGGGGCCACTGTGGGATGGAATTGGGCCAGGACTTTGCTTACTGCCTGACTCTCTGTGCTCCTGCTCTAGCAGGGAGGCCATGAGGGCACTTTGGGTCCCAGGAATCAGTGCTGACTTGGAGCCAGTATCTAATAGCACTAAAAAGATCTGAGTTTTCCCTTTCCCCAGCACACAGCTACCTGAGTAAGCGGACACAGGCCCCTTCAAGGAAGGATGAGGGGGATCACCAATAGAAATACCCTTCATGAGCCGGGCGCGGTGGCTCACGCCTGTAATCCCAGCACTTTGGGAGGCCGAGATGGGCGGATCACAAGGTCAGGAGATCGAGACCATTCTGACTAACATGGTGAAACCCCGTCTCTACTACAAATACAAAAATTAGCCAGCCGCGGTGGTGGGCGCCTGTAGTCCCAGCTACACGGGAGGTTGAGGCAGGAGAATGGCGTGAACCCGGGAGGTGGAGCTTGCAGTGAGTGGAGATCGTGCCACTGCACTCCAGCCTGGGCGACAGAGCGAGACTCCGTCTCAAAAAAATAAAAAATAAAAAAAATAAAATAAAGAAATACCCTTCATGGTGTTACTGGCTCCTTTCTCCTGGGAATGAGACTTCAGCAGAGGAGGTCTGGGCCTGAGAACTGGCTGGACACTGGGCGAAGCACTGAGACAGTTCAGTGGGCAGGTGACCTCAGCCTTTTGCCCTTCTATTATTTTTACTTATGTTTTTAAATGTAAAATAAAAACTGAATAGCATTTACCATTTTAACCTTTTTGTTTGTTTGTTTTTTGTAGAGGGGGTCTTGCTCTGTCGCCCAGGCTGGAGTGCAGTGGTGCAGTCATGACTCACTGCAGCCTCGACCTCCTGGGCTCAAGCGATTCTCCCACCTCAGCCTCCAGTTGCTGGGACCATAGGCATCCACCATGCGCACCTAATTTTTGTATATTGGTAGAGATCGGGTCTCACTTATTTGCCCAGATTCATTTTAACCTTTTCTACGTGTGCAATACAAGTGTGCGTTAAGGATATCCACAAAGCTGTGTAACTCTCCACGACCGTTCCCAGAGCCTTCCTAATCAGAAAACTGTAACCATTGCACAGTAACTGCCCTTCCCTGAACTCCCAGCGCCCGGCGAGGGGGGCTTACTGCTGAATAACACCGCACTGCGCATGTGCAGACCACATTTTGTTTATCCACTTATTCCTCCAGGGTCCCTGGGTTGTTTCCGCCCTCTGACTCCTGTGAACAGCGCTGCTGTGAACGTGGGTGTACAGCGCTTGCTTCAGTTCCTGCATTCAGCCCTTCTGGGTATACACTGAGGAGAGGAATTGCTGGGGTGCATGGTAATTCTATGTTTAGGGATTTGAGGATCCACCAAACCTTTCCATAGCTGCAGCTCCATCTTACATTCCCACTAGGTTCCCGTAAGAGTTCTACTTTATCTTTGTCCTCAACAACATTTATCATTTTCTGGTTTTAAAATGTATAGACACCCTAGTGGGGATGAAGTATTTTTCTCATTCTTATTTATTTATTTATTTATTTATTTTTTGAGACGGAGTCTTGCCCTGTCGCCCAGGCTGAAGTCAAAGTGGTGCGATCTTGGCTCATTGCAACCTCCACCTCCTGATTCAAGCGATTCTCGTGCCTCAGCCTCCTGAATAGCTGGGATTACAGGCGCCTGCCACCACACCCAGCAAATTTTTGTGTTTTTAATAGAGATGGGTTTCGCTAGGTTGGCCAGGCTGGTCTCAAACTCCTGGCCTCAAGTGATGGGCCAGCCTTGGCCTCCCAAAGTACTAGGATCACAGGTGTGAGCTACTGTGCCCAGCCTCTTTGCTTATTTTTTCAATTTTCGTTTATTTATTTTTTTGAGACTGAGTTTCACTTTTGGCCCCTAGGCTAAAGTGCAGTTGGCACGATCTCACCTCATTGCAACCTCTGTCTCCTGGGTTCAAGCAATTCTCCTGCCTCAGCCTCCCAAGTAGCTGGGATTACAGATGCCTGCCACCACACCCAGCTAATTCTGTATTTTTAGTAGAGACGGGGTTTCACTATGTTGGCCAGGCTGATCACGAACTCCTGACCTCAGGTGATCCGCCCGCCTCAGCCTCCCAAATTACATGGGATTACAGGGGTGATCCACCGTGCCTGTCCTCTTTGCTCATTTTTATGTTTTTTTTTCTTCTTTCTTTCTTTCTTTCTTTCTTTCTTTCTTTCTTTCTTTCTTTCTTTCTTTCTTTCTTTCTTTCTTTCTTTCTTTTTTTTGAGAGAGTCTTGCTCTGTGGGCTAGGCTGGGGTGCAGTGGCTATTCACGGCTCACTGCAGCCTCAAACTCCTGGACTCAAGTGATCACATGAGCCACCGTGCCCAGCCAGTTGTTTGTTTGTGGTTGTTGTTGAGTTTACTTATATTATTTTTTCCAATATGACATCATGAAAATTTTCCAATATTCAGATAATTTGAAGGGATATTCACTACCTAGATTATTTAGTGATTAATATTTTGCTATAGTTGATTTATCACTATGTATGCATTCGTCTTTTCATTTTTACAAACGGGGTCTGGGTATGTTGCCCAGGCTTGTCTCGAACTGCTGGACTACCGTGATCTTCCCGCCTCAGCCTCCCAAATTGCTGAGATTATAGGTGGGAGTCACAGCAGCAGGCCAGGATTGTTTTTATTAATCTTTCAGTGGCCTGCCAATGGTATATAAAAATACAGTCCATGTCTGTGTAGTCATCTGGTAACTGTTTTAGCATCCTAGCACACACCCGAGAAAAAGAAACTTTAAAAATAGCTAAAATAACGAAATAACTAAATGGGCCAGCGCGGTGGCTCACGCTTATAATCCCAGAACTTTGGAAGCCTGAGGCGGGTGGAGGCGTCTGAAGTCAGGAGTTGGAGACCAGCCTGGCCAACATAGTGAAACCCTGTCTCTACTAAAAATACAAAAAATTAACCAGGTGTGGTGGTGGGTACCTGTAATCCCAGCTACTCGGGAGGCTGAGGCAGGAGAATTGCTTGAACCCAGGAAGCAGAGGTTGCAATGCACCGAGATCACGCCATTGCACTCCAGCCTGGGTAACAAGAGCCAAACTCTGTCTCAAATAAATAAATAAAATAACTAAATGGAAATTCTAGAACTGAAAAATGCGACATCAGAAATAAAAAATTCCCTAAATAGGCTTGACAGCAGAAGAGAGATAACAGAATAACGGAAGAGTCAGTGTGAGACTAGCTGGATAATAGAAATTATTCAGTCTGGGGTGGGATGGTGGCTCACACTTGTAATCTCAGCACTTTGGGAGGCCAAGGCAAGCAAGTCATTTGAGCTCAGGAGTTAGAGACCAGCCTGGGCAACATGGCAAAACCCCACTTGAATTTCTACGAAAAATACAAAAATTAGCTGGGCATGGTGGCACATGCCTGTAGTCCCAGATACTCAGAGGCAGAGGCAGGAGGATCCCTTGAGCCCAGGAGGTTGAGGATACAGTTAGCCAAGATGACACTACTGCACTCCAACCTGGGCGACAGAGTGAGACTCCATCTTAAAAAAAAAAAAAAAATCCTAGCACTTTGGGAAGCTAAGGAGGGCAGATTGCTTTAGCCCAGGAGTTCAAGACCAGACTAGGCAACATAGAGAGACCTCCATCTGTACAAAAAATTCCAAAAATTAGCCAGGTGTGGTGGTGCACACCTGGAGTCCCAGATACTCAGGAAGCTGAGGTGGGAGGATCATCTGAGCCTGGGGATGTCAAGACTGCATTGAGCCATGATCATGCCACTGCACTCCAGTCTGGGTGACAGAGCAAGACTCCATTTCGAAAAAAAAAAAAAAGATGCAAGTAAAAGAAGGTATTTTTGTATAGAGTCAATAATATATAAAAAGGCAAAAATAGAGAAAATAATGAAGCCAAAGATAAACAAAATTAATAAATTGAACTGAATCAGAAAAAAAGAACACAAATTACTAATATCAGGACTGAGAGAAGGGATATAACTCTAGATTCTGCAGACATTAAAAGATAATAAGGGACTGTAATGAACAACTTTATTAATAATCTATAGTTAACCTACAGTTAATATCATACTTTCTGGCAAAACATTGGTTATTTTCTCCCTAAAATCAAGAGTAAAGTAAGGATATCCATGACACTTCTATTCAACATTGTCCTGGAAGTCTTAGTGCAATAAAGCAGGAAAAATATATAAAAGGTATAAAGGACTTGGCGTGGTGGCTCATGCCTATAATCTCAGCATTTTGGGAGGCTGAGGCTGGAGGATCACTTGAGGCCAGGAGTTTGAAACCAGCCTAGGCAACATAGTGAGACCTTGTCTCTAAAAATTTTTTTAAAAATTTGCGGGGCATGGTGGTGCACACCTGTAGTCCCAACTACTTAGGAGGCTGAGGTGGGACGATCACTTGAGCCTGGGAGTTGGAGGCTGCAGTGAACTATGATCATGCCACTGCACTCCTGCCTGGGCACCAAAGCAAGACTCCATGTCAAATAAATACCTCAAGGCCAGGCGTGGTGGCTCACGCCTGTAATCCCAGCACTTTGGGAAACCAAGGTGGGTGAATCATGAGGTCAGCAGTTCGAGATCAGCCTGACCAGCATGATGAAATCCCGTCTCTACTAAAAATACAAAAAAATTAGCCAGGCATGGTGGCGGGTGCCTGTCATCCCAGCTACTTGGGAGGCTGAGGCGGGAGAAGCGCTTGAAATCGGAAAGCGGAGGTTGTAGTGAGCCGAGATCGTGCCACTGTACTTTAGCCTGGGCAATAAGAGCAAAACTCCTCTCAAAAAAAAAAAAAAAAAGAAAGAAAGAAAGAAGTTTACCTATTAGCATAACTGCCAAAAAGCCCTTAAAAAATCCTTTATCTCCTGCAATCCAAAACAACGTATTTCCCCAGTTAGCAT
>NW_012103043.1:238135-243511 GCF_000951045.1 Mandrillus leucophaeus
GAGCCGAGATCGTGCCACTGTACTTTAGCCTGGGCAATAAGAGCAATACTCCTCTCAAACAAAAAAAAAAAAAAAAAAAAAAAAACTCCTCTCAAAAAAAAAAAAAAAAAAAAATTAAAACAAAAAACCAAAGTGCGCAAGGCCATCCACTCCGATATCCCACCCCACACATCGGCGTCCCATCCCTTCACCATCAGGGCTGTCACTTTGCTGCCAGAGCCTTGTTTAAGTTGAGATCCCCCGCCTTGCCTGCAGTTCAGCTGTGCTCCACTAACCCCCAGGGTCTCATCTTCATTTCTGCCCACCCGCCAGCCAGTCTCTGCATGTGCCAGCTGGGCTCTGACACGGGGCACTCTGCTTCATGCTGTTGATGGGTGTGTCTGGATCTGTCATGTTCTCTCCCCAAGGAATCAAGAGTGCTTAGCAACAGCCTCTGAGTCCCATGGCTCTTGGAGTTCCTCCCCACCTCTCAGGTGCCCAGGGCGCTGCACCAATGACACTGCCTCCCAATGTCTCCCATCCCATTCCCCCTGGTGACAGTTCTTACTGTCATACTGCGACCCAGGCCAGGGGCTCTCAGTTCTCCACCTGCCACCTTGGCATCTACAAGGACGGAACACCACAAAATGCTGGAAACATGAGAAGAGTGACGGCTCCCCGTTGCCACCCTGCTGGCGCGGGATCCAATAGCGGAGTGCTATCCTTCAGGTGGGCTTCCCAGGGCCACCCACCAGACACCCACTGTTGAGGTCAAGTTCCCTAGAAGCAAAGCCTGAAAGCGAGGATTCTTGTTCTCGGGCTGTTGCTGAGCGTGTGCTCAGGAGAGTGGGGAAGTCCGTGCTGCCTTCCGGTGGTGCTGAGCCCTGAAGTTTCCAAGAGAAGCTTACTGGATCTTACTTCCGGAGGCCAGGACCCCCGATCAGGGTGTCAGCAGGGCCATGCTCTCTGAAGGCTCCAGGGGACAGTCTACCCCCTGCCTTTCTCCCAGCATCTGGCATTGCTGGACCCACTGGGCATTCCTTGGCTCACACATGCCCCCTCCCATCTCCACCTCGGTCATCACATGGCCTTCTCCTGTATGCAGCTCTTCTCTTCTGAGGACTTCATCAGTCTTACTGGGTTAAGGACCTACCCTACTCCAGTATGACTTCATCTTCATTTACGTGGTTTTTGTTGTTGTTGTTTTGCTTTGTTAAGAGGCAGGGTCTTGCTCTGTTGGCCAGGCTGAAGTGCAGTAATGTGGCCAAAGCTCAGTGCAGGCTCAACCTTCTGGGCTCCAGCAATCTTCTCACCTCAGCCTCCAAAGTAGCTGGCACCACAGATGTGTACCAACATGCCCAGCTAATTAATTTAAATGTTAATTACATCTGCAAACACCTTATTTCTAAATAACTTCACATTCACAGGTACGATGAGCTGGAACTTTGGCATCTCTGGGGGACACAACAGAAACCTAGAGGGACTCACCATCCTGGTTTGCCTGGGACTTTCCCAGGTTTTGGTGCTGAAAGCCCTGCTTTCCAAGAACTTCCTTAGTCTTGGGAAAACTGAGATGCCTGGTCACTGTGGAAGTAGGACAGGGCTGGCTGGTGGAGTGGAGACTGCTGAGCAGAAGTCTGTCTCTGTTAGAGGTCAGTTTCCATCATTCCACATGAAAGCGCTGGGGCAGACACTGAGAACTTCACAGATCTGAACTACCTTTTGGCAAAGCAGGGACGCCCATGTATCAGCCATTGTCAGGGTTCTACCTCTGGGTCTGGAGGGCTGCTGTGTGGGTGGCTGTCATTCCCCAGGACAATTCTCCAAGACCAAGGCCATGAGCCACCAGGAGGCAACAGTCAGCAGGTGGGGACCAGTAGGCTGACCTCAAAAGGGGATCTGAACAGAGTCATCTGTGCACGCCCATCCCCTTGTCCTCCCAGTAAATGGCCCGCCGCCCCACCTACTCACCTGGGTAAACGCATACCTCGACTCTTGTGCACCTTGGTAAACACACACCTGTCCGTCCAGGTAAATGCCCCACTCACTCACCTGCACAGCGCTCACCTGCCTCTGGGGCCGCTCAAGGCTCAGCTGGTGGGCAATGCTTAACACTCCCCACTCCCACCTTGGATCTCATCGTCCACCTCCAGATCCAGCTGGCATTGCCCATGCCTGTCCCTGTGCACTGCCTCCGCCTTGGCGCCAGTCACAGATGTCTGCTACCTGCACCCCCATAGTGGCTGGCTTTTGAACCCACTCTCAGCCACTTTTCTCTCCTGTCCTCCTCCCCAAAGTGAGCCTCCCCCAGAGAGGCGTCAATGCTTGCCACAAACACAAGTGCAATCATGGCGCCCTCACTTCAGATGCCCAGAGTGAGTGGTCCTCAGTGCCTGGAAGCCCTGGACTCTGCCACCTCTCCCATCTGTCCCCTCCCTCCTCACTCTCAGCTGCTCAGGCTCCTGGTCAGCTCCTCCAATGCACGGAGCTCGCACCCACCCTGGCTCCTTGATACCCTATCCTGGGGCTCCCGGCACCTCTGCAAAGAGGCCTTCCCTGCTGTCCCCACCTGCACCTCCCTAGACAATCCCAGTGCTTGCGGCTGCCACCATTTCTTTCCTCGATTAAAGAACAGACCTGATTGTTTCCAGGACTGGATGAAGCTGAGGCAGATGAAGGGGGCAGGGATCTGGAGGGGCTGGGGGAGAATTAGAGGCCACAGAGGAATGGAGCTTTGGGTGCGCACGGACAGACCACTGGATTTGGTCAGTCAGGGCCGAGACGCAGGAGCAGCTAGGACCCAGGGAGCTGGGGGGTTAGATCCCTTAGGTCCTGCACATGCAAAAGTGAGGCTGAAGTAGGGGAGTGGTCCCTCGGCATGTGAGCCCAGGGGCTTCCCGAGCCAAGTGGCAGCCAGAACAGTGGGGAGGGGCAGCCATGAAGGTGGGGAGGGGGCGCTGGCCCCGCTCAGGGTTGGTTGGGGTGGAGGAAGCCCGGGCCCAGGCCGTCTCCCGCTGGGTCGAGGCCACCCCGCCTCGAGGGCGCGGCCGTCCGGATCCCCTGATTGCTTTCTTTCATCCCGGTGCCTTTCTCAGCCACAGACGCCTGCTAATGCCTCCTTTATCACGGAATTAGGGGATTTAGGGCCGGTCACACAAAGGGGCCCTCGATAGCGGCCATAATCAAACTCCAATCGGCGGATCTCGGGCGGTCCGGGGAAGAAAGGAGCGCCGGGGATTAGCGCGGCACCGCGGCCGGGCAGGCGGAGATAGCATCGGCGCCGCTGCGGGGCTGAAGCCGCGGAGGGCTCCGCCGCGCACGGAGAAAGGCCGGCTTAGCTCCTGGAGCCGGGGATTCTGAAGCCATTAAGGGAGGCATTAACACCCAAGTTAATCTGCTTTGGTCGCTCAATTGTCAGCATCGTACGCGCTGGGGGCTGAGGAAACTTGGCTCCCAGCGACCACAGGGCCTTGCCACCCGGCAGTCCAGAGCTACGAGCTGGTATCAGTTTCCCCAGCTATCACCTGGCCAAGGCGGGCCCTGGAGCCAAAAGGGAGATGCGCACGTTGGTGGGCTGGCCAACGGGTCTGGATGAATGGATCCCCCGCCCCTGCCAGCCTTCCTGGGTGATCAGGGAACTCAGAGAAGGATGCTCCTGCCCCTCCCGACCCACACCACTTGTGGACCCTGATCGCCAGTGCTGCCCTGGGTGCCACCCACACACTGAGCTTGGGTTGCATGGCAACATGCGTGACACACCTGTTCCCATCAAGCAGGATCAGGGGGCAGCCTGCAGACTGGGTGGATGCTGACTGAGGGCAGCTAGCAGCCCCCTTGCAGACCCTCCATCTTCCCTTTGGGGTCCCTGTCCAGGTACAGCCCCCTGAAGGCCTCTGTTGACTAACTCACTGACAGAGCAGAAGTGACACCACCTGCTCTCAATCCATCCTCACTCTTCATCTTCAGTCTTTTCTCACTAGGCGGCAGAGGGAAGGACTGGGCCTCCACAGGTCCCAGGTAGGTCCTTTGTCTCTGCCTGAGTTTTCCTATCTGAGGAATGGAGCCGGCTAAGGAAAGGCCCAGCCAGGATGTGCCAGTATGGTGTGTGGCCTGTGCTCACTGCCACCTTCTGTGGGGACACAACCCCAACGCAGACTCCTTCTCCTGTTCCTGCCAACAGGCCCCCAGAGTAGGCGACTCAGAGGGGTGTGCCTACACCTGCCTCCTCTTCCATGGGGATGTGGCAAGGCCACCGTGCCTTACATGAGCCTACAGGCAGCAGTAAGTGGCTGGACTGGAGCTGGCCAGGCAGGCAGGATGGGGTGGGCAGTAGCAGAGGAGAGGCTAGTGGAGCGCTCTGGTTCCCCATCTTCTTTCCCATGGCTGAGACTAGGGACATTGGGACAAAAAGTGACAAGTGGAGGAAGAGACGCAGTCATAAGTACATTTGTCTTTCTTCCCTCTCACCTCCCTCCCTCCCTTTGTTCCTTCAGCAGTGACCAAGGACCATCCAAGCCCGGTGGAGGGGACACAGGCGTGAACCACAGGCCCAGGCTCTGCCCTCTGGGAGCTTGGGTCCGAGGACACAGTTAGACAATCGGATGGGAGGGCGCCGTTCTGGAAAGGGAAACAGGCACCCCACCTGCACATGAGCCAGGCAGGGCCTGCAGGGCAGTGTGAATTACAGGGGAAAGGAGGGGGGAGAGGAAGAGTGTTCCAGGGCGAGGAAGCCGCGCCCGCAGCGATCTGGAGTGCGGTGGGGAGCACGTGAGGCGGGAGAAGCCCAGTTCTGGGACACGCAGGCCAGCTCTAGGCAGGGGAAAGGAGGGGCGGGAGGAGCGGGAGGCCAGGGAGTGTCCCCTCAGGCTGGTGAGTCAGGATGGCCCAGGCAGCCTCCAGCGTGGGCCTCCGCTGGTCCCGGGAGGCGCCGTCAGAGGCTCGGGGAGGGTAGACGATATGGCTGGGCCGGCGAGAATCCAGGGGCTGCAGGCGAGGACGGGGACTCGCGATGAAACCCGAAGGTCAGGGGCTGGTGGCAGCAACCGCGAGGGACCTCCAGGCCGCCCAATCAACCTCGGACGAGGCGTCGAGCCGGCGGCGGTGCAGGCGGCCGGGGTCTGAGCAGCACGGCTGCAGACCTAGCAGCCCCGGCAGGGCGCGTGCGCAGCCCCGGGCTACTGGGCGCGCCCTCGTGACGCCATCAGCGCGCGCCGCTCCAACTTCCGCGCGCAAGCATGGTGGTCCCCACAGTCTGTGCGCTCCGAGAACGCGATCCGACTCGGCGGCCCTACCTGCCTGGATGGCCGGTCCGCGAGACTGAGGAAGTCCATTCCTTTTTCGGAAATGGGCCCCAGGAAGCCTCTCGGTGTGGCTGGGTACTGAGTGGGGCCCGGGTGA
>NW_012103043.1:245076-247709 GCF_000951045.1 Mandrillus leucophaeus
GGTGCGGTGGCTCACGAGGTCAGGAGATCGAGACCATCCTGCCTAACACAGTGAAACCCCTTCTCTACTAAAAATACAAAAAAAAAAAAAAAAAATTATCTGGGCGTGATGGTGGGCACCTGTAGTACCAGCTACTCAGGAGGCTGAGGCAGGAGAATGGCGTGAACCCCGGAGGTGGAGCTTGCAGTGAGCTGAGATCACGTCACTGCACTCCAGCCTGGGCGACAGAGCGAGACTCTATCTCAAAAAAAAATGCAACTTGGCTCCCTCCAGGCCCCTGCCTGCCTCTCCAGCCTCCAGCTCTTTCCTGCACAGACACCTTTCCCCTTGGGTCTCAGCCCCAAGACTGGAGGCTGCTTACTTCTTGAGGGAATGTGTGAAGCAGCCTACAGTGTGGGTTCTATCTACCAGAGTAGGTAGCTCCTCCATGCTCATGGCCCCAAGGGACTCAGACCCAGCTCCATCAACATTTCTGGCTGTGCTACCTGATGTCTGTCCTGTGATTCAAAGCATAAACAAGGTGACCCTGAGAATGGCAGGGGTCCAGGGAGGATGGAGACCCATGCCATCCTACACCCTGCTCTCAGCTAGTGCAGCCTCAGCCCCTTCCTTTGGAGAGGGACAGGGACAGGACTCAATGCAGGTGTGCAGTGAGTGGCTGGCATCTCTGGAGGTCAGGATGTGGGGGCGGGGGGTTCCCTTCAGGCAGCTGCGAGGCCTTGGCTGCTCCCAGAACTGCCTGGAACCTGGGGAGACTGTAAACAGCCTCCTGCAACCCCAAGAAAAAAGCTGCCATGTGTGAGGGCTTGCTCTGCACTAAGCATGATTCTCAGCACCTGCAGGGAGTACAGCAAGTGGATGCTGAGGCCTAGAGGGCAGGCCCCAGAGAGCTGAGTGCCCCTCCAGGTTTCAGGGCTGGCACTGTGGACCAGTGCGGCCCACTGCCTGCTTGCCAGCCCACAACAAAGCTTCTGAGGTGCAGAACCAGTGGCCTGAGCTCCAGGGACAGGAAGCATCTTGGTGTGGGGTTCTCGTGGTGGCACTTGCATGCCCTAGTGCACAGGGGCAGGAGGGGAGGCTCTGTTGCCTGGGCCCTTTCTCTACTGTAGCAACAGATTGGGAAGTCTGCCATGAGCATGGAGAGTGCATGGCCATCCCGTCACAGCACAGGTTGAGTGCTGAGCCACCCCCAGCCCTCCCTAGCCCGGCGGCTCTCCCTAAGGAGGCTTCCAAACCCTTTGCTCCCTTCGTACCCCCAAACCCATGCTTGGCTGTCACCTCTGGCCCTTTGCACCCCAGACTCCTCCCCAGCTGCACATTCCCGGGATTCCAGGGATCCGGTGCTGTGTGAGGTCATCAGGACAGGGCAGTCTCCCCAGGGACGGGACCTGTTCACATGGAGTTTCTGGCTGGCAAAAGCTTATTCTCCAGTCCGAGCCAAACGCTTGCATGACTTTTCCCCCACGGAGGCACTTGGACAGGAAGCTGGTTTTTCTGCACAGCCGGGGCACTGACTGATCCCATCCTGCCCGAGTGTCCTCCGCGTGGCTCACAGGCTGTGGAAAGAGGAGCTTGGCCCCATGGGGACATGCCAGTTCAGAGCTCTGGCCTCCAGCCAGAGGGACACCTTCCTCTGAGGCTCATGACTGTGGCATGAGGTGCCCAGAGAGCCCTGGCCAGGCAGCCCCACTCCCTGCTGCCCCAGGGCAGCTGCCTCCCAGCCTGGGTGAAGGAACAAGGAAGGGCCCCTGCCCAGAGCCTTTGGGCAGCAGAGGCCAGACACCCCCACCGAGTTCAGAGGCCCCAGCATGCCCTCATCTCCTCCTCCTCACAAGCAGCGCATTTCACTCACTCAGGAGCTGGGCATGCCCCGGAGAGGCCCTGGGCAACCCAACCCTTCCCTAAGCTTCCCTGTGGGTGAGGGGCAGGCAGTCGTCCTGGGGACTCCATCTCCTGGGCCCAGCCTCCTGCTCTGAACACTGCTCTCTGCCAGGCCACCCTGAGGCCTTGTGAACACACCCTTTTACCCATATCATGGGATCTTGCCCACAGGCCACAGAGAAGGCCAGGGTGCAGCCCAGATCCTTCTTGGCCTGGCGCTGGGCTTCTCAGGGAGCCAACACTGTGGCCACAGCTACCCTTTCCTGGGTGGACACTAGGCTTTCCCTGTACCCCTACTGCAGTGTCCTCAGATGAAGGTGGCCTGGTCCCCTGCAGAGGCACAGCCACCAATCGCATGCACAGATGGGCCCATACAGGGACAAACACAGGACAGGAGACTGCAACAGGATCCGGTTTATTCTGCCTTGGCAGGGTGGTCCTGAGAGTGGTAGGTGCCACCCTGTCCCGGGCGGAGGGAGGGCCCGAGGGCCAGTTAAGGCCAATGGCGGGAGAAGCGAGGGGCTGCAGCCCCTGGAATGCGGTGAAGCCAGGCCGAGGCCCGGAGGCAGCTGTGGTAGGCCGGGGCAGGGTGGAAGGCACCGGACTGGGACCGGGCCAGGGCTACAGGGCCGAGGACCCAGGCCACACGGGCACCCCGGGAGGCGGGGCACAGGTCACATGACACAGAACATGAAACACAGGCACAGGGCTCACAGTAAGCACATGGACAAGTGGGCACGGGGTCACAGGCC
>NW_012103043.1:249274-252382 GCF_000951045.1 Mandrillus leucophaeus
CTGGCCCTGGCGGGCACAGCGCCTCTCCCGTGACCTGGGCCGGCCCGCTGGATGAGCCCCCGGATCACGGTCGCTGGCATTTTATTTACCTTCCTCCATGACAACCCCAGGCGAGTCCCCGGGGCCCCGAGAGGAGGGGGTGACTGGCCAGGGCCATCGGCAGCGGCAGCTGGGGCCTGCATAGGGCTGCCTCGGGGCGACTGGCAGGATGGCCGCGAGCCTCGGGGGCCGTAGCCCCCAGCGCATGGAATGTGCCCCGGGACCCAGGAGCTCCAGGAGCCGCGCTTGTGAGACAGAGCTTGCGCTGCTTGGAGCTAGTGAGCCACCGGCCACGGCAGGGATTTAAGCAGAGCTTGGAGGCAGAGGGATGAGATGGTGCATCTCTTGAGGTCACTTCAGGAGATGACACTCCTGTGGCTAAGTGTAGCCTGCCAGATACAGCTAAAAGCTGGTCATTGTTCCCAGGTCAGGCCTGGTCAGTGGAGAATTAAGTGGGCGATGGGTGGTGGATGAGTGTGGTTTGGCAGAGGGGACAAATGTGACAACAGTGTAATAAGGGCCATGTTGGGGAGGGTCAGGGGTCAGGGCCTGGCCCAACCTGAGCAGAAGGGAGGCTGCTCTCAGGGATACTTGTCAGGTAGGAATGGGTGGAGTGGAACTACAGGGCCACCATGTTTCCCATGGGTCACCCATGTTTTTGGCCTTGTCATGTTTATCCGTGATCCTCAGTGTTCTCTGTGGTCCTCCCAGCGCCCCTTTCAGGCTGTGCTTTCAGTTCGCCAATGTCCCTGCATCATCTCTGCCCCTGTCCCTTGTGTGTCTGTTCAGTCCATGTTCCCAGGTCTTGAGGTGGCCCCTGGTTCTGTGCCCCTTACCTAAGACCCTGTGCAGGGAATCTGTGAAAACACAGAGGAAATAAAGAGTGAGGAAAATACTACTCTTTCATCCTCGACCAAGATAGTGTTTGTTGTGAGTGCTGAGAGGGACACAACCCCCAAACCAGCATTCTCTTTGTTGGCTAAGAGGAGACAGACCCACTGACAGAAGTCATTGGCTTTTTTGAATACTAAGCTCTGACTGCCATTCATCATCTACACAGGAACAGAAAGCCCAGTGTGGAGGAGGTGGCACGCAGCAGTGTGTGAGGGGAACGTCAAGGAATCTGGGGAGCGGGAGGATGGAGCGGGGTAGCTGCCTGGAGGCCTCAGTCCCACAGTGGTGAGGATAAGGCTGGAGGTTAGCCATGCCCTGCCCTAGGTGTAGTCACCACCTCACCTGCTCCCTCGTCCTTTTCTGTGAGGCCATTGTCCCTCCTGGGCACAGTTGGTAAGGTTCAGATTCCAGACTGTGACTTTAACTGGCCACTGTGGCTCTGGCTGGAGCAGGACATGGTGACCTGGAGTCTCCATCCAGTCCTCCAATGTGCACTTAGCCACCTCCTGGGGCTCTCCCCAGCACTGGCCGAGTGTCCTGGTTAGTGGGGAGACGTGGAGCACCATGCTAGAAATCAAGACCCTTCTGCCTGCAGGCTAGCTTGGAGACCCATCCACATGTCTCTGCCCCTCTGCTCCTAAGGGCCCCAGTGTTCTTAGTCTATGCTACTCCCTGCTGCAAGCCTCCTCTTTGCAGTCTGGTTAAATGCAACTTGGCAGGCCGGGTGCGGTGGCTCACGAGGTCAGGAGATCGAGACCATCCTGCCTAACACAGTGAAACCCCTTCTCTACTAAAAATACAAAAAAAAAAAAAAAAAAATTATCTGGGCGTGATGGTGGGCACCTGTAGTACCAGCTACTCAGGAGGCTGAGGCAGGAGAATGGCGTGAACCCCGGAGGTGGAGCTTGCAGTGAGCTGAGATCACGTCACTGCACTCCAGCCTGGGCGACAGAGCGAGACTCTATCTCAAAAAAAAATGCAACTTGGCTCCCTCCAGGCCCCTGCCTGCCTCTCCAGCCTCCAGCTCTTTCCTGCACAGACACCTTTCCCCTTGGGTCTCAGCCCCAAGACTGGAGGCTGCTTACTTCTTGAGGGAATGTGTGAAGCAGCCTACAGTGTGGGTTCTATCTACCAGAGTAGGTAGCTCCTCCATGCTCATGGCCCCAAGGGACTCAGACCCAGCTCCATCAACATTTCTGGCTGTGCTACCTGATGTCTGTCCTGTGATTCAAAGCATAAACAAGGTGACCCTGAGAATGGCAGGGGTCCAGGGAGGATGGAGACCCATGCCATCCTACACCCTGCTCTCAGCTAGTGCAGCCTCAGCCCCTTCCTTTGGAGAGGGACAGGGACAGGACTCAATGCAGGTGTGCAGTGAGTGGCTGGCATCTCTGGAGGTCAGGATGTGGGGGCGGGGGGTTCCCTTCAGGCAGCTGCGAGGCCTTGGCTGCTCCCAGAACTGCCTGGAACCTGGGGAGACTGTAAACAGCCTCCTGCAACCCCAAGAAAAAAGCTGCCATGTGTGAGGGCTTGCTCTGCACTAAGCATGATTCTCAGCACCTGCAGGGAGTACAGCAAGTGGATGCTGAGGCCTAGAGGGCAGGCCCCAGAGAGCTGAGTGCCCCTCCAGGTTTCAGGGCTGGCACTGTGGACCAGTGCGGCCCACTGCCTGCTTGCCAGCCCACAACAAAGCTTCTGAGGTGCAGAACCAGTGGCCTGAGCTCCAGGGACAGGAAGCATCTTGGTGTGGGGTTCTCGTGGTGGCACTTGCATGCCCTAGTGCACAGGGGCAGGAGGGGAGGCTCTGTTGCCTGGGCCCTTTCTCTACTGTAGCAACAGATTGGGAAGTCTGCCATGAGCATGGAGAGTGCATGGCCATCCCGTCACAGCACAGGTTGAGTGCTGAGCCACCCCCAGCCCTCCCTAGCCCGGCGGCTCTCCCTAAGGAGGCTTCCAAACCCTTTGCTCCCTTCGTACCCCCAAACCCATGCTTGGCTGTCACCTCTGGCCCTTTGCACCCCAGACTCCTCCCCAGCTGCACATTCCCGGGATTCCAGGGATCCGGTGCTGTGTGAGGTCATCAGGACAGGGCAGTCTCCCCAGGGACGGGACCTGTTCACATGGAGTTTCTGGCTGGCAAAAGCTTATTCTCCAGTCCGAGCCAAACGCTTGCAT
>NW_012103043.1:257042-259312 GCF_000951045.1 Mandrillus leucophaeus
GGCCCGGAGGCAGCTGTGGTAGGCCGGGGCAGGGTGGAAGGCACCGGACTGGGACCGGGCCAGGGCTACAGGGCCGAGGACCCAGGCCACACGGGCACCCCGGGAGGCGGGGCACAGGTCACATGACACAGAACATGAAACACAGGCACAGGGCTCACAGTAAGCACATGGACAAGTGGGCACGGGGTCACAGGCCGTGGGCACGGGGTCACAGGCCAGATGCACACCCAGCCATGGCTGGTCCAGACACCAGGACACAGTGGTGGTGTCACACAGACCACAGGGGGGACACATGGACTTGACAGCCACAATGCACAGACCAGGCTACAGAGCTCGAGGGACGTGGGAAGGGCCTTTTGGCACTACTGCACTGTAATCATGTGAGACAAAGGTGGTGGGGCACTCTGGAGGTGCCTGGGGCGGTCCCCTTGCAGCCTCTCTAGGCTTAGTCTGTCTTCCACACTTTGTTGAGCAGCTTCACCACTTCATCATAGATGATAAACACTATGGCCACATCCAGGCAGACCCGGCCCAGGCGCGGGACAGTGCCCTTGTAGAATCTGGGTGGGAGGAGGGGTGGAGAGAGGAAGGCAGGTCAGTGCAGTGTCCCTGCATAGGGCAATCCCCAGATGCTGAAGGGGGAGGCACAGAGGCCTGAAGGGGACGGCATAGGGCATGGGAAGGCCAGGTAGGCCCGGAAAGGTCTGAGGTGGGGACAATAGCCCTGCCCCTCCCCTACTCACGCCTTGAGCCCCTCCTTCCTCAGGATCTGCAAGCCGCAGTCCCACGTGTTCCGGTATTTGTGTGCCTCCAGGCCCTGCGGGACGTCAGCAGGCAGGGGCTCAGCAGCTAGCTCTGGCCCGGTGCCCCCTTCCCATCGCATTCCCAGTCCCCGCACCTGCATCCGGGTCTTAATCACATCCAGAGGAGTGTTTCCAAAGACACTGGCTGCGCCTGCAATAGCTCCGAAGACCCCAGTGATCAGAGGGTTCATGGGCTTGTTGGGGTTGTCCCCTGGATATGAGGAGTAAGGTGTGGTCAGAGGGTGCCGGGAGGAGCCTGGATCAGCACCTCAAAAGGTGGGTGCCCGCCGCCCAGGGGTGGTCTCAAGGAGAGGAGAGCAGTTGGCCCTGTGCAGAGACAGGGCCCTGTGGTGCAGACACACCTCGGTACCAGTTGCGCAGGGAGGTCATGACGAAGAAGCGGATGGCCTGGTTCGAGCCCTGCTTCAGGACGGTGGCTGTGAGGCCCTGGTACGTCCCCTTCAGCCCTGGGGGAAGGCAGGCACGGGTTTGCCCTGCAGCCTCTCAGGCCCTGGCTGGGAATTGGTGTGTGTGGAGGGTGGGTGCTGCACAGAGCCCAAGGCAGGATGGAAGGTGCAGGCCCTTCCTACCCTGGCCCAGGTCCCTGAGCCCTAGCGGGAAGGTCCAGTGGCGCACCTTGTTCCCGCACAATCTCCCTAACCCCGTGGAAGAATCCTCTGTACTTGGGGTTTGGAGAAGTCTGGTCATGGATGAACTTCACCTGAGAGAGAGAAGCAAGAGCACAGGTTCTCGGCAGCCACCTGAGTGGGTCCTGGTTAGCAGGCAGGCCCAGGGCCCATCCAGGGTGGAGGAAACTGGGGCTGCAGCTCTTCCCCCAGAAGCAGTGTAGCCAAGGCCGCCCTGGGCCGCCCACACGGACCATGCCCCAGGACACAGGGCAGCCCGCACAGACCATGCCCCGGGACACAGGGCAGCCCACACGGACCATGCTCCGGGACACAGGGCAGCCCTGGTGAGCCGCCTCTACCTTTACGTTTGCCGCTCTTTTCCAGTTTTCGCAGTGAACGCGTCATTTTGTTTTCTGCTTTATAAAAGCATTTTGTAAATAAGGCTGCCTTTAGCATAGATTCAGCCTCCACGGATGGCCCTTCGTGGCAGGCGTCCTGCTCCAAGGCCCCGCGGTCACCCCGCGTCCAGGAGACCCTCCCCAGCTTGCCGGTTGCCCCTGGAGCACCGGGCCAGTGCGGCCGCCAGTCTCCGAACTCCCTGCGTGTCCGGGGTCCTCGCCAGGACCTTCCCCACCTTGATGGTCTCCATGGGGCACACGACCACCACGGCCTCGGCCACGCCGGCGCCTAGGCCACACAGCAGCCCGCGCGTGCTGTCCAGCCGTCCCTGTGCATCCCGCATGTGGTTGCTGAGGAACTCGAACATTCCGAACCTGGAGGCGGGAGGCGGGTGAGAGGGGCTGCCGCGGCCGAGACCCTCCTCCCGCAGCAGCCCCGG
>NW_012103043.1:260382-270475 GCF_000951045.1 Mandrillus leucophaeus
CGGGGCTGCGGGAGGCGGGGCTGCGAGAAGCGGAGCCGTGGCCCAGCCCCAAGCTATGGGTCAAGGTGCACAGTATGCCGCTCCGCAGGGAAGCGGGCCTCGGGTCTGCGCGACTGGCGAGAGCAGCGGGATCCCCGGGGATCCCGGAGGCCAGGGGCATACCCTCCCCGAAAACACGTGGGGCTAGCCCAGTCCCTGAGGAACTCTAACGTTTCGAAGCTGGAGGAGGAAGGCGGGTGGCCGGTGAGAAGGGGCTACGCCGCCGGGTCCCCCTCCCGCAGCGGCCACGGGCTGGGACTCACCTGCCGGTTTCCACCCACACCTTTCCCGGATTTAGAGTTCCTGCGTTCAGCGAACAAGGTCCGGAAAGACCCCAAATGCAAGCGGCTGTATTCTCCTAGGCAGCTTCTCTGGGCGCAGGTCCCACACCCCCAGAGGGCCCAGCAAATCTTTAATGGACTGCGGGGCCTAGGAAACTGGCCCCTGTCCCTCCCACCCACACCAGCACCAAGCAGAGCACCTTTGCCTGGATAAACCGACTTTAATATTTAAGATTGCCAGGAGGCTCAGAGTCCTGTTATGAGGTCCGGTACCTCCAAACAAGACGTGTTTGAAGACGTGTTCACGTAGTCTTCAAACTGGCCTGGAGGGGGCAGCTCCAGCCAGTCGGGGGCGCCCAGGAGGAATCCCTGGCTCCAGCAGGAGGGCCCAGAGTCCAGACCCTGCTGGTGGCTGAAGATGGTCTTGCGCTGTCAGCCTCTACCCTGGCCTCCCCAGGCTCTAGGATGGCTCAGAGGTTGCCATCATTGGGTTTCACCAAAAATAAATATTGTCCAGGTGTCCCTGCCTCCCACTGCGGTCCCCTGTGCTGCTGGAGTGACACACTCCTTGGAGAAGTTAGTAACTCTGCAGGTAGAGTGGGTGGAGACAGCGCCCACTACACGCAGAAGTTGTACATTGGAGGCTGGTGAAGTTGGGAGCAGAGGCATATCCATAGGGGAAGCTGGCAGGGCCTGCTATCAACCTCAGCTGCTGGCCTGCAGAGGGGGAAAGCCCACAATGAGCAGAGCTCTTCCTGCCCATGGGGGTCCTCTCCTGGCTACCCTGAGTAGCCGGGGCCCAGGAAGCAGGGTCTATAGGACCAGCCCTTACCACCCAGAAGCTGAGGCACCGAGAGAGTAGGCACCCAGAGGCAAGGAGTGTGTGGTCAGCCAGAGAAGCTGGCCTGGCTAGAGGATAAGCTAGTCCCCAAATGGGACACTTACTTAGTGCAATCAGCTGGGTCTCATTCATGCCCATCAAAATCTAAAAAAACCAGAATGGCATTAATGGTGGAGGGACACACTCAGCAGGAGGCTCGAGACCCACCAGCATGCTACACACTCACACCACACCCTCAGGCCTGTGTTGGCCCAGCAGTGTCCCAGCACCCCACAGTCTCTCCAGTCTGCTCGACAGCCAGGCTGCCCTGGGCAGGTTCTCAGGTGCAAAGTTCCTCCCAGCACACACCAGCAACAGTCTTGCTGCCCAGGGGCCAGGCCCAGCAGGACACAGCAGCAGTTCACAGCTAGGCAGGCAGCCCCATCAGAAGGCAGGCACCCTTACAGCAGGGAGGACAGTGGCCATACCAACATTCCTGGACATACACATCTCCACACCCAGCAGCCAGTGGGATCCTTCCAGCCCCCACCCATCTATTCCCATCCCCATTCAAAGCCCAGCCAGGAAAGGGCAGTGGGACTTTGACTCCCTCCCTGCTCCCTCCCCAGGGGGTTGGGGGCTACAGGTGCCACCTACCAAACATGAGAGGGGCCGGCTCCATCACATGCTCCTCTTGCTTGTGCAGACTCTCCAAGGCATCCAGTCTGTCCACCTGCAAGGAGGCGAGAGCATGTGAGCACCTGCTTGACAGAGTGCAGTCCCGGCCTCTAGGTGAAAGTAGAGTGGAAGGTCAGGACACAGGGCCTCCAGGAGAATGACAGTGGAGGAGGTGCACATAGGCAGAGGTGGAGTGGCTCAGTCCTCACCCCTTGCACTTTTATAATGCAGCAAGGCATGGAGAGGTGAAGCCTCAGTAGCTGGGCTGAGATGGAGCAAAAGGTGGGGCCCCTAGAGCTTCCCAGTGGGGACTGGGGCAGTCAGTTGTTACAGGCTGTGAGTGTGGCCTGCTCATGGGGGGCCAAGTCCTCCTCTGGATACAGGGACACTGCCATTTACTGACTTGCGGGGCTGGGGCCATGTGCAGGGAACACTGCCTGCTGCTGAATCCAGTCAGTCTAGTTTGCCCGCCCCTCCAAACCAGCAGAGAGATCATGTGGCTCTCAGAGACAAGTCACCTGGCACCTAGACACTTCACCTGAGAAGTACTGAGGACAAACTGCCTCCTCACTCTTCCCTGAGGCTTCACCAGACACTGACCCCACCCATGGCCAGAGAGTGAGGCGGCAGCACTGCACTGGAGGGGCCGCAGCAACTGTGCAGCTAAGATCCCCTCACAAACGCACTGAGTAAGAAAGAGAAACAAGAATGTGCCCCCATGAGCTGGGGTCTGGGGGGCTGAGAAGTGAGGAGGGAGCAGGGGGCACACTCGCTGACACCTAGGGTGAGGGGTGAGCTAGGCCTGTACCCTCCCTAAACTGGGAGAGTGCCGGGGGCATCTCAGAGGGATAGCCCTTGAGCTTCCCAGATGAGCCACGAGGCCCTGGGCCCAGCTGTCCACCAGGAAGGGACTGTGCTTCTTGTCTGTGCCCTCATTCTCCCAGCACTGCTGTGTGGAGTCAGCTGGGCCCCAGCTCAAGCTGACAGTCAGCTCACAGCCCCACGCCACTGACTGGGAAACCCCTTGCCAGCCCCCTCCTCTCCTTGAACTCTCCCCATGACAGGCGTCTCATCTGCCCCGGCAGAAATAGGTGGGCAGCAGCAGGGCAGGTGCTGCAGCAGCCACCACTTGCCAGGGCCAGTGGAGTCTGGGAACCCTGGGCCAAGGCTGGGCAGCCACAGTGCAGACCAAGGTGATAGTGGCTGCTAACTCCATCATCCACAACAGAAAGGGAATGTGCTCCTCAAAGTCCTGGGGGATCCCCACAACAGTACTTTGACCCCCACAGCAATGACATCCCTGAGGCCTGGTGAACCTGAGTTCCTCTGACACTAACCCACGGACCTCTACCGTCAGGAAGAGATTCAAGCACATTCTTCTTTCCTTGTGCTGGTTCTCAGAACACAGACTACTTTCAGGAAAGACACCTGAGGGATGGGAAAACCCGCTCATCATGGTGAAAGCAGCTTCCACAGGCACACACCAGACACTGCACAACGCACACCATACACTGCATACCACAAACCACACACCACACATGCTGCCTGCAGGGAGCTGCCATCCACTGTGGTGGGGGAACCAGGGCCCTTGTCAATCCAACCAGTCCACGTCCCCTGGCAGCCCATGCATCTCAGGCCATGTGGCCAGGGCTGTCCCTTCCTCCCCACCCCTTGACAGTCATCAGGGAGTTTCTCACTCAGGCGTGCTATGCAGATGGGATGGGGTCACACTGTCCTACAGAAGGGCGATGGCCTCGAATGGCCTCTGGGATGGCCTTCACTAGGGGTTGGGCAGCCGCCTAGAGGCTCTGCAGGCAGCAGGCAGCCCTCCAGGCACTTCCAGGCTAAAGCTGGCAGCATGAGCTCGCCTTCCTGTTTCCCTCCTACCTCCCACTCACCTGGGAGGCCCCTCCCTTCCCTTGCTCCACTGAGTGATGCTTCAGCATGAGTGCCTTCCAAGGGTCTCCATCTGGCTTGAAGGAGGTTAGATGGGCAAGTAGATGCTACTGGAGGTGACTTTTCCAGTGTTAGAAACAACAAACTGTACCAGATGACACTGCTGACACAGGTCTCTGGACAGTGGCTAAAGCTAGGTCCCAGCAGGGACTCCTAGGACTTCAACACCAAGGGAGAGTTTTACAATCAGGTACTGTCACTTCAGTGAGGCAGAGAGTCATCCTCCCTATGGCCGTTAGAAAGATTCAGTGCATCTGTGAATACTCCTCCTATGTGTTCAGCAAAACACAGCTACCACCAACAGGTATGCTGACAGCTGCACCCCCAGATGCCACTGGCAGCTCCACGGGGAGCTGGGATTGCCAGCCACCTCACTGTCACCCTGATGAAGTCCAGGGCTGGGGACGAGCATGCCTGCTGTGCTCCCAGCAGTGTGCACACTGCGACAGCTGCACAGCTGGAGTCTGCAGGAGGGCTGCTGCCAGTGGGCACTCCCCAAGATGATTTTCTGGAGGGGCTTAATGTTGGGCAGAAAACCACTTGAGCATCAAGGAAAGCAGCCACTCCTGAAGGCGGGCCAGGGCTACCTGGGGAATCTGGGTTGGCCTCAAAGGGGCCCACCCTTAAGACCTGCGGCCAGAGTCACTGCTAGGGGTGGGCTGTGCCACACAGGAGCCAGGGAGCTGCAGCCGGCCCGGCACCTACCTTGCTCAGGTACTCCCTCATCACCTGGATGAAGTAGGGCATGGCCAAGTCCACGAGATTGTGCCTCCAAGCCAGCTCGAGCACCATGTCTGGGTGAAGCAGGTCATAGCAGGTGAAGAGAGAGGCTGCAAAGCACTCCCTCTTGCCTTCCTCCAGGAACCACTGCAGCAACTTCTGGGCTAGCTCAGCATCTCGCGACTCTGCAGCATGCTGCATGGCATCCTGCAGCCAAGGCAAATGGTTGCTTGGGCGTCCTGCAGGCACAGGCCTTGTGCCTGTAGCAGGTGGGCCGGAGGGCAGGGAGTGGCACCAGGCTCCACGAAGGCCTTCCTGCGCTGTGAGCAAGTCTGGACCCGTGGCTGAGCCATTCCCTGCACCCTGCTGCCCACTGGTGAAATGGAGGTATCACCTCCAGGGGCTGTGGAGGGGACAGGTGGCTCACGGAGGTGCAGGTGCCCTGGGAGACAGGAACTCTGGCCCCAAAGGCAGAGGGCGTGCACTGGCTGCTCTGAGGAAGGCACTGATGGGGGTTTAGGGGTTGCAGGTGTGCTGCACTCAGGCCCATGGAGCGTGTGATACCAGGGGAGCAGTTAGGAGGGGTACAGCTACTGCTCTAGAAACAGCAATGTGCTTTTCTTTCAAGTGGCTCAAAAACCCCTAACTGCTATTTTCATCCTTGCAAATGTATTTGTCTAAGACAATATCATTCATAGAATAACACCTGCACCTGACCAGTCCTGAGGAAGCCTGCACTTCCTGTGGCCATTCTCTTATTTTCTAACCCCACAGCAAGTGCTGGATCACCTGACTCCCTCTATGGCCCTCTATGGCAGGGTCTATTAGTACCCCTTTCAGAGACCAGGAACCTGAGACCAACATGTAGTCACTTGCCCAGGGCCACTCCACCTGGAGTTGGCCATGACCCACTGACTGTGACCTGTGCTCTCCAGGATACCCTGTGGCGGTCTCAGCTCCGCATCCCGCCATCGCCTGCAGCACACACCTCTGAGTTCCATTTGGGAGGTCCCTGAGGACGCCCAGTGCCCACATCTGCATGGCCCCGATGTGCTGAGCCGGCTCCGTAGAGAAGTCTCTCCTGCCGGCACGCTGCTCACAGAGCGCTGCCTCCTGCCCCACACTGTTCCCACAAAGGCACCAGGATTCGGACCCGCAGGTGAGAGCTCCAGGTGCCTTTGGGTCACCGCTTTGAGGACCTGTGATGCCCGCTCATCTGTCTCCCTGCCGTGCCCTCCAGTGGCCCAGCCTACCCTTGCTGACTTGTCTTCCACATGTGCCTGAAGTGGGCACTGCTGTTCCTCTTCTGTGGGCCTTGGGGACTGTCTCACTGGCTTCCCAGAGGACTTCCAGTAGCAGCAGCCCCCAGGAAGCTCCCAGTCAACGCCTTGCTCCTGTGGCATGGAGCTGGCTCGAGTCAGGCTCTCCCACACCCTCCTCTCTCATCACCACCCTGGCTCATGCCACTCTGGGCAGCCTGATCCTGGTCCCCGTCCCTGCGTCCAGCTCTCCAGTCTACACCTGTACTTCCGCAGGCCCCCGCTCTTCACTGGTGAGTGTGGGAGGGCCCCACTGACCGAGCTTTCATTTAGATTCTACTTCTGTCATCTGGAAATACATTTTTCTGTTGCTGGCTGGCTTGGTCCTGACTGGACACACTGTGACCTGGCCACCCCTCCAGGAAGACTCCAGGAGGCTTCAGCTCTGGCCTCAGGGCAGGCTCCTCCAGCGGCAGGGCTGACCTTGGGAAGTCTGCAGGGCCGCCTGCGCATCGGGGCTTATAGGCCTCATCCCTGCCTCTACCTCCTATACATAGCACCACACCCCAAGCTGTGACAACCAATCATTCCCTGGGGCCACAGGCACTCCTGGCTGACAGCCACTGTTCTGGGGGAAGCGTGCTCCGCCACTTTCTTTTTTTGTTGTTTTTTTTTCTTGAGATGGAGTCTCACTCTGTCGCCCAGGCTGGATTGCAATGGTGGGATCTCGGCTCACCGCAAGCTCCGCCTCCTGGGTTCATGCCATTCTCCTGCCTCAGCCTCCTGAGTAGCTGGGACTACAGGCGCCTGCCACCACGCCTGGCTAATTTTTTGTATTTTTGGTAGAGACGGGGTTTCACCATGTTAGCCAGGATGGTCTCGATGTCCTGACCTCACGATCCGCCCGCCTCGGCCTCCCAAAGTGCTGGGATTACAGGCGTGAGTCACCATGCCCGGCCGTGTGCTCGGCCACTTTCTATTTGTGGCTTTGTGTCGTCTAGACTCTCTTCTGGACCCACGTGGCTCGGAGTGGGTGGCTGGCAAGGCCAGTAGGCCTCTGGCAGCACTGACAGTCCTGCTCACTCATCACTGCCTGAGTGTTGAGGAAGCTGTGAGTTTAAGCCCCTGATAGGGACCACATGGGTAGGACAGAGTGGCTGTGATCAGCCAGCCAAAGGCAGCCTTTCCTCAGGTGCGTCTGAACCCAGCTGTCTCCTCCCAGCAGCCAGGTCCAGAGACCTCCAGGTGCTGTCTCAGAGCCTCAGCAGCTTTTCCTCTCCATTCCCTCTGCAGGGGCTCTTTGGGCACCTCAGGAAGGACCACAAGCACTGTCACCAACGGCTAGATGTCACAGAACAGTCCAAAACACTGGAGGTGACAACTTAGGGTGAAACTCAATGCAACACTGATTCCAGGGATCACAGGCCTCCATGGAGTCCCAGCCAACAGGCACAGCCCAGGAGCCATGAGAATGAAGCCCCTGTGCTAGACAAGAGGTGGCAGGTGTCCATGTGTCCTGGGAAGATACTCAGGAATGCCCAAGGCCAACTCCATAAGTAACACCCTCAGGTCAAGTCCAGAGTCTCTGGGCACAAGGGGCCCTTGGGAATTGGCTCAGCTGCATAACACAGCACAGACAAGGCCCTCTTGTACAACTCCACCTCACCCCCAGGGAGATGTTCAGGCCAAGCAGAGGATGCTAATGCCTTCGGGGTCTTGGTGGTTCTTCCAGGCAGCCCAACCTGTCCAGCAGATGCCCGGATCCTGGTCTGAGAACCGGTCTGAGAATGATACTAAGAAACCTCTCACCAGTAGAAAAACACACTGTTTTTCCTCTCAAGTGGTCCTCCCACCTCAGCCTCTAAAGCAGCTGGGACTACAGGTGCACAGGACTATACCCAGCTTTGAAACAAATGTTTTGAATGTGATTTATTTATTTTTTTCCATTTTTTTTTTTTCAGGGACAGTTTCACTCTGTCACCCAGGATGGAGTGGAGTGGCGCGATCTCTGCTCACTGCAACCTCTGCCTCCCGGGTTCAAGCGATTCTCCTGCTTCAGCCTCCCAAGTAGCTGGGATTACAGGAGTACACCACTACACCTGGCTAACTTTTGTATTTTCAGTAGAGATGGGGTTTCACCACATTGGCCAGGCTGGTCTTGAACTCCTGACCTCAAATGATCTGCCCACCTTGGCCTCCCAAAGTGCTGGGATTGCAGGCATGAGCCACCACGCTCGGCCTTTGAATGTGATTTTAATTTAGGCTTTTAAATTCCTCAAATCTTTTTTTTTTGGAGACAGGGTCTCACTCTTGCCTACGGAGCAGTGGTGTGATCATAGCTCACTGCAGCCTCTGACTCCTGAGCTCAAGTGATCCTCCCTTCTCAGCCACCCGAGTGGCTAGTACCACATATGTCCATCATTACACCTGGCTAATTTTTTGTAAAGATGGGGTCTTGCCATGTCACCCAGGCTGGTCTCAAACTCCTGGGTTCAAGTACTCCGCCCACCTCAACCTCCCAAAGTGCTGAGATTACAGGTAAGTTCCCAAATCTTTATAGGAAGTAAAGTAGGTGTCAAAAAGTGAATCTTGCCACACTGTGTTTTGGTAGAGTGAAACTCACACGTAACTGTCGTGAAAAGAATCAACTCCCTAAGACTCTATAAGTCTTTCAATGCAAACAGTTTTTAAGGGGTTCTAACTCACTCCCAATTCTTACCCTATGTTCTAAATATGGTCTCCCCTTAATGCCAATCCCCCCACCCACCATGAGGATCCCCTGGTGAAGCTCAGAGCCAGGTCTCAGGAACAAGAGGGAAGGGGTGTGACCCCCAAAGCATCAGGAAGTATACCAAGGCAGGAAGGTGGGAGGAAACAGGGGCCCGGGCCACCAACCTTGTAGAGATGATCCTTCTTGCAGAGCTCCACACTCTGGGCCCACCAGTTATTGCCCTTGTACAGATAGGCTGCAATGCGCCTGAACTCCATCAGCTGATGCTTCTCCAGCCGCTGAGCCAGGCTGATGTTGTCAAAGTTGTCATAGGCATCGATAGATGCCCTTAAGCCCTAGGAAGACAGCCTTTCTGTGAGGGATGAGACACTGTGACATGGGCTGCCTACACATGGAGCAGACACCTTGTGTTACTTGATGGCTGCTGCTATCACCACGGCCTTAGAAGGGCCCCTACCCATACATCCACTGGTGTCCTGTGAGGCCTGCATACTCTCCTGTGCAAAGGCAGCCTGCTTTGAGAACAGAATGGCAGTTGCAGGGGAGAAGCCCAGCCCACCCAGGACAGGGCTCTCTCCTGCACACCCACCTGATAGTCCTCCTCCTCTGTCAGCAGGTAGTTGAGTGCCTCATTCACACTCTTGTTGTTGTGGCTCTGGACTGACCGCAGGTAAGGCTTCACCAGGGGCAGCTGACCTGCCTAACAAGTTGGGGTAACTGTCAAGGCACTTGGCCAAGCTTGTTATGGGGACACTAGGCAGGGGTACAGGTGGGCATGTGCGTGCCATCCACTTGAATGGTCCAGCTCTGGACCATTCAAAGGCACCTTCTGGACACCTAGAACCAAAAGACCTATACTCACACAAAGAGGACTGTCTGGGTGATTCAGTGGATGCCAATGTCACCAGAGACATTCACACCTCACAGACACTGGGGTTTGGTTCCAGACCACCATAATAAAGTGAATGTCACAATAAACAGAGTCATATTAATGTTTTTTTGTTTTTGTTTTTGTTTTGAGACGGAGTCTTGCTCTGTCGCCCAAGCTGGAATGCAGTGGCGCAATCTCGGCTCCCTGCAAGCTCCGCCTCCTGGGTTCATGCTATTCTCCTGCCTCAGCCTCTTGAGTAGCTGGGACTACAGGCAACCGACACCATGCCCGGCTAATTTCTTTTTGTATTTTTAGTAGAGATGGGGTTTCACCCTGTTAGCCAGGATGCTCTCAATCTCCTGACTTCATGATCCGCCCACCTTGGCCTCCCAAAGTGCTGGGATTACAGGCGTAAGCCACCGCGCCTGGCCAATTAATGTTTATGCTATGTTGTAGCCTATTAAGTGTGTAACAGCATTATGTCTACAAAAACAGAGTACACACCTTAATTAAAAATATTTTAGCACTAAAGAATGCTAACAATCATCTGAGCCTTCAGTGAGTTGTAATCTTTTTGCTGTGGAGGGTCTTGCCTCAGTGTTTTTTTTTTTTGAGACGGAGTCTCGCTCTGTCGCCCAGGCTGGAGTGCAGTGGCGCGATCTCGGCTCACTGCAAGCTCCACCTCCTGGGTTCGCGCCATTCTCCCACCTCAGCCTCCTGAGTAGCTGGGACCACAGG
>NW_012103043.1:271263-272584 GCF_000951045.1 Mandrillus leucophaeus
GCTGGTCTTGAACTCCTGACCTCAGGTGATCTGCCCGCCTCTGCCTCCCAAATTGCTAGGATTATAGGCATGAGCCACTGTGCCCAGCCAGCAACTTCTTTCCCGTTTTTTTTTTTTTTTTTGGGCAAAAGGAGTCTTGCTCTGTCGCCTAGGCTGGAGTGCAGTGGCGTGATCTCAGCTCACTGCAATCTCTGCCTCCTGGGTTCAAGTGATTCTCCTGCCTCAGCCTTCTGAGTATGTGGGATTACAGGTGTGCGCCCACCGTGCCTGGCTAATTTTTGTATTTTTAGTAGAGACAAAGTTTCACCACGTTGGTCAGGCTGGTCTCGAACTCCAGACCTCGTGATCCACCCACCTCGGCCTCTCAAAGTGCTGGGATTACAGACGTGAGCCACTGCGCTTGGCCAGCGATTTCTTAACATAAGACATCAATGAGGTTTGCCTCACTGACTGACTCTTCCCTTTATGTAAGACCACTCTAGACTTGCGTTGCATAAAACAAAACCAACAAAACAGACAAACGGATTGCTGTGCAGCATGCAATGCTCTTTGACAGCACTGCACTCACAGTAGGACATCTTTCAGAATTGATCTTAGTCCTCTCCAAACTTGCTGCTGCTTTATCAACTAGGTTTATGCACTATTCTAAATCCCTTGTAGTCATTTCAACAATGTTCACAGCGTCTGTCCCAGGAGGAGATTCTATCTTAAGAAACCACTTTCTTTGCTCATCCCTAAGAAGCAACTCCTCATCTGTTCAAGTTGGATCCTAAGATTACAGCAATTCAGTCCCTTCTTCAGGCTCCACTTCTAATTCTAGTTCTCCTGCTGTGTCCCCCGCATCTGCAGTGACTTTCTCCACTGAAGTCCCGAACCCCCAAAGTCATCCATGAGGGTTGGAATCCACTTCTTCCAAACTTCTGTTAATATATGAATATTTTCCTTATATACTGGTGTCTTTACTTATTTCCAACTTTTTATTGATACATGATAGTTGTGCATATTTATTGGGCATATGTAATATTTTGATACATATACACATGTGGAATGATCAAATCAGGGCAATTAGGATGTCCATCACCTCAAGCATTTATCATTTCTTTGTGTTGGGAACATTTCAAATCTTCTCCTTTAGCTATTTTGAAATGCACAATAATTTATTATTTTTTTGAGATGGAGTCTCTCTCTCTCTGTTGCCCAGGCTGGAGTGCTGTGGTACGATCTCAGCTCACTGCAACCTCCTGGGTTCAAGCGATTCTCCTGTCTCAGCCTCCCAAGTAGCTGGGACTACAGGTGCCTGTCAACACGCCTGGCTAATTTT
>NW_012103043.1:273394-297809 GCF_000951045.1 Mandrillus leucophaeus
GGCTAATTTTTGTAGTTTTAGTAGAGACGGGGTTTCACCGTGTTAGCCAGGATGGTCTCGATCTCCTGACCTCATGATCTGCCCACCTCGGCCTCCCAAAGTGCTGGGATTACAGGCATGAGCCACCACACTCGGCCACAAACCTCTAATCTTTTAAAAAACACAGAATTTGAGAAGCACAATAAAGTGAAGCATGATATGGGAGGTATTCCTGTGTCTGAAATCTAAAACAGTTTGATACACTGGTGAATCTTCAAGTTAGCTGTGGGTCATTTCAAAAGCTCTTTATCAAGGTGCTATCATTCAGATGACTTTGTTAGAGCTAGCCCAGTACACTCTTCTACCTGGGGTTTTCGCTGACTCACCTTTGAAAAGAAACTGACTGTCCGGGTGTGGTCCAGCCGGGGTGACAGCACCAGCAGCAAGTCATTGATGAGCAGTGGTTTGTAATCCAAATAGAACTGCAGGGCTCTGTAACAGAGCTCAACGTTGGCAACCTGCGGGGAGCAAACCTGAGGGTCAGTTCCTGTCCCTGTCTCCAGATACCCCAGGGCTCCTTCCAGTTTTTGCTCAAATGGCACTTTACTACTGAAGCCTGCCACGACTACCCTCTATAAGACTCAATGGCCCGTGAAGGTGCCTCCTCCCATCCCTGAGGTATTTTGTCTCCCAGCACTGACACACCGACCATTTTTCTTAAGAGGCTAGTCTCAGGGTTTCCTGCCTCAACCCAGCAACCACACCAGTATCTGATGCAGGGTCCACACTCAACCAGTATCTGCTGAATGAATGAATGAAGTGTAATCAGCCAGAATGAAGCCCAACAGCAAAACTGAACAACACAGTATGCTTCCACCCAAGCAAGATTACCCCAGCCTTCCTTTGAAGCCTCAGCCTGAGCCATAACCAACTGGACAGCACATCCTGTGACATCCCCAAAGCTTCTGAGCTGAAACACTGTGGTGCTCAGACCCTGGGTGAGACCCGAAGGTCAGCCCATGCAGTGAGTGGACCACTCTGGGTGGACCCTGTGCCTGTGCTCCTGGGTCTCGAGATCTAGCCAGGCTGCTGTGTCTCTCAGCACTTTCCCCACTGGTTTGCCACCATTCTCTTGCTGGGCGATGTCATCTTTTTTTGGTTTTTTGTTTTTTTTGAGACAGAGTCTCGCTCTGTCACCCAGGCTGGAGTGCAGTGGCACGATCTTGGCTCACTGCAAGCTTCGCCTCCTGGGTTCACACCATTCTCCTGCCTCAGTCTCCCGATTAGCTGGGACTACAGGCACCCGCCACCACGCCCGGCTAATTTTTGTATTTTTAGTAGAGACGGGGTTTCACCATATTAGCCAGGATGGTCTTGATCTCCTGACCTCGTGATCTGCCCGCCTCGGCCTCCCAAAGTGCTGAGATTATAGGCGTGAGCCACCACGCCCGGCCCCAGCTATGTCATTTGGTGGCCTGATGACTGTGGCATCGATGTCCAGGGCCTGGACACAGCTCTGTTCAGGGAGCATGTAAGCCAGATGGGCATGAACTAAGTCAGTGGTGATGAATGTGTCCGCATGAGTGTGGGGGGGTCCTGGGGTGTGCACAGGGCACAGCTGGAGCTAAAGCCATGCTGGGAGCCCAGGGTGGTCACCATTGGAGCCTCCAGCACTGCTGGGTTTGGGTGACCTGGCAAAAATGTGGGGCCCGATGGGGTCTACTGACTAAAAGGGTTCTAATGACCCCTCTATGGCTTATCACTTCAGAGTATCTTCTTTCTCCTTCTCTTTCCCTTTTGTGCTAGAGCACTCACTGTCACCAAAGATTCTGACCCAGACAGGAAGCAAGGTCCCCAGTACCTGCCACCATGGATGCAGAGCAGAATGGTGACCTGGCCCCATCACAAGTCTCCACCTACGGCACTGGTGGGCCCCCAGACTCCACCACAGGCCATTGTGGGTCCACTCGTATTGGAGCTGTAGGACCTGGCAGCCTTCCAGCTTGGCCCTTTACTCAGTAGCAGCAGGGCTAGGTCAGGGGGGATCTCAACTAGACACTGAAAAAGCAGAGGGCAGTCAGGATGTGATGTGGGGCTGAGGTGGAGGGTAGGGACTCAAGTTCATCTTCTGTGGCAAATCACCTCCTCAAAGCCCCACCTGGTTCCCCGCCAACCACAAGGCTCCTCGGGCTTCCCATGAAGGAGATGAACCATCCAAGGACAAGCCTATTTCACTGAGGCTCCTGCAGGGCACCATGTGAGTGGGCAGACTTGAAGTGGGGCACCAGCAGTCCTAGCTTCCCTTGCAGGACACCCGGTATCATGTGCTTTCTTGGCCCTTTCTGGCAGGCCTGTGCCCACTAGCACGGTCAGCAAGGACAGCCAGTGCCCCAGAAGACATGGTAGTATCCCTGTTTCATAGAAGAGAAAACGGAAGGCTGGGCGTGGTGGTTCATGCCTGTAATCCCAGCACTTTGGGAGGCTGAGGCGGGCAGATTGTGTCCAGAATTTATTCCTTCTGGTGGGTTCTTGGTCTCACTGACTTCAAGAATAAAGGCATGGACCCTCACGGTGAGTGTTACAGGTCTTAAAGATGGTGTGTCTGGAGTTTGTTCCTTCAGATGCTCAGATGTGTCCAGAGTTTCTCCCTTCCGGTGGGTTTGTGGTCTCGCTGACTTCAGAAGTGAAGCCCCAGACCTTTGCAGTGAGTGTTACAGCTCTTAAAGGTAGTGTAGACCAAAAGAGTGAGCAGCAGCAAGATTTATTATGAAGAGCAAAAGAACAAAGCTTCCACACACCCCAAAGGCACTCGAGCTCAGTTGCCTGTGGCCTCCGGCGGCCAGGTTTATTCTCTTATTTGGCCCTGCCCACATCCTGCTGATTGGTCCACTTTACAGAGTGCTGACTGGTCCATTTTACAGAGCGCTGATTGGTGCGTTTTTACAGAGTGCTGATTGGTGTGTTTACAATCCTTTAGCTAGACACAGAGTGCTGGTTGGTGCAATTTTACAGAGTGCCGATTGCTGCATTTACAATCCTTTAGCTAGACACAGAGTGCTGATTGGTGTACTTACAGTCATTTAGCTAGGCACAAAAAGTCTCCAAGTCCCCACTCAACCCAGGAAGTCCAGCTGGCTTCACCTCTCAGGATCACCTGAGGTCAAGAGTTTGAGACCAGCCTGGCCAACATGGCAAAACCCTGTCTCTGTTAAAAATACAAAAATTAGCTGGGAGTGGTGGCGAGCACCTGTAATCCCAGCTACTTGGGAGGCTGAGGCAGAAGAATCACTTGAATCTGGGAGGTGGAGGTTGCAGTGAGCAGAGATGGCGCCACTGCACTCCAGCCTGAGTGACACAGCAAGACACTGTTTCAAAAAATAATAATAATAAAACAAAAGAAGAGAAAACTGAAGCTCAGATTCCATCACAAGCTCCAGGGTAGCTGGCTGGCGTGCTGTGCTGCACGACCTGAAAGAAGTGCCCACTGGATGCCAGGCACCTGCCATGGACCACTTGGTCAGGGGGAAACATGATGCCCATTGTATCAATGGGATAACGAGGTTCACAGCGGTGACACCCCTAACCCACATGGACAGAGACAGCAAACGGCTGAGCTGGGGTGCCCCCCTGTCTGAGTTAGCAAGCACCCCTGCTCAGGTTGCTGCTGGCCCAGCCCTATGGCTAAGTGGATTCCTGCTATCGTATGCCCCCAAATATAGATTGGATGTCATCCATCTGATTGGGCCCCTGCACTGGCGAGTATCCTCCTGCCCCCTTCACACCTGAGCTGACAGTGTCTGTCTCCTACACAGCAGGTTGTAGTAGAAGCATCATGAGTCACACAAGGAACTGGACTCTGCCATCAGCCCTGCAGGCACCAGATGAGAGACGCTGCTCTCCCACACAGCGAGTCTCAGCTGTCCTGCTATTATTTTATATGTCACTAAGAAACAAAAGCATGGCCACTTCCACCACGGCTCAACAATTTTTAAAAACACCCTTATATCAGAGGAGTTAAAATGTGAATAAAGTACACACAGGAATGATCAAGTATGGATTTTCCAGCACACAGACAAATCTACAAGGCACCAGCCATGTGTGCCAGGCCACAGTAAGGCATGGCCTGGCGGCACTCCCTCCAGCAACCTGCAGACTCTGCTCAGGGTGGGACGCCCCATCAAAGGCCCCCACCTTCATGTACCACCATGCCCAGTAACATGGATGTCCTCCAACAAGAAGTTCAGGTATGTGGCCTGGTGTTCAACACTGAGGTCCTTCAAATAGTTCCCAGGAAAGGCAGAGGCTGAAGGCCTCACCCGGCAGCCCATCTGCCGCTCACGCCCACCCTCAGTAGCTGCATGCGGAAAAGAAGGTGCATGAGCGAGGCCACAGCTCACTGCTGTACCACTCCAGTCATAGTGGACTGTGACCAGTTAGTTACCCAAGGACCATGGCACAAAGTGCAGATACCCAATGCAAAGGGATGGGGGGCTGAGGATAAAGAATTCCAGCCCCTTCACCAAACTCACATACAGAGCTGGAGAAGGGTGAGTCCTAACGCTGAACTCTCTAAGAGACCAGGAAATAAAATAACAAGGGCTCATTTGACCATAGCACCCAAACCCGACACCACCCAACACTGTGGCTGCTGGCAGAGGAACTTGGGTCCCGGTTTAGCCCAGTGAGGCTACAGGATGGAGGCCCACTCCCAGACAGGTAAGGCCGCTGGTACTGGGGAGAGACATGAATTAAAAAAAAAAAATGGGGCCGGGCGCGGTGGCTCAAGCCTGTAATCCCAGCACTTTGGGAGGCCAAGACAGGTGGATCACGAGGTCAGGAGATCGAGACCATCCTGGCTAACATGGTGAAACCCCGTCTCTACTAAAAAATACAAACAAAAAACTAGCCAGGTGAGGTGGCGGGCGCCTGTAGTCCCAGCTACTCGGGAGGCTGAGGCAGGAGAATGACTTTAACCTGGGAGGCGGAGCTTGCACTGAGCTGAGATCTGGCCACTGCACTCCAGCCTGGGCAACAGAGCGAGACTCCGTCTCAAAAAAAAAAAAAAAATGGTCCGATGGTGAAAAACCACCACAGGAAGTGGGGGTGGGAGCCCTGGGCTGACAGGGCAGAAGGAAGAGCAAACTGAGGTCTGGCCACGAGGGCGTGATGTGGTGGGAGGGGCAGGCAGGGTCACAGGGCCATAGGGACACCGCTGCATGCTGGCCTGACCCTGCCCACAGCTCAGCTGTGCATCGTTAGACGGGTCACCTGCCCTTCTTAAGTGTCAGTTCCCTTCAAAGATGGAATTACCACGATCTGCCCAGAGGGTAGTGGACTCAAACAAGTGAACGCACACACAGCATCGGGGCATGCTGGCACTCATTCCACTCCCACCTGCCCATTCCCCGCACCCAGAATAGGGCCTGGCAGAGGCTGGCAGGAGCCGGTGCTCTGTATCCCCTCTTACCTTGGTAATGATGTCCTTGAACTGACCCTCCTTCCAGGCTTCAGTGGGGTGGCTCATCATGGTGAGCACAGCATTGTCGTATTCCTCGTACTTGTCGTAGAGGAACACCAGCTCAGCCCACAGGTGTGCCTGCTCTGCAGCCCTCAGAACCTGGACAAGGAGGCCAGGGTCGGCTTGTGCCGCACGTGGCCACGGCTGCCAGACTGTCAGGAGCACACAGTACCTTTGGGATGTTGACACGGGACCAGAAAAGCTCCAGGTGCTCCAGCATCTTCTGTGGCTTGAATTTGGAGTAGAGGATGGCCAGCTCTGTGAACATGCCCATGTGGGCCCGATCCAGGCCCAGGGCCGCCTCCAACATTGAGATCAGCTCCTCAAAGTAGCCGCGATCCTAGCAGACCAACAGCCACACGTGGGGCAGCGCGATTGCATGCTTCCGGCAGCCACCCTCCAGCCCATGCCCACGCCGCAGGGACCGTGCTGGTGACTGGGAATGATCCCGAGGAGGCACGTGTGAAGAAAACGTGTGTACATACTGTGCTACAGATCATGCCATTTACTTAGCAACTTATTGGATCATCTGACAATTACCAGTGGCACACTGCACTACAATTTTCAAGTTTAGTAAGTGCAAATTAGTATTGCCAATTTTATGAAAAGAATTAGAAAAAAAGTAGGAAGTGGGTGGTAACAGGGTCTGGGAATGATTTGTTTTAATCCCTTGCCACAGCTCATTACTGAGATCCTGGCTCCAACAAGCCTTCAACTCCACTCACGATGCCATGTGGCTGTTGTTTCACTGTGTCCCTAATTATGATGGCCAGCCCCTTGCATTCAGCCCTACACCCCTCTGACATGCTCCTTGGACAAGACCAGATGTCTGGTTACAGCCTGCTCAGCATGCAGAAACCCTGGAGAAACACCCAGCCATGTGACCCTTTCCCTTTACTCTAACCACCACAGCCCTGGGAGGGCCCAACCTAGAGGATCACCTCACGCCTCTTGTTTTCCTAAGGAGGACACCTTCTGTGCCCCCTCCACTCTCAGACCAACCTCATTTCCCAGTGGCATACTTGTCTGCCAGCAGCATCTGCACCCCCCAATCAGCTACAGACACGCCGCCTGTGCTCCTGTCTGGAATCTGCCCAGCCTGTAGCTCCATCCCACCTGCTTGCCTACCAAGGCCACTGCTCCAGTGACTCCTCATTTCTCTTCTGCCTTATCTTCGCTCTCCACAGCTGGGTTCAGCAAGCATCCCACTTATCCTCCTGTCCTAAACACCTCCTCTCGACCCAATGTGCCTGCTAGTTACCATCCCATTTTTTTCTACTTCCCTTTGCAGCAAAGACTCCTCACAACAACCATTCCCATTCCTCTCCCTGTTCTCTCCAGCCAGCATCAGGCTGAGTCTCCCCCAAGCTTCAGGTCACGAGCATCCCCCTGGCCCTGCTGACCGCTCCCTCTTCCCCAGTGCATCCAGAAGCCAGCACACTCTCTGGGTTTTCTTCCCACTGTACTGGCTGCTCCTGCTCTCCTCCTCAGCCCATCCCTGTTGGGCAGTCTGGTCTTTTCACCTACACTCATCCCCAGGGGACTGCAGGCAAACAGATAGATATGGATCACTTGTATGTCAGCAACTCCGGGTTCACTGCTCTAGCTAGGCTCCTCCTCTGTGGAGCTCCAGATCTGTCTCCAGCTGCCTACCTAATGCTCCCACCTGAACATGCAGCGGGCAGCTCAAGACTTAGCACCACGTGTCCAAAAAGTAATTCCTGTCCTTCCCTCCCACGCTGCACCTTCAGTCTTCCCCTCATCCACTGGTGATAACTCCGTATTTCTAGTTGTTCAAGCCAAAACCAAAAGGAGTTCTCCCGGGCTTTTCTCTCTCACTCCACATCAGTGCATTAGCATATCAGGGTGGCTGCTTATTTAAAGCACATACCCAGTCCTGATAGCCTGATCACCTCTCACCCTGTCACCACCACCCTAGTCAGAGTCACTGTCCCTTCTCGCCTAGACCACTGCAACAGCCTCTAGCTGCTCTCCTGGCTCCTGTCCCTACTTCTCAAGTATGTGGTCTCAGCACATGAGCCACCATGATCCTTTTACCCCATCAGGTCAGCCCTGCATCCATTCCAAGTACAGCCCGTGGCCTTCCTAACGGCCTGAGATCTGGCCCTCCATCAGCCTCCCTGCCCCATCTCTGGTTCCAGCCCCTTCCTTGAACACACAGCACACTCCTGCCTCAGGACTTTGCCTGGCCACTGACCCTTCCCTCAAATGTCCTCATGACCAAATCCTTCTATTTCTTCAGGTCTTTGCTCAAATGTCACCCCATCAATTGCTGCTACCTTGACTGCCCCTTCATGAAACTCCATCCAGGCACTTCCATGCCCTCAAACCGGCTCCATTTTCCTCTATAACTCATCACCTTCAAACACACTATACAATTATTCACTAGGTTTGTTGCTTGCCTGCCAACCTTGCTGAATGCCAATTCAATTAAATAGAGGCTTTTCTGTTTTGTTCACTGATACAATTATTGAGAATAATGCCCAGCACATAGTAGGTACTCAAATATTTGCTGACTAAATTGTTCTTTTGTCAGCCCTGTACTGGTTGATTACCCTCCCTGTTGGCTTTCCAGTTCATTTCTCAGGCGCCTCTCTAGGGGTGGGAAAGCATTTCTCATTGAAAAGCCATCACACCCAGCCTGATATCTAGACACTCTGGCGCTGGTGCGAGCCCCTCCAGACGACGTCTCATGTAGTGAGGGGTTTGAGGCTCAAGTTCCATGGCTATGGTAACACTGCTGAGCAGAGTCACATCCCATCTTCATCTGCCTTGACTAACCATACCTGCAGTGTCATGCAGCTCTAGGAATCCCACAAGTGGAAGCCCAGGTCCCTAAACACACAAATCACTGTCTACCAACCACTCGGGAGAGCCCACCTACAGCATGAACACACAGGGCCCCGCCCTTCCAAAGGGTCCATGTGGGGTTCCCTCTCTTGCCCGTGCTTTGTCCCTATGGCAATTGATAAACAGACTCCTGGGGCTACACACTGGGGAACTAGGCTATGGACCGGAGCTCTGTCAACACCAGCCCAGTATTCTCAGCAACCCTCCAAGGGTTGTTCCCGGCATGCAAGCCACTGACTGAGTTTCTGAAGGCCCAATAACACAAAAGGAGGGAGAGAACTTTAAAAACACAAAATTCCAGCCAGCCATGAGGTCAAGGATCGCTAAAAAGGCAACTGAATTTAGTTTATAAATGACCGTCTAACACATGAATTCTCCCCTTGGGGCCATGCTTCAAATCTGCAGATGCAGCACTGTGACGGTCACATGCTAAGGGGATGACCGTGCCTCTGTGTGGAGTATTTAGGCATCACTTGTCATCTGCATTACCAGCAGAGATCATCTGGTCACCTGGTAATAGCACATCAGCTCCTCCAGCTCATCTGCATGAATGACGATGTGAAGACCACACAGCTGTGCGAGGTGGAACTCCTGTCCATCCACGCAGGCAAAGCACACCTAGGGGATGGAGGGCAAGCGTGAGGGTCCCCAAGACAGGACACAGCACCACAGCAGCTGACTTACAAGGGACACAGTTGCAAATGCAGAAATACCAGCCAGTGGAGTGTTTTAAGTTGGATTCTGAACAAGTAGCTAACTCCAGGATGAACTGTACAAGACTGGGAGGAAAAAATATGACATTTATAATCTGCAGCAGGCCAAGGAGGTGCTTGAGACCACAGAAAGAAGAAAGTTCGTGCATTACTTCTTAGGCCCTGAGTTTTGTTCAGGTGGCGGGAAAGTCATACTGGAATTCCAGGTTTGGGGTTTGAAAAGGAAGGCTAAAAAATAATGACCATCGGAGTGCATCTCATCTGAGTGTTGTTTTCACAGGGGAGTTTGCTTTAATAATTTTTTTTTTTTGAGATGGAGTCTCGCTCTGTCACTCAGGCTGGAGTGCAGTGGCACGATCTTGGCTCACTGCAACCTCTGCCTCCTGGGTTCACACCAGTCTCCTGCCTCAGGCTCCCGAGTAGCTGGGGCTACAGGTGCCCATCACCACACCCGGCTAATTTCTGTATTTTTAGTAGAGACGGGGTTTCACCATGTTAGTCAGGATGGTCTTGATCTCCTGACCTTGTGTGCCTGCCTCGGCCTCCCAAAGTGCTGGGATTATAGGCGTGAGCCACTGTGCCCGGTCTGCTTTAATAATTTTTTAGACTATTTTTGTTTTCTGTACTGTACAGTATGTATACTTAATGATAACAAGCCTTGAGAAGTACAGAATTCTCCTGTGCAGAGAGGCCCTTCAGCTGTGCTTCCTGAGAGAACTGACAGGACTAACCCTGCACCACAGAGCTGGGTGTGCCGTGCAGTTTCCCTGCTTCTCCCACCTTCTATACACAGCACATGTTCCCAAGGTAGAGAAAGCAGAACATGAAGATAAACAAAAATAATCACATAAGCCAGTGTCATTAACTTGAGATACAATCTTTGGCCCACTGTTTCCTATGTGTGATACGTACACCAGCCCCCTGACAAATCTCTCATATATGCACAGTGGAATCACATCATACATTCTGCATGATGACATATTCCTCGCATAATATTGGCAACATATTTTCCTGCAACTCTGCCTATTCATCTTAAACAACAGGGTAGAGTTGTAATGCATACATTAACAAAGGCCTTGGCCGGGCGCGGTGGCTCATGCCTGTAATACCAGCACTTTGGGAGGCCGAGGCGGGCGGACAACTTGAGGTCAGGAGTTCGAGACCAGCCTAGCCAACATGGTGAAACACTGTTTCTACTAAAAATAACAAAAATTAGCTGGGCTTGGTGGCATGTGCCTGTAATCCCAGCTACTCAGGAGGCTGAGGAAGGAGAATCGCTTGAACTCGGGAGACAGACGTTGCAGTAAGCTGAGATCACACCACTGCACTCCAGCGTAGGCAACAGAGCAAGACTCCATCTCAAAAAAAAAAAAAAAAAAAAAAAAAAAAGAAAGCCAGGCACGGTGGCTCACACCCCTGAAAGCTAGCACTTTGGGACACCAAGACAGGTGGATCATGAGGTCAGGAGATCAAGAAACCTCATCTCTACTAAAAAATACAAAAAAATTAGCCAGGCGTGGTGGTGGGTGCCTGTAGTCCCAGCTACTCGGGAGGCTGAGGCAGGAGAACAGTGTGAACCTGGGAGGCAGAGCTTGCAGTGAGCCGAGATGGCGCCACTGCACTCCAGCCTGGGCGACAGAGCTAGACTCCATCTCAAAAACAAAAACAAAACAAACAAACAAACAAAAAGGCCTTGACATTGGACCTTTAGGCTAATTTTAATCTTTCATTAAACAATGCTGTTTTGGATATTTTTTCACAATTTTTTCTACTTAAAGATGATTCTGATATTATCAGAGAGCCTCGAGACAATTTATCAATTTGCCACAAAGGACCAATAATGTAAATTTACAATGATTATGCAAATAAGGTGACATGATTAAAAAGGGTGATGAAAATACTTATAACACTGATAATTCCATGCTATTGAGGCTGCCACTGGGGGCCAACTGGTCAGAGATCGGATTCTCTGGGGCCTCTGTTCCAACTGCAAACACTAGCTTAGAGACTCTGAGAATCCCAAGGGTTCAGACCCCTGCCTGGGCAAAAGACCAGCACCCAGGCTCATCCCATATGGCAGAAGAGTACCGAGCAGAACACAAAGAACACAGAGAGCATGCCTGTCCAGAGCACACTCTGCTGTCTGCAGTTGCCCGCAGCTCACCTCCTTCCACGTCCGGGTGCTGCTGGCCTTGCGGCTGTTGTCCACTGCTGCCTGATACTCACCGAGGTGAACCAAGGTGGAAGCCAGGCGGGCAAAGTTAGAAACATTGCTATAGAGCAGCTTGGCAGCCTCGTACATTCCCTTCTCGTAACAGCGGTCTCCAACCTATGGGTAATAGGGTAGCTCGACTGAGACACTCTTCAATGGGAAGATTTCTCCAGAGTTGCTTTCAAGTGCCTAGATGGCAGAGGTATTATTCTGTTTGCTAGGGTGGTAAGCATCTTTCTGATCGCACCAGTGACCAGATGAAGTTGGCCTTGGCTTTCCAGTCCCTGGACACCCTCCTCCACCTCAGGGGGCACTTCTACTTGCCTGCTCCTACATAACCCTGTGTTCTGGCACCTCTCAGGCCCCGACTGTCACCTACTACATTTGCATCCTACTGGGCCTGGGCTGAGGAGCTGTGCTCCTTGCTGCTTCCAAGCTGTTCCCCTTCCTCCTCAATAAAAACCGTTGACAACCAATCTTGTGTCAGGTATCACTCACCAGCCCTAGTTCCTGATGCCATTTACAAATCCTTCTCCTTCTCCGGCAATTTACTTGACTTCCTATGATCTGGGGACCTTGTTCTGTTCACAAGAACAAGTCACTGCTATAGCCATACCTTACACCTCAGAAGAGAGCTGCCAGCCCTGGGAACCTGCCACAAGTACCTTCTCTACCTAGCACCGCCCAGCTCACCATCCTGAGCACCTCAACTCCACCAGTCCAGTGACCGGACTGAATTCCTGCAACCGGTATTCCCAATACCCAACTTGCACTACACTTGCCCCAGCTGGTGGCCCCAGATCATGCTGCCCAGCTCCTGGCACTCACCTTTGATTCTCCTGATAGTTCTCAGTCCTGCTCAGAACTAGTTCTCTGCCCATTCCCTACCTGTGGCTGCAGAGCTAAACACAGACAGCAGAACCCTTGACTCTCCTGACTGTTCTCAGTCCTGCTCAGAGATAGTTCTCTGCCCATTCCCTACCTGTGGATGCAGAGCTAAACACAGACAGCAGAACCCCAAAGTGCTGATGGGTCTCTCTAAATTCATAAAGGCTAACATCAAATGCGCTGGCAACACTACCTATCCTACTTCCGTCATCCACGGCACCTCCCGCACCACCCCACCTGCCATTATCCATGGCATCTCTCATGTCAATTCTTTCATATCTCCTTCTCCTCTCAAAGCTCTAACGATTCCTCAAGCTGAGTATTTGGCTTCCCTTTTCCTGAGAAACAACCAGGAGAGCCTTTCACAGCACAGTGTCTGTGGATGTCCTTCCTATGCCACCAAGGTCTGCTCCATGGATGCCCCGACCCCCTCTCCACATGCTCCATGTCAGGGTTTCAGCAAATCCCTGCATCAGCATCACCTTCTGCACTCATTCACTCTGACAAGCTTAAAGAACCACTGTTCTTTTCTCGAGTTTAAAATAAAACAAAACTGGCTAGGCACGGTGGCTCACACCTATAATCTCAGCACTTTGAGAGGCTGAGGCAGGTGGATCACCTGAGGTCAGGAGTTCGAGATCAGCCTGGCCAATATGGTGAAACCTTGTCTCTACTACAAATAGAAAACTTAGCTGAACGTGAAGGTGGGCACCTGTAATCCCAGCTACTCGGGGGGCTGAGGCAGGAGAATGGCTTGAACCTGGGAGGCAGAGGTTGCAGTGAGCTGAGATTGCACCATTGCACTCTAGCTTGGGAGATAAGAGCAAAACTCTGCCTCAAAATAAATAAAAAATACTAATAATAAAATAAAATAAAATAAATAAAATAAAACAAAACTAATCCAACTTGCTCTACCCTCAACTTACCTGGGGGCTGTCAGCCTGTTTCCACGCTTCCCATCAGAGCACAGTTCTCAGGGAGTATCTGTGTGTCTATAACAGCTATCCCCTGTCTTCCTATTCTCTCTGCAATCCACTTCAATCAGGCTTCTGCCAGCCCCTCTGCCAGGGTCACTGCTCTTCCAGACAGACGCAGACATGGTTTTCTGGACACCCCTGCCTGCTTTGTTCCCACCTCGCTGGCCACTCTCCATCTCCCCACCTCCCTGCTGTGGGGCTTTGGGGTGCTCTGGTTTCTTTCGCCCATCCCCTCCCCAGCCCCACACCCCCACTGCCATGCTCTCCTACACGGGTGGCGGCTATGGGTGCTGCCTGTCCCTGGAGGCTGCCCATGCACATCTCCAGTCTGGGCTTCTCCTCTAAAACCTAACTCCTACTTCCAGCGGGACAGATTCACATGGCATCTACTAGAGGTCTGACTTGTCCAAATGAGTCCTGATGCCCCCAGGCAGTCCTCACACACTGTCCCCACATTGGTGAGTGTGACCCCCACACCCCCAACCTTGACCCACCCTCACTGTTTCTCTTCTCACACCCCTCTTGGCAGCACACACTGTTGGCTCTGCCTTCAACACACATCCAGAAGCTGACTACGCTTTGCACTTGCCTTGCTCACTTTATCTGCTGTCGCTACCCCTTGTGACATCACTGCACCATCCTCCTCTACGCACTCCCTGCTCTACCCTTGTCCTTTGCTCTGTTTGTAGCATAGCAGCCAGAGGGGTTCTGCTGACCCCTATACCAGATCATTTTCCTCCTCTGCTCAAAATGTCCAGTCCCACCCAGAGCAGAAGCCAGAGTCCTCATGATGGCCCCTGAAGTCCTGACCCACAGATCAACAGCTGCCTCTCCTATCGCTCCCCAAGCCTCTCTCGCTGGATGGCTGTGTTCCAGCCATGGGCTCCTGCACCCCACAATGCTCCTCACAGGACCCTTGCACTTGCCCTGCTGTCTTGTTCTAAGAGCTCCTCCCCGGAGGTGTACAGACTCAGCACCTACCCAGGGGCCCTTTCTAAAACCAGAATGTCCACGGTCACACCCACACCATTCCAACACTTCCTATCCCTGCCCCGCTTCACTTAGCTCCTTATACTCACCATGTAAAAGACCACAGTATTTTTAAGAAGCTTATGATCCATGGGGCAGAAATCTGATTACTATTTTCCCTGCTCCATCCACAGCCCCTACCCTGGCACACAGCTGATATTTAATAAAAGGTGATGAATGCATAAATTAAGTATTCTATCAAAGGGGTAACCATGTAAGACTTGTTACTGCCAATTTACAGGAAACACAGAGAAAATGAGTTAAATGACATTATGTAGGTGCAGTCAGCTGATGCCAGACTGTGGGAAATGTATACAAACCAGGCGATGGGCTGGATCTGGTCCCCAGGCTGAAGGTCACTGACCCCTGTCTCAGGGGACAGCAGAAGGCAGAGAGCTTGCCAGGCCTGGGGCCACTATGAACACAGGTAAAGAGCCAGGTGCACCTCTGCCCCACCCAGCCAGCCCTATATGAGGGAGCTTCTGCTCTGGCCCGCAGTGCCTCTGACTCAGGAGAATCCGGTTACTAAGCCAGAGGGGGATTGGGGGCAAGGCTTTGTTTTCTATTATTTTAACTACTTTTTGGATTATAAGGGCAATTTCTAAAGTTGCACGATCACTGATTAAAAAAAAAAAAAAACTTTGCAAACACAGGCAAGTAAAAGAAAAGTAATATGATATTGCCAATTCCAAATCCCAGAGTTGTTCACTGTCCTCATTTGTATTATACTCCATTGATGGATGTTGTTATTTAACTATTTTTTGGCCGGGCGCAGTGGCTCATGCCTATAATCCCAGCACTTTGGGAGGCTGAGGCAGGCAGACGGTTTGAGCACAGGAGTTCGAGACCAGCCTGGGCAACATGGTGAAACCCCATCTCTATCACAAATACAAAAATTAGCTGGGAGTGGTAGCGTGCATCTGTGGTCCCAGCTGCTCAGGGAGGCTGAGGTGGGAGGATGGTTTGAGCTCAGGAGGTTGAGGATGCAGTCAGCTGAGATCGTGCCACTGCACTCCAGCCTGGGTGACAGAGGAGACCCTGTTTCAAAACAAAACAAAAGTACTATTTCCTTTTGCCAGACATTGGCTTTTAATTTTTATGTGCATAATCATGCTGCAATGATTAAATATTTATAGATAAAGCTATGTGGATCTTTTCTACTTTCTTGGGATAGATTTTTACATCTAGACTTACTAGGTCCATGTTTAGAAATAATAAAACTCTACAGGTATATTTCAAATATTTATGTATTAGCTGAACTGATATTTTCCTTTATACTTTCTTCCACTGCTTACATGCTTAAAAATTCCTTTCTCATGCAAAAATTCAAATACCTATTAAAAAAACTTTAAGTAAAGCTCAATTTTTACCTTTTATTCTTTCATCTGGAATTTTACTTGGTTACAGAATTACATGATGAACTTTTAATACCTTTCAAAACTTTAACCTAATTTCCAACCTTTTTTTTTTTGACACAGGGTTCTCACTCTGTCACGCAGGTTGGAGTGCAGTGGCATGATTACAGCTCATTGCAGCCTTGACTTCCCCAGGCTCCAGTGATTCTCCCATCTCAGCCTCCCAAATAGCTGGGACAACAGGATGTGCCACAATGCCTAGTTAATTTTTGTATTTTTGGTAGAGAAGGGGTTCCTCCATTTTGCCTGGGCTGGTCTTGAACTCCTGACCTCAAGTGAGCCACCTGCCTTGGCCTCCCAAAGTGCTGGGATTACAGGCCCTTCACCCCTTTGTTTTCTTCTTGTTTGTTTGTATTTTAAAGACAGGGTCTCGCTCTGTTGCCTAGGCTGGAGGGCAGTGCCCCGATCACAGCTCACTGCAGCCTTGACCTCCTGGGCTCAAGTGATCTTCCCACTTCAGCCTTCCAAGTAGCTGTGACTACAAGTGCATGCCACACGCTTGGCTAATATTTTTTAGTTTTTTGTAGAGATGGGGGTCTCACTATGTTGTCCAGGCTGGTCTTGAACTTCTGGGCTCAAGTGATCCTCCCACCTCTATCTCCCAGAGTTGGGATTACAGGTGTGACCCACCGGGCCCAGCCCCAACAACTACTTGGAACTCATTTTGAAATAGAAAGCTCAAAGTTCATTTTGTTGTTATTTTTTTTTTCTTTTCCCTGTTTAGAGATGGGGGTCTCATTGTGTTGCCCAGGTTGGTCTTGAACTCCCATGCCCAAGCAATCCTCCCACCTCAGCCTCCCAAAGTGCTGGGATTACAGGCATAAGCCACTGCACTCAGCCCACTTCGTTGTTATTCATTTCAATAAATTGTGTGCATTCCTCCAAAAAGAGTGTACTTGTAATTAATATAGAGTTATAATACGTTCCATTATCTCTTCATGTCTCTTTATCACATTTTCCAGGGGTAACATTTTATCTACATGGCAGACTCCACAATTATTTAAAAGTTTTATTTACGGTTAAGGTTTAAACGTTTTGGCTTTATTCCTATTAAAAAAGGAACGTTTTCTTCCCCGTTATGTTATCTGATTATTGGTGACAGAAGCTATTAATTTTCTTTTTTTCTTTTTTTTTTTTTGAGACGGAGTCTCGCTTTGTCACCCAGGCTGGAGTGTAGTGGTGCTATCTCGGCTCACTGCAACCTCCACCTCCTGGGTTCAAGCGATTCTCCTGCCTCAGCCTTCCAAGTAGCTGGGACTACAGGCATGTGCCACCAGGCCTGGATAATTTTGGTATTTTTATTAGAGACGGGGTTTTGCCATGTTGACCAGATTGGTTGCAAATTCCTGACTTCAGGAGCCCCCCTGGGGGCTGTGCACTGCCAGTCAGATTTAGGTCCAGGGGGCGTGGCCTACCTGCTGGATGTGGGCATTGTTGGGTCCATTAATAAAATCTTCTAGCTCAGAAAGACGGCTGGTTTTAGCCAAGGCAAATATAAGTTCAGTCTCTATATAGGACTCACGGCCCTTTTTCCTGGCCATCTGCAGAAATTTAACTAGATCCTCCCAGTTGTCTAAGGACAGAAAACAAAGATAGGTTAAACCAGAGCTGATAATTTTAAACAAGGGCTCAATTCCTCCCATTCTGTCCTCAGCCAGACACATTTACCCTCTCGTTAGGTCTCCCTGGGAACTCAGACTCCAGATAATGTCTAGGAGGTCTTGATTATGCTCACTAAGCAGATCCGTAGCTCAGAAGGAAGGGAGGGGCAGAGCCACACTCAGGCCGCCTCCCTGAGAAAAGACTTTGCCAGGAGACAGAATGCTTGTTCTGGACATCAGAGAGGTGGGTGCCACAATCAACTTGAAACACCAGAAGATCCCTGGGAATCTGTGGGCCTGTCACTGACTATAAAATTACCACAGTGGCGATACTGAGATATCTAGTGTGCTTAAAGGACCTCATCTTATAAAGGAGGGCAACAGTCAACTAAAGAGCCAGTATCAATAACAGAGTAACGTTTATCTCAGACTCCTGTGGGAAACTTTCACGTAGATGTGCCCTCTGATATCTCTGGATACATTATACGTACAGATTTGTGAGAATCTCTTCAACTTCTTGCTTCAGCCAGGTTTTGCATCAGTGAGACGCAGAGCCCCAGGGAGGGGGATTCACTTACTGCTCCTGCTGGCTGCCTGAACAACTTCCAGGTAAGAGGAAGGGTTGTCCCCTCTGATATAGGAGTCGATGGCTTCCTTCACCAAGTCTTTCTGGAGCTGGGCTTGGGCCAGCTGACTCCACACCGCAGGCTCACTGCACCTCTCCGCAAACTCATACGCCCGGTCCAGGTTTCCAATGTGCTCGATCAGGACCTAGGGGTTATGAGAGGACTTCCACTCTCTGCAACACCTAGTCAGCTCCAAAAGACAGACACATTTTTGTTTGGTTCCCTGTTCTGCCTAAAGCTTCATGACCATTTCAATTCTGTTGGAAGCAATCAGGTACTAAGCATTTCTCAGACGGACAGGTTGAGGGGAGAGACAAGAGCCGTTATATGAGAAGGCGGATGCCGAACAAAGAAGAGACACTCCAACAGAGGCACAGAGATGGAGATATCCAGCTTAAGCTTTCTGGGCCGGGTGTAGGACATGGGACTTGCTCCTGACCTTGGGAGGAAAGACAGTGCAACAGAGCATAGAAACTGTAGAACAGTTCACAAGAATTGCTGTGGGGAATAAGATTGCTCACCAGGCAGAAACAGGCTTGCTGAGCAGCCTGGCAGACTGCGTAGCAGTGAGGGCCACCACTATATAGTAGTGGAGGTGGTGGCAGCATCAGCCGCCCCCTAATATGATGAGCTGGTCTGTCTCAAAGCAAGGCCAGAGCCCATGAGGGGGCACAAAAGAAGGGCTCCTGGATTGGGGGTTTCACAGCAGGTACAGAAACAAGGTAAAGGAAGAGGCAAGAACATAAAGATAATTGGTAGGAGAGCAGTTCAGAAGATGTCCTGTGGTTTACAACTGATTTGGAAATAAAACCAGAAAAGGCTCATAGACTGGGAAGAAAGGGCTGCAGTTTAAAGAAGAAGAGTTCTTGGGGAGGCGGAGGGGCAGGCAGGGAGGGCTGGAGGGCCTGCTCTGGGAACCCGACCTTGGATCCTGAAAAGCTCCTGCTGAGGAGATGGGGGAATGGGGAGTATGAGGGTGAGCAGCATGGTGCAGAGGGCTGGAATGGCTGTCATTGAGGGTAAGGTGTGAGTGCCTCTGAAAATCAAACGTTTGTGTCACCAGGGCTGACCGATGACATTGGGTCGGTACCCAAGTCCAGGGGAGTGATCGGGAAGGGGCAGACTAACAGCCAATGGAAGGAGCACCCACAGAGAAGATCAAGACAAGGGGCCAGCAGGCTGGGAAGATGGGTTGCTGGTGAGGAGCAGAGAAGAGCACAAAGAGATGCACTAGACAACCAGAGCATCTGACACCCTTGGAGAGGACAAGGGCTTGCAGGGCGCACTCATGGTGTGGCAGAGGGTGCTAGGTCCAACATGCTTGTACTCAGCAGCCCACCTGGATTGCTGAAGCATTCATATCAAACTTGTGGAAGACGGCGAAGGCCTCCTCATACAGCGCACTGCTGACAGCGATGCTCGCAATGTCCGGTGCGTCGTAGTTGTCCAGGCGGCTGATGTACTCCATGACCCGTGTGCGGTCTGCTTTGATGGCAGTCAGGATCAGCAGATTCTGCAGATTCCTGAGGAAAGAGGGTGGTCAGCATGGCATCCCAGGAAGGAAGGCTGCATAAACCATTTTTCGGAAGGTCAGGCATCCCCACACCCCCAGTTTTTTAAAAAACTAATTAATATACACATACATAACTGATAAGCAAATATAACAGAGTATTTGTGAAGTAGTTGAGATCTAAAAAGAAACAATATAGCAAAGTCTTAGGAAAGCACAGGTAAGAGAATCAGAATGTGCCAATCAAATCACTGGTAGGGTTGCTGCGTCTTTTCAGAGCCCAGCCTCTGGCTCCTGCTGTAGAAGTACCTATTTTCCTACCTGTGCTTTCTTTGTGATTCATTATAGCTTTATCACATCTACTGTATTTCTAAGCAATATAGGCAGCTTTGCATTTTTTTTAACTTTTAAAAAATTTTGAGGCGGGTCTTGCTATGTTGCCCAGGCTGGTCTCAAACTCCTGGCCTCAAGTGATCCTCCCACCTTGCCCTCTCAAAGTGCTGGGATTACAGGTGTGAGCCACCACACTGGGTTGCTTTGCATTTCTTGAACTTTACTTTGCTTTAATTATAGTAGATGAATTTTTGCAAAATTTTTATATAATTCAAAAATGTGGAAAAAAAATCAGTGTAACACACCACATATCAAGAATCTAAAAAAGAAATACTACATCATTATAGAATGATTCAGAAAAAGCATCTGATAAAATCTAACACCTATTAATGAGAAAAACTATCAACTAGAAATAGAAGGAAACTTCCTCAATCTGAGAAAGTACATCGACAAAAAGCCCACTGCTAACATCATAAGTAACAGGGTCTGGACCCTTTCCCCGAGGATCAGGAACAAGACAGGGATGTCCACTCTCAACCCTTCTATCTGTGCTGGAGGTTCTGGTTAAGGCATTTAGGCAACAAGAGAAACAAAAAGTTTCTTTTCTATAATGAATCGCAAAGAAAGCACAGGTAGCACCAGATTAGGAAGAAACAAAACTATTCCCGGTGGCTCAGGCCTGTAATCCCAGCATTTTGGGAGGCTGAGACGGGCGGATCACGAGGTCAGGAGATCGAGACCATCCCGGCTAACATGGTGAAACCCCGTCTCTACTAAAAACATAAAAAATTAGCCGGGCGTGGTAGCAGGCGCCTGTAGTCCCAGCTACTCGGGAGGTTGAGGCAGGAGAATGGCATGAACCCGGGAGGCGGAGCTTGCAGTGAGCCGAGATCACGCCACTGCACCCCAGCCTGGGCGACAGAGCAAGACTCTGTCTCAAACAAAACAAAACAAAACTAAACTAAACTAAACAAAACTGTCCCAATTTGCAGCCAACATGATTGATTAAAAAACTCAAGAAATCTACCAAAAAAAAAAAAAAAAAAAAATCCTGTAATGAGTTTAGCAAGGTTGTAGAATACAAGGTCAACATACAAAAATCAGTTGTATTTCTATATACTGACAATGTTTTTCAATGAACAACTGTAAACAAAAAAATCTATTTAAAATACTTCCAAAAATATGAAATAAGTATAAATCTAATAAAATCTACATATGACCTATATGCCAAAAAACTATAAATTGTTGATGAAAAAAATCAAAGATCTAAATAAATGGAGACATATCACTTTCATAGAATCAACATAGTAAAGATATCAATTCTCCCTAAATTGGTCCACAGATTTCATGCAATTCCAGTTCCAGTAGATTTTCTTGTACATATAGACAAGCTAATTCTGAAATTTATATAGATAGGCAGAGAAATTAGAATAGCTAAAACAATTTTGGAAAAGAATAAAGTTGAGCCCAGGCATAGTGGCTGACACCTATAATCCCAGCACTTTGGGAGGCCAAGGTGGGAAGATTGCTTGAGCTTAAGGGTTTGAGACTAGCCTGCGCAATATGGCAAGACCCTGTCTCTACCAAAAAAAAAAAAAATTAGCCAGGTCTGGTGGTGCACACCTGCAGCTGCTCAGGAGGCTGAGATGGGAGGATTGCTTGAGCCTAGGAGGTTGGGGCTGCAGTGAACCATGTTCATGCCACTGTACTCCAGCCTTGGTGACAGAGGGAGACCCTATTTAAAAAAAAGAAAGAAAGAAAGAAAAAAGGAATAAAGGTGGAAGAATTACACTACCTGGTCAATTGATTTTTGACAGAGATGCAAAAGCAATTCCATGGAGAAAGAGCATTTTTAACAAATAATGCTGGAATAAACTGGACATTCATATGCAAAAAGATGAATCTCACCCTAAACTTCACACTTTATTGGATAATGAATCTAAATATAACATGAAAAAATATGAAACTTTTAGAAGGAAATAACAGAAAATCTCTGTGACCTAGGAGTATTCACAGAGTTCTTGATTTAACACCAAAGCACAATCCATAAAAGAAAAATTTATGAATTGGACTTTATCAAAATTATAACTTGTGTTCTGTTAATGACACTATTAAGAAAATAAAAGAAAATCTACAGAATGTGAAAAAATATGGAAATCACATATCCAAAAAAGGACTTGTATCCAGAATATACAAAGAATTCTGAAAACGCAACCAAAAAAACCAAACAACCCAATTGAAAAACAGGCAACAGATTTCAAGAGACATTTCACTAAAGAAGATCTACGGATGGTAACTAAGCACATAAAAAGTTGTTCATCATCATTAGCCATTAGGGCAATGCAAGTTGAAACCACAATGGCATACTGCTATACATTTATGAGACTGGCTAAGATAAAAAATACCAATATACCAAGTGCTGGTAAAGATGAAGAGTAACTGGAACTCTCACATATTGCTGGTGGGAATGCAAAATGACACAGACTTTTTGGAAAACAATAGTTAGGCAGTTTCTTAAACAGTACATATACCATGTGATTGGGTAGGTTTAAATACAAATCTGGACACAAATGTTCACAGCACATGTATTCATAATCACCTCAAACTGAAAACCACCCAAACATACTTTGATGGGTGAAGAGATAAACTGTGGTACATTTGTACAACAGAATAAGATTCAGTGATAAAAAAGAATGTAAGGCTAATGCACTCACCAACTTGGATGAATCTCAAAGGCATCATCACGCTGGGTGAAAGAAGCCTGTCACAAAGGAGTCTACCCCACGTGATTCCATTTACAAGACCTTCTTGAAAATGCAAAACTAGTGTGGCCGGTGGTAGCCAGGTTTGGGGGAATGTATACTATACAGGGTAGCTAGCACAAGGGAATGTTATAGGGTGATGGAATTGTTTGTATCCCGACTGTGGTGATTCTACAAATCTACACATGTGTTAAAATTCCTAGCACTGCATTCCCCATCCCCTTCCAGAAGGTCATTTTTACTGTATGGTGATTTTTACAAAAAAGAATTTTAAAGTTAGGTGCTAAGAGTCATCCATGCATCCATGGTGCTAACAGTCATCCATACAGTGTTCATTTCTAGGGCTATCTGGCATTCAACTGTACAACTGTACTACAACCTACTTATTGATGGTTATCTGGATCGCTCTTAGAGCTTTGCTATTGGAAACGGTGCTGCCTTGAGTATCCCTGCACACATCCCCTCATACAAATGAGCTGAGATCCTTTAGGGCTCATAAGGAAGAGAGGAAATTGCTGGCTGTGTGCATCTTTTTTCACCAAACTGTTTTCCAAATGTAACGCGCATTCCCAGCAGGGGCACATAAGAGACCCAGCTGCTCAACATCCTCATCAGCACTGATTAGGAGAGTGGGGTTCCTGCTGCTCTGGCAGGAGTAACAAAGCATCAGATGGTGCACCATGGCCTCACTCTGTGCCTCCTTGGTGGCTGATGAGGCTGAATTCTTGCCTTAGGTTCACAGGCTGTCCTTCCTCTCACCAGAGGGTCTGTTTAAGTGCTCTGCTTGGTTTCTCATTGGGTTGCTTGTGTTTTTCTTTTATTACATCTTTTCCCTACTAATTTTTTGTTGGTTGTGTTGCAAATATCTTCTCCCCATTTGTAGCTTCTCATTTGTCCATCTTCTTTATGATAAAATGCTTAAGTTTAATACAGTCTTACTGGTTTTTCACTAAAGGTTTATGGTTTCTGTGACTGGTTTAAGAATTTATTAGGTCATAAATATATTCTTCCAAGTACATACTCTAAAAATAATATATTTTGCTTTTTTTTTCTTTTTCTTTTTGAGGCGGAGTCTCGCTCTGTCACCCCAGCTGGAGGGTAGTGGCAACATCTCAGCTCACTGCAACCTCCACCTCCCAGGCTCAAGCAATTCTCCTGTCTCAGCCTCCCAAGTAGCTGGGATTACAGGTACCTGCCATCATGCCTGGCTAAATTTTTGTTATTTTTAGTAGAGACAGGGTTTCACCCATGCTGGCCAGGCTGGTCTCGAACTCCTGACCTCAAGTGATCTACCAGCCTTGGCCTCCCAAAGTGCTGGGATTACAGGCGTGAGCCACTAGGCCCAGCCAAGGCTATTTTTACCTACACATAAAACTGTCTGGTAAAATCGTCACAGGAAGAGCATAAACTTGAGGTTACCTGCATGTTGGAGAAGCAAGTGTTTAAGAAGACAGCAGAGCCACAGCCACCTGTAAGTGCCTGGAAGTACCCACAAGCTAACAACTATCAAAGGAGGTTGATCAGACAGCAAAACAGAATATCCTACCCACCTCAGGCACCTTAATCCTGGCATCCTGTCATTAGTCAGGGTTTATGATTCCATTAAAATATAATTTCACATTCCATATACCATTATCATATAGCATCTCCAAGTTTAAAAACACACACACAAATTCCTCTCTATAATACTACAGCCCTTGATAGCCTTTCTGGCCTACAAAATAGATCTCATAATTAAATCTTTATAGCTGCACTTATGATGTGAGTAGATTAAAATCTGACACAGAATCTCTGATGGTGAATTTTGAAGTGGAGAGGAACCCAAGGTGGCTGGCTCATGCGGAAGCACACACTCTTACCTCTATGGTGCCTGCCCATGCAAAAGCAGCACGCACTCCCACCTCTACAGTGCCGGTCCATGTGGAAGCACGCACTCCCACCTCTACAGTGCCGGTCCATGTGGAAGCACGCACTCCCACCT
>NW_012103043.1:297859-308712 GCF_000951045.1 Mandrillus leucophaeus
ACGCACTCCCACCTCTACAGTGCCGGTCCATGTGGAAGCACGCACTCCCACCTCTACAGTGCCGGTCCATGTGGAAGCACGCACTCCCACCTCTATGATGCCAGCCTGTGCTGCTGTCCCTGCCACAGCTTCTCCTCATCTGGCTTCTACATTATACTTCTGGCAAGTCTTCCCTGATACATGCCCAGATCTGGTTCTCCTGCCACCTTTCTCCAAGCTTTGTTCACTACGATTTGAAGAGTTCAATACATCCTTAGGCCACATGAGACCTTCATAAAATGCCAGCTCCCCTTCTCTGAGCATTGTGTTAAAGGACAGTGTGGGCCAGAGCAGTAAGAGGAGTGCAGCCTCCTGGAAAATGTGAAACTGAGGCTGGGCTCTGAGACAGGCAGGAGCTAATAAGGGAAGGACTACATTGAGATAGAGGAGGTGGTAGGAAGATTGGCATGTCTGGGGAGCAGCCAGTGGGCAGGCTGGATGGGTAAAGTGGTACGAGATTGTAACAGAAGGTAAGTATCAAACAGATGTTTGAATCTGCCTGTGTCCATAGCTACCCCTGGCATAGCCTCACCTGTGCTCACTGAAGACAGAGTTATCCAGAACTATCTTCTCCAGCAGTTCAATCAGTTCATTAGGCAGGTCGGCTGTCATAAAGGCTTTGACAGTGACCGAAATCTCTTCAGGATCCCGTGTTTCTGACAATGCTGTCTGTACTACCTGGTTTTAAAAAGCATTTGAAAGAACTTGATTAGTCAATTCAAGACTGAATCTTTGAAGCTAAACAGAAGGGAAGGACTCCTCCAAGATGGTGTGGAACAGACAGAGAAAATGGGAGACTTCTTAAGGTAACAAAGGAAGGGTTTTCAAAGTCAATTTCAGGAAATTCTCAGTTTGCTCTATTTTGACAATTAGTTTTTCTCTCATATCAAATGAGCTACAGACTCTTACTCTGCTCCAATGACCAGTGCACTAAGCATTTTTAAATGAATGTCTCCTTTTAGATTTGTCTTTTAAAGCCACTAATAGCAAATATGGCTCCCCTTCTCTATTGAAGACACTGCAGGGGCTTCCAGCAGCCTCTTACGAGCAAAGAGCACTGCCACTGCTGTGGCACAGTCCATAGCCAGAGCTGTGGAGTCAGGTGCCTTCACACCGGATGCCACTCAGAACCACAAGCTGAAGGAAAGACCAACAAAAGACTGGCTGTGCCACCCCTCATCCAATTATAGGTGTCTCACATACAAAAACACTTACAAATAGGGTGGAAAGACAGTTTTCCAAAGAGTACATTTCCCACGTGACAGCAGTTTGGAATGCCAGCACTGCTCTCTTTGCACTTTGGACCAGGCACCTTCAGTGACTTCGAGGATCTAATATTTTTGCCAAGTTTCTGGTTCTCCTCAGGGGTGGTCAACAGCCGTGTATCAATGAGAGGGAAGAGACAGCTCTGGACGGTCTTTCATGGCTAACACAGCCCACTGACCATGAACTTTTACATAGCAATCTTGAGGGGCCTTAAAGGAACGTAGGGTCAAGGTCAGTCCAGTCCACCTTTCTGGTGGTCTTTGTGAACTCAATGGTACCATAAGATGCAAAAGTTCTACCTCTGTGGAGTTTGTAATATCCACAGCAAGGAGGCTGAAGAGTTTGAGAACAGGAGCTCTCCCAGCAGCTGAGGAACCAAAAGGGTGTGCCTGAGGGAAAGGGGGCACCAGGACACAGCACAAGTCCATCCAAAGGAGAAGGTATACTTCCTAAAGTGACATCTGTCAGTTCTTGAAAAACTTGGAGGCCGGGTGTGGTGGCTCACGCCTAATTCCAGCACTTTGGGAGACCGAGGCAGGCGGATCACCTGAGGTCAAGAGTCCGAGACCAGCCTGGACAACACAGTTAAACCCCATCTCTACTAAAAGTACAAAAATTTGCCAGGCATGGTGGCAGGTCCCTGTAATCCCAGCTACTCAGCAGGCCGAGGCAGGAGAATCGCTTGAACCTGGGAGGCGGAGGTTGCAGTGAGCGGAGATCGTGCCATTGCACTCCAGCCTCGGTAACAAGCAAAACTCTATCTCATAAAAAGAAAAAAAAAAAAAAAAAAAGAAAAACTTGGAGCAACTTAAGTAAATATAGACAGGTTGTTTTAAGGGCAAAAATAAATTTCTACCATTTGTTTGAGTCAATACAGGATGCCCCACCTAAGGTTGCCTCAGGACACTGCTCTCAGTAAACATTTCATAATGAGGTTCCACTCCAGACACTAAAAGCAGCCTCCCTCTGTTATTATGTGCTCTGGATTAGAGGAGCATTGCAGTTGAATTTCCCACCGGGAGGTGGCTACAGATATTCAATTACAGCAGCGATAACGAAAGACCAGCAGCGATAAAGAAAGACCCAGAAACAGGAAGACAAGAGGCCCCCGGTGGCTCTGGTATGGTGCAATGTTAAAGTTGCCCTTCCCCAGTGCCAACATGAAGTCACCTTCAAGCTGTACCAGGTGGCTGGACTACACCTGGAGAAAAGTCTGATGTCTGGGAACTTGGATGTAAATCCCTAGCAGCATATTGTGTTGTTTAGTATTTCTATTAGATTTGGATGGGTAAGTCCAAAGTTGAAACAGAGATTCAAAACAACATGACCTTCCATAAATCTCAAAGTATTTCAAAATGAAAAGTTTATTTAAAAAAGTAGTGGCACAGGCTGGAGAAACAGTGGACAGAAAACGAGAGGATAAAATTCAGTAGAGATAAAGGTCAAATCCACCCCTCAAGACTTTCAAAAGCGCCGGTCCAGCAGGTTGGCAATGTGTACGAGGGAGGTGGGAGTTTTAACTGGTCCTATTCTTAGGGCTGAAGCCACTTGTTGGATGAGGGTTTTGTTCCAACATTGGTCTTGCCCCACCCCTAAACAGTATGCCCAGCACCTAGGAACAGTGCTGAGGGCAGCAGAGGCACTATCTGTGAGTGTCTGTGAGGCTGTGACTGGAGGGGAGGCTCTTCCACAGGGCTGGGGGAAGTCCTCCCAGAGGCCAAGGCAGACTCCCACCTGCCAGGCCACACCCAATAATGACCCCTGGCTCCAGCACTCTGCAGGAGGTGCTGGATAGTCACAGGGGCATAAAGAGTTTTTCAACACAGGGAAGTCAGCTGAGACAACCTTGAAAGCTACTTCACCTCTGTCCACGGGGGCTAAGCTGGGCCCAGCATGCAGGCATGCCACCAGGTACTCTCTTCCTGGGCTGCATATCCCTGCTTTGGATCCAAGGGCCAACTCTATGCCCTCAGCCAGTAAACAATTCCAAGTCAGCTCACCTGGGGAATCAAGCTAATTTTAGGCAAACTACTTCTGCAGGGGAGAAAGTTCATAAGGGCTAAGATGTTTTATTTATTTATTTATTTATTTGAGATGAAGTCTCACCCAGTTGCCTAGACTGGAGTGCCGTGGCGTGCGATCTCGGCTTCTGCAACCTCCACCCCCTGGGTTCAAGCGATTCTCCTGCCTCAGCCTCCTGAGTAACTGGGATTACAGGCATGCACCACACAGTGTGTTTTTGTATTTTTAGTAGAGATGGGGTTTCACTATGTTGACCAGGCTGGTGTTGAACTCCTGACCACAAGTGATCCACCCGCCTAGGCCTCCCAAAGTGCTAGGATTACGGGCGTAAGCCACCATGCCTGGCCTATTTATTTTTTTGAGATGGAGTCTCTCTCTGTCGCCCAGGCTGGAGTGCAGTGGTACGATGTCGGCTCACTGCAACTTCCACCTCCTGGGTTCAAGCGATTCTCCTGCCTCAGCCTTCCCAGTAGCTGGGATTACAGGTGTGTGCCACCACGCCTAGCTAATTTTTGTATTTTTAGTAGAGACAGGGTTTCACCATGTTGGCCAGGCTGGTCTTGAACTCCTGAGACCTTAAGGAATCCACCTGCCTCGGCCTCCCAAAGTGCTGGGATTACAGGCGTGAGCAACTGCACTCGGTCAAGATGTTTTAAATGAAAAATGAAACCAGTCACTTGAGCCACAACGACGATTAGACGGCAAAATGCAGGTGCACAGACATACCCATCTCTGTGCCTCACCTGGTCAATTAGCTGTCTCCTGGATGGGTTGGTCTCCTCAAGGACGTGAGCCCAGAGCTCTGGATCCTTTCTGTGTACCAGGTAGCGGGCCTCGCTTTTGAACAGAGAATTCTCATTGCACACCTGAAATGAGCATACTCATGTGTGTAACACAGCAGTCAATCAATGGAAGCTGCTTGGGAGGACACACCCCAATTCGTTCCCTGTGTGCCTGATACCGGTTTAGTGAACAGTCAGGGCCCAGGCAAGGCGCTGTGCTTTGACACAGGATGAGCAGCATCCTACAGGGTTAACAAAGGACTCAAACTACCTCCAAATGCCCTTTCCAAGTTTACAACTCCTAGGGATGTGCCACATCTCTGGCCAACAGGACCTCCTGCATTCAGGGACATGCTCTGTCTCCCATTCTGTCTGATACAGCCACTAGCCACGGGAGGCTACTGAGCCCTTGAAATGTGGTGCATGACAGGAACTAAACTGGTAATTTTTAATTTGGTTAAATTTAAGTACTCATATGTAGCTAGCTCTAAGCCATCTGTAAAATGTTATCAGAACAGCCTAGAACTGGAATAAAACAGCACAAACACTGCAATGTTTCAAGACCTAAAAACTGCAAACTGTGCTTTCACTAGCAGATCTGGAGACCCTTTACGGAATGTTATAACAGATATTCAAAACACCATCAGTCCACTGGAATGTGCCAGCGTTTGCAGCACTTGCTAAATCCTGGTGAGGATCAGATCTGTTGAGTGCCAGATGCCAGGCACAAAGGCTGAGTGGCATGCAAAGGTGTTTGCAGATGCAGCGCAGGCTGCCTGTGCATCACGGGAAACGCCCGAGCAGGCTGGTGCAGTACCAACCTCATAGGTGCTCTGTTCATGTCTGGATTTTTAGATCAAATGGTTCGGTAGGAACAGTTCATACAATTCAACCTAAACATGTAATTATATGTGGATCCAAGCCTGGGCAGATGTAGGCAAAAGACCTGGGCAGATGTCTCAAGGAGGGGCCAGCAAGAGCTCACCGGTCAGGTGATGGGGAAAGGCTTGTGTAGAGGGTTATCCCAAAAAGGGGGCATGAAGTACAAGGGCAGTCAGGACATGAGGCACCCAGGGAACTGTAGGCCCCTCCAGGTGGGTTGGCAAGATGGGTGGTTGATCAAGTTGGGGAGTTGGGGGAAGGTGGCAGTCCACAGAGGAGCTCACGAGTCAGGCCAAGGAGTTCAATTCTGCCTTCAAATTACCAGGCAACAGTAAGGACCATAAGCAGAGGGATGATAAGTCAGGTTCATGGCCACTTGGTCTACAGGTACAATGCATACAAACCGCATGAGCAAGTTCCCAAAAGCTGCGAGAATCACAAGGAAATAATCTCATGACCTGCCATCTCCAGGTGCACAGAAAGCCCTGATCAGCTCCCCACGGGCACACCTTTGAAAGCTTTCCTGGGAGGCCAGGGTTGCATGGGCAGCTCAGCACATCTGCTACCCACCTGGATGAGCTCAAGGTCACACTGCCCCCGCTCATAGGCGACACAGGCCAGATGGGGGTCTCGCTTCTCACAGTAGCGGCCCACCACGCTGCTGTCATAGTAGGCATTCTCTCTCAGGAAGCACTCGGGGCTGTTGTTGCTGTCAATGTAGATTTTAGCCAGTGCATTGTGAGTGGCAGGCTCCTTGCAGCCTTCCTGAATCCGGGACTCCAGCCAGGGAAGCAGCAGCTTGAGCCTTTGAAAGAAGGAAGGCACCGTGAAGTCTCAAGGCTACCACTGGAAGTCTTGAGGACAATTCCAGGGCTCTGACAGATGTTTCCTGAAACAAAAAATCTCGGAGTACATTAACTTCAGGTTGCTCTAGGGACGAAGATGGACCTGATTTCCAAACTGATTTCTACTGTTAGGTTTTCCCCCAAGGTATTCACAGTACCAATAGCAAGTAACTCACTGCTACATCTAAGATGTGCACATGAATGATCAGCTACAGTGACAGTCCTGGAGAATTAGACAGAAGCAACAACAGACACTAGAATCCAGGGGTAAGACAAAACACCAAGTAAGGACACCTTACCTATTTCTTTTTTCTACTTCAGCCACCAACTCGTCAGTAGAGAACTGTCCTCTCACTGCCATGATTAAGTGTTTAATCACTTCCTCAGAACAATCCACATCAAGCAGCCCTCCAACCACAGCTGGGGTCCGGCTAGGGTTGACCTACAGTAGTCAAGGTGAAGTAACTTCAGTGTTGCAGACACAAGTTATTGTTAGAAGCCTCCTACAACTTGGACAGTCTGGGCAAAACCCTGAAAGGGCTCCTGTTTAGCACTGCGCTGTGTCCCACCAAAATTCACTTGCTGATGTCCTAACCCCTAGTGGGACTCTATATGGAAAGAGGGTGTTTAAGGAGGTAATCAATGCCAACGGTGCGGCCCTAATGCAATGGGACTGATGTCCTTCTAAGAAGAGGAAGAGACACCAGGAATGTATATGCACAGAGGAAAGGCCCTGTGGGGCACAGCCAGGAGGCCGTCTGCAAGCCTGGAAGACGGCCTTCACCAGAAACCAGCTCTGCCAGCACCTTGATCGTGGACTTCCAGCCTCCAAAACTGTGAGAAATAAATGTGTGTTGTTTCAGTCGCCTGGACTGTGTTCTTCTACTCTGGCAGTCTGAGCACACTAACCCACCACCCTTCAAAATGATAGTCTCTGAAATGCCAGATGTTAGAGGCAGCCTCTGAGGTGAAGACTATTGTCACTGACTGGGGCCCAGAGGCAGCTGTGGGTCACTCCAGGGAGCCAGCAGTACCTTCTGCACGTAGATCTCAATGTACCTCTGCAGGTTGTTGTGGTATAAATACAGGACAAGGTCATGGACAAAGCCAAAACGATCGCACACGATGATGAGGGGAAGCTGGTCTGTGAGCTTGGCCTCCTGAGGATTAGAATGCACAGAACAAGTCAGGGAGTGGAGAAACCAGACAGCCAGACCTCGGACTCATTGCCCATATGGGACAGCACTCTCTCTGCAGCAGAGTGACGTGCAGGAGACTCAGAATGAGACTGCTCTAGATAGGCTGTCGTTTTGTGGTATGGTGTTTGCTTTGGAAATAAGTGAAAGATAATAGCATTTGGTTAAAGATCGTTAAATGTGGCATTAACATTCCAAATCTGGACAAAAATATCTTTTAAGACAAGCAGCTCATTACGTGCAAACCCAACAGAAACCAGGCCATTCTCAAGAACAGCACACCTGCAGTAAAGGCTGCCTTTTCAGACATGCAGCCGCAGGCCATGGAAACACACCTGGGCACCATTCCCAGATGATGATGGCACTTGGGTAGGACAGCCACAGGTCACCACAATCATGCCTCCCCCTTGTGTGGTCCCATGCCTAGATCACATTTCCTGGTTTCCCTTGAAGTTTTAAGTGTGGCCACATGACCTCATTCCCTCCAAGGGGACGTGAATCCAAGTCTCATCTGCCACTTGCAGGCCTCGCCCATAAAAACCATCCATGCTGGTTCCTCTGTGCTCTTCCCGTCTTCTAGCTGACTGGGAAGACGACATCCAGGTGAGGTGCTGAACACCGCAAAGCAGCCATGAGCCTGGTCCTTGGAGGACAGTGGGAAGGAAAGCCACCCCACTGACCTCCAGCCCACCCAGGACTGCCACATAAGGAAGCAGGCTTCCTGTTCTTTATGACACTAGTGCTGAGTGGTCTACTTGCTTCTGCAGCTTTGCCTGCTTAATTGACAATGGCACTAAAGGGATGTTGATGAATTACAATGCAGCAATAAACTAACTCCCTCCACTCACGTGCCAGATACTTAGAGCACAGCCTCAAGCTGCGTTCCACGTTCTTAAAACGATAGAAGGGTTCCTCTAGAACTTTAAGCCATAAGGCGGAGCTCTGTCCCTGGGACTAAGGGGTCCCTGGTGAGACAGATCCAGCTTCCTGCCTCCTGGGACGTCCTGCGGATGGTCTGCCCCACCTGCCATCAGCAATTCAGCTGTGGAACACAAGGAGGCAGTGCTGGAACACACCTTCAGGAAGTTCTTCACACGCTCTGGGTTGTAGCAGCTGCTCTCTCGGCACATCCTCTCCACCTCCTTGATCTGCCCTGTCTTACAGGCAGCCTGAATGTATTTCAGATGCACGTCTGGGTCTTGGCTGAAGTTCACAATTGAGCCCAGGAAGTAGAAGAGGCCTATGAAGAGAGACTGTTTCATTTTTGTCCTTGCAACACCCACCTGGTCTCCTCCGTAGCTGCTGTCCACCTTCCCTCGATGACCCTGCTCCACTCTCCAGGGACTCACCCTGCTCCACTCTCCAGTGGACCCATAGCCCACTCAGAACTCATAATCAATATGCCATCTGTCTGTTTTGGCAGCTCCCAAAAATAGCTAGTCAGATTTCCATCAAATTTGGCAGGCATACCTGGCATGTTTTGATGTAAAATACTAGATATTTGGTACTTGTGAAATTCCTTTTGGGGGCCCAGGTATACCTAGAGAGTCGTCGTCAAGAGTAATTCCCACTGAGGTAATCTGAGAGGGCTGTGGGACTGATGCCAAGGGAGAGAGAAATAAGCCACGGCCTCCAGGAGGAGGCCTGCAACTCTGGACAGTAACGACAAGATAGGTGCATCCGAGAAGGCCCCCGCCTGTCGAGGTCTTTCACTGTAACTGTGAGACTCTGATGCTAGGAAGGGAATGGGCAGCCCCTAGGCCGATGGTTCCCCACCAACCTACTCTACTGCTATCTCCCAGCCCAGCTCCACTCAATCGTCCGCCATGGTCTTTCCTACAGTGTTGTCTTCTGAAGAGAAGGCCAGATCCCTGAGGGCAGGGTCCTGTCCTACCCTCCACCGATGCCCCAACCTCACCGGACACATGGCAGTGGCTTGATGCCTAGACAAATGCTTAGTCTCTATCCTGGGTGGGCCAGACAGCCCCCACCTGTCCCTAACAAAGCTACTCCCACCCCCATTGCCCTAGAACACTCTTTTGGGGTGATGTCCAAAAAGGGGAAAGGAAGACAACCAAGTTGCCTCGTCAGCCCCTGCTATCAACTGGGTTAGCAGATACTACAAAGCAATGCACCCTCTATCGTGGGCTCTCACTTAGGAGAGGCCCAAAGAGCCTCCCTCCTGGGGCTGTGAAGACCAGACATCAGGCCCTTTCATGGTACCCACGACACAGGCTTTTAGATGAATTCTTGCCAGACTGTGCTGCACAGACACACCGGGCTCCATAAGTTTCTCCACTCCATCACAAACCAACCTGATTTCTTCCTTTGGAAATACCAAAAAGGACACTGAAGCTGAGGGTGCACATGAGATGGCAGTCGCATTCTGCCACTGACTGAGCACCCAAGGCAGCGAGTGCTGCATCCTGCCTGGCTTTGCAGGAAGGTCGTTTTAAGTCGGGCAGGTGGACCGCAACACCTGAGAAAGGAGGTGTAGTCACGTGGCGGGGTCGGCGAAAGGCTGCACGGTTTACCTTCATAACTCTTGAAGGATTCAAAGAGTTCTACCAGGGCCTGCGTGCCCAGCTGCTCATGGTACTTAGAGGCCACCTGCACACACAGCTGAAGGTTCTGTCTGATGTTAGCAGACAGCATGGCACGCAGACACTCCACAGAATCCTCCACCGACAAGGAGCCGAAGAAATTGACAAGCCACTGGGAACAAGGAAGAGTCTGTCCACAACAATGCACCACTACAAAGATTGTTAACACTTGGAAAATAACTAGGTCATTCTCCTGTTCCCCTGAGTGTCAAAAATAGAGAATTTCCACATAAAGGGATTGAAAAGCAACTATCCATCATGGGAAAAAGTAGGAGCAAGGAGTAAAGCTGGGAAAAGACACTGATCTAAACAGTTCACCTGCAATATTCCACAGACGATGCTAAAACTTATTCCATAAGTTGGAACACAATAGCTAGTTCAGCTTTGCTAATGGTTTCAGACAGCCCTGTTAGGTTGTCAGTGTTAAAAGGTGACCAGTATTCCTGCTATTAGACTAAGTCAAAGGTGGACATCAGAAAGAAAGGTACTACAGGGCCCAGACATGCTGCTGAGCAGATAAACATTGTGCGTGTGCTGAACCAGAAGTGCTTTTGGTAGTAAAGTATGGTAGGTTAGGGCAGTGACAGGCTCAGGCCATGGTTCCACAATCATCAACAGGTGAACATTGGGGAGCATGTGACATTAATGGCATAGACAACAGCCATAATAGGAGTGCCACAGTGGCACACAATACCTCGGGATTGAGGAGGTGAGTGTGGACCACAGCCCTCTTGATGTCATAGAGGTCGGTGTAGTGCTCCAGTGCTTGCTGCAGGAGGCCTGCCTTTTCACAGAGCTGGGCGATGTGGGCCCGGTCGTAATGAGTAAACATCTTATTTCCAAGGATGGCATCTGCAACCTATGAAACAGGGAGTTTGGTGGGAAAGCCTGATCAATGGCAATAACTTTTTAAGACCAGCTGCTCAGCCTTGCCCCAGGGTAGGGTAAAGCCTGGCAACCCGAACTCACAGGCCCCTGTCCACACCCACAACTCTGTGGTGGCAGCAGTGCTTGTGGGTCCCAAGATCCCCAGCTGTCCTTCAAGTCATCTTAGGCCCTTTGCACAAGGCTCCATCCTCCCATATTGTAGAGCTGGGCCCACCCCATGTGGTCACAGAGTTGGGCCTGTGAGAAGCGCTGAGGCTCCATAAAGCCCTATTACTGGGATGAGTCCAAGTCGCTGTTGCAGCTTTTAAGCAATCACATTCTTTTTTTTTT
>NW_012103043.1:309467-316858 GCF_000951045.1 Mandrillus leucophaeus
TTTTTTTTTTTTTTTGAGATGGAGTCTCACTCTGTTGCCAGGCTGGAGTGCAGTGGCACGATCCCACCCAGCTCACTGCAACCTCTACCTCCTGGGTTCACCCCATTCTCCTGCCTCAGCCTCCCAACTAGCTGGGACTGCAGGCACGCGCCATCATGCCCAGCTAATTTTTGTATTTTTAGTAAAGACAGGGTTTCACCATGCTGGACAGGCTGGCCTCGATCTCTTGACCACGTGATCCTCCCGCCTTGGCCTCCCAAAGTGCTTGGATTACAGGTGTGAGCCACCATGCCTGGCCCACCCGACTAATTTTTATATTTTTTTGTAGAGATGGGGTTTGGCCATGTTGTCCATGCTGGTCTCAAACTCCTGGGCTCTGTTCACCTTGGCCTTCAAAAATGCTGGGGTTACAGCGCGAGCCACTGCACCCAGCCACTAAATATTCTCTTTAAGTAAGTAATTTTTGGACTAAGACTAGATAGGTCAACACAGTAGCCTTGCAACATGGCTGAATGAGTGCTCGCTCAGTATCTAATGCTGGTCTTGACTAGCTACGCTCCTGGGTGCCTTCCCTGCCACCCAGCACACTCTTTCTCATTCCTTCAAGGATCTGCATCACCAACCAGGTATGGCCAAACTGAGTGACCACAGCCCCTGTCACACACCAGACGACTTCAGAGTGATGCACACTTCTGGTTCCCCATAGAGTTGATGATCCAAACCAAGTACTAAGAGTAGGGCTTTAGAACACCTAGCACTTACCTGAGTCTCCTATCCTTTGTTTCCTTCAGGTTTATCTTTACTTCTTGTTTTTAAACATTTTCTCATCATAGCAACAGTGTATTTTAGAGAACTTAGAAACCATCATGCAGTCCCACTGCCCAGAGAAGACTGCCAGCATCCTGGGGCACTAAGCCAGAGCCTGCTGGCACCTCACCCAACTACTTGCTTGTCCTGCACCCCTTAAGGTCTGGGCATTCCTTTGGGTGTCTGCCAAGTTTCTGAGTGGCGCTTGGTGTGTTTCAAATCTCATTCACCAAAAACTATTACATACACTCACAAAGTCATAAGAGTCCAATAGACCCCAAGCAGCAAATTAACAGCACTTTAATTTCCTATAGTTGGAATATGACCCACTTCTTAGCAGCTAACCTGTGGATTTGAATAAATTGAGGTAACAGAACAATATACTTAATATGTTGTTTTATAATTATAAAAACAATAAGTGATTATTAAAGAAAAAACAAAAAAGAAGAGACAAGTAAAGAACAAAGTGAACTTGTACAATCTTATCCACTTAGTACCGTGAACAGCTTGATACAAACTCCTCTAAATCCCTTTCTTGTATATATATCTAAATTTAACCCAAAATAGCACAGACATGTGATTTGATTATACCTTCCTCCCACAAGTTTCAGGCCAACAAATGATGCCTCACCACAATACCACTGCACAGCCATTAAGATGATTACTATTATTATTATTTTAGACAGGGAAAATGTGTTGGCAAGGATATACAGAAGTTGGAACTGCTGAGCATTGCTGGGAAGAATATAAAATGGTGCAGCCTCCTGGAACACAGTATGGTGGTTCTTCAAAAAGGTAAGCATAGAATTACTATACAATATGATCCAGCAAATCCACTTCTAGGTATATGCCCAAAAGAATTAAAGCAGGGTCTCAAAGAAATCTTTGTACACCCATGTGAACAGCAGCATTATTCACAATAGCCTAAAGGTAGAAGCAACCCAAATGTTCATCAATGGATGAATGGATAAACACAAGTCATATATACACATGGTGGACAATTACTCAGTTTTTAAAATGAAGGTGTTTCTAACACATGCTACAACGTGGATGAACCTTGAAAATAATATGCTAAGTGAAAAAAGCCAGGTAAAAGGACAAATATTTTGTGGTTCCATGTATATGAAATATCTTGAAAAGGCAAATTAATAGAGACAGATTAGAAAGGCAGTTGTCAGGGGCTGGGAAATGAGGAGTCATTGCTTAACAGTTACATAGTTACTCTGGGATAATAAAAAGTTCTGGAACCATATAGTGGTAACGGTTGCACAGTATTGTGAATGTTCTTAATGCCACTGTATCAGACACTTAAAAGTTGTTAAAATGGTAAATTTGGTTATGTATATTTTACCACAATGAAAAAAAGAAGAAAGAAAGAAACGATGCCCCAATTATAACTGTTTCCATGAAAGTCCTGTACCATGATTTCTGGAAAATCCTTTTAAGGGGAGTCATGGGGAATGTTCACTGAGAAGTACAAGATAAACATCTGGCACAAGCCCAGTCCAGTCCAAAGCCACTGTGCTCAAGTCTGCAAACCCACAGAGGGGTGCCACAGGTGCTCTGCCTCTCGGTGTTAGCCTACAATGTCACTGACCTGGGGTGCATGAACAAGGTTCATCTCCAACAGCCATGTCTGGAGGAGTCCCTCAGCTGGGCGATTATTCTTCAAGGCATCCAATAAGAAGGAAGTACACTGCTGAATTAAACTGTTTTCCATGAAAATGTCCACAATCTGAAACATATCCAAGCCACATTTTCACTCAGTGTGTTTTCATTCACAGTGTTTCATTTTCGTATTGAAATAGTTCCTGAAATATTATCTCATTATCTCATTTAGAAATTCAACAATTAGTTCCTTCCTTTGTTTTTTGTTTTGTTTTGTTTTTGAGATGGAGTCTCACTCTGTCACCCAGGTTGGAGTGCAAAGGCACAATCTCAGCTCACTCCAACCTCCGTCCTCCACCTCCTGGGTTCAAGCGATTCTCCTGCCTCAGCCTCCCAAGTGGTTGAGATTACAGGCACCTGTCACTACACCCAGCTAATTTTTGTATTTTTAGTAGAGACAGGGTTTCACCATGTTGGTCAGGCTGGTCTCGAACTCCTGACAGGTGATCCGCCTGCCTTGGCCTCCCAAAGTGCTGGGACTACAGGCGTGAGCCACTGCTCCTGGCCCCTTTGCATTTTCTTATGTCATCACAATTCACATAGAGCCAGGTGTGGTGGTGTGTGCCTATAGTCCCAGCTACTCAGGAGGCTGAGGTGGATGCATGCATTCCTTGAGCCCAGGAGTTAAGACTATTCTGGGTAACACAGAGACCTCATCTCAACAACAACAACAACACAATTCACGTAATTTATGGTCATTAATTTATTGATAATCTTGTGAAATCATATCACCTACATCACACCTATCAGTGAGGTATTTTACCGAAGTATATGAAAGGGAGTGATTTTTATAACATATGAACCCCCAGAATCCTCTCAAGTGATCCAAGCAGTAATCATACATTACTTAATCACATCCTAGAGGCAGCTGTGATGCTTAGCTTTAGGTGTCAGTTTGACTGGATTAAGGAACACATAGAGAGCAGGTAAAGCATTCCTTCTGGGTGTGTTTGTGAGGGCGTTCCCAGAGAAGACTGGCATGTGAGTTGGGGGACCAAGTAGGAATGATCCACTCTGAATGTCAGGGAGCACCATCCAATCAGCTGGGGGCACAAAAAAGGAAAGAATAGATTTCTTCTCTCTTTCTCCTGGAGCTGGGACTTTCTCCTCCTCCTACCTCTGGACATCAGAACTCCAGGCTTCCCAGCCTTTGGACTCCAGGACTTACCCCAAAGGCCCCCCAGGGTTCTCAGGCCATTGGCCTCAGACTGAGAGTTACGCCATCGGCTTCCCTGGTTCTGAGACTTTCAAACTTAGATTGAGCCACGCTACTGGAATCCAACGTCTCCTCTAGCTTGCAGACAGTCTATCACAGGACTTCTCAGCCTCCATAATCACGAGCCAATTCTCCCTCATATATCTGAGATGGGTTCTCACTCTATTGCCTAGGCTAAAGCAGTGACAAGGTCACCACTCACTGCAGGCTCAACCTTCAAGGCTCAAGCGATCCTCCCATCTCGGCCTCCTGAGTAGCTGGGACCACAGGTGTGCACCACCATGCCTGGCTAAGTTTTAAAAAATTTTTGGTACAGATGGGGTCTCACTATGTTGCCCAGGCTCCCTCTCCTATAGCTAGAGTTACGCTGCTGATTCTGTCTCTGCAGAATCTTGACTAACAAAGCAGCTGATACTTGATATTTAACCCATATATATCATTATATTATTGGGGCACAACTGGGAAAATGCAAACATTTACTTAGACAATTATTAAAGTTAAATTGATGTTAATTTAAATAATTAATATGCCTCACTAAGATGTGAAATATAGGAATAAATTTAGTAATTGTTTTTGAAGGACAGCTTTACAGGAAAATAAAAAAGAACTTACTAATTGTAGAACTTCTCATAAAGTATGAGAAGTTTATATTTTAAACAACTTTAAAATATGAACTAGAAACAAGATGTGAACTGGAAATTTCTTTCCTATTGAAAGCTAAGTAAATTTGTCTCAAATCTCTTATTCATGTTCTCCAAAATACCTGCAAATTCCCAGACATATAAACACATATAACTGCACTTATTATTTCTGAACAGTTGTTGGCCCTGATGCCTTGCTTCAAGCTTTGTTACACATCTATATATCATCAGAGTTCCTTGTACCAATTGACTGAAAGTGACTTGTCATGTGTTTACATCTAATTTCTAAGTAGGTTACACTAAAAAACAGGGTGATGCTCACGTAGATCCAGGTCAGTCAGACACCCACAGGATGAACATTTGGGGGATGCAACAGCACTAGCTCCTGGTGCTCAGGCCAATGGTCAGGGAGAGACAATGATGTGGTAACTGGGGTGGGGAGAGGGATGGAGGGCTGCATCCTAAATGACATCCTCACACCCTACACCATCACCACCCAAAGACACAAACCCACGCAAACATTCTCTAAAGTACTTCAAAACAAAGGAAGCAATGAGTACTCACATAGTAAAGACTAGAAGACAAACTCCCCAAGTACACTAGATTTTTTAAAACTGGAAGATTAATAGCAGATGAAGAAAAGCATTGAGACAAGTTAACAGGAAATGAATAAAAGAATCTTCTAGATGGCTCTAAAAAGCCACAAAAAGTTGTCCAAAACTGCCTATGCTCACCTGGTTAATGTCAGCCAGTGGCTCCTCGTCCTGCACTAGCATTTGAGAAAACTGCAGGCCCTGTTCCGGACTGATCTTCATTACACCCCTCAGCAGAAAGATCCAGTCTGGGGTGTACCCAACCTAGAAGCAAGGGAGCACCAATCAGGAAAATCAATGAAAAACCCTGGGCATTAGAAAATGAAGTTATCTATCCTTTGTTTTAAACTCACGTTAACAAAGAAATGAGCAGCAACATTATCATTTGTAGGTACCACCTTCTGCCAAACACAATATCCAATTAAATAAATTGATTTCATGTCCATGGAAGGCACAATTAACTATACAAACAGCCCAGACCAAAAATAAGTTCCCTGATCTGTGTGCAAACACAGCCTGCCAGTGAGCACACAGGGACAAGATCTGGAAGTCTGCCAAAATATCAAATTAACATACAGAAGGAAGAGAGGGAGAGAAAAAACAAGATAAAGCTCCCAAATAAAAAGAATATGGAAGGACTGGAAAACTAAGGAAAATAAAAAACTGAAGAAAATGCAATATGATCAATATCAATAAAGATCCTAATAGCAACACTGCCAACTCTCACACCAGAGGACTTATAAAGAAGGGTATTTTATAAACTTTAAATCAGCAACCACTCAACCACATGTTGAGTGGGATGCAGATGGTTCAACACACGTTACCTTTTTGGCATAGAGTACAATTTTCTGGAATTGGCCTGTTTCTGCAAAACACTGGATCACTTTGCTTGGCACGTTTGCCCGAAGGTACACACTCAGAGCGAGCATGGGGTCAGTGGTTTTGACCAAGTCTCCGAGCTCCTCTGAGCACTCCAGCTGTGGTACGCCAAGGGACAAGGCAAAGTTAGGAGGTGGGCAGGGAGCCTGGACCAAGCTGTGCGGGGGGCTACCATCTCACAAGTGTTTCTACCTTATCTTCTTTCAGCCACTTCTCTAGGAGTTGCTTACGCCCCTGCTGAAGAACCAGATGGCAAAGTTCTAGGGATTCAAGTTTATTGAGCTGACCCTGGTCGAGCAGGATTCCAAAGTACTGCAGCAATGGAGAAGCCTGGCCAGGCTGAGCGGGTATACTCTGGAATTTCTGGACCGTCTCTCTGGTACGCAGGATTCCCTAGTAATAAATGGAAAAATAGGTCATTGTGTTGTAATCACGGGGGATCCCTTCACTCAACTTGCTTCTATGTAAAAACAAAAATCTGCCAGTGGAAATTCCACACTGCTCTGTCATGGACAAAATGTCCTCTACTAAGGCAACTGCTTCTATCTTCAATAAGAACCATAAATATGGGGGAATCTAGGTCCTCCAGGTGGCTTCATACTTAGGGTCTTACTTCTCCCCCAGCATGCTGCAGTGAGAATTCAGCCTCTCAATCAGTCTTGTAGTAGTGAAGTTCTGCTATCATTATATTCTAATTCAAAATACTCACATTCACAGATGAAGGCTAGAAATGGTTTGTTCATAACCACCCCTTGAAAGACAAGAAAAATTCTTTCAAGGACCAGCAACTTGAAAGTCTTTATCTACTCAGGAGCAGATCCAGTCTCTGAACAATTTATCCAAATGAAATAAACTAAAGAAAAAGCCTTATGCAGAAATGCTATATTCTGAAAGAGTGGAGGAAGTCTAGAGCAGGACTATTGCTAAATAAAACAGGGATCAACCACTTGGTGTACTGTACAGTTGCATATTTGACAACCAGGCAGCAAGAGTGGAAAAATTCTGAGTTGCGAAAATGTGAAACTGTACCCAAGCCATTGGGTGAGAGGTATGTATGCACACAAAGTGGGAGACAGGAAGAAGTGCTGATGCAGCAAGAGTGTGCTTTTTGTTTACTTCCCTTACTGTTAAGCCATTGGTGCAAAAATTTTAAACTAAAAACTCCTAACATAACACTAATAGACTGCAATACCAGTAGTGAAATGCTTTTATGACTTATTTTCCTCTCAAGGTTGGTTCTTAACACTCAGAACACTTGAACAGTATTCAAGGTTTATCACCTTTGGTGCAGACGCTGCAACTTTGGCGGCTTCAGCATAGCTGCCCTGTGCAAAGAGGGTACTGAATTTTCTCGCAAACAACTTCTCTGCCCCAGCCAGGTTACTACGAATGGCCAAACGCAGACCAAGGTCTGGATTCTGAAGCACGTTGGTTGCATAATTCACAATATTATCTTCCTCAACACAAACTGACAGCACCTGTAAGGACCCGACAAGTGAGAGCGGCCCGGCCTAGAAGAGTGCTCTACCATCCCTCAGCCATGTTCCCCTCTACCATCCCTCGGCCATGTTCCCTCTACCATCCCTC
>NW_012103043.1:317467-321250 GCF_000951045.1 Mandrillus leucophaeus
TACCATCCCTCGGCCATGTTCCCCTGTACCATCCCTCGGCCATGTTCCCTCCCGATGCTGGAGGGTAGCCACATTCTCAGGCGACTGTTGAGCACACCTGTGATGGTGGCCCTCATAGTGAAAGGATGCAAAGCAGCCGAAAGCCGAATGGTAACAAAACAGAACAGCACAGGAGTCTATGTAGTTGTTAAAGTCACACAGATAAGCACCCCAGTGATGCGTTCTGCACTATAGCAAAATGGCCTATGTGGAAGGAACTGACAATTTTTCTTCTTAAAGTTTTTATTTTTAAAGCACAGAGTTTCTTTTCTCTCTTTTTTAAAAAATATTTTTCTGTAGTCCCAGCTATTCGGGAGGCTGAGGCAGGAGAATGGCGTGAATCCGGGAGGCGGAGCTTGCAGTGAGCCAAGATCACTCCACTGCACTCCAGCCTGGGCGACAGGGCGAGACCCTATCTCTACAAATATATATATTTGAGATAGGGTCTCGCCCTGTCGCCCAGGCTGGATTCAAACTCCTAGCCTCAAGCAATCCTCCTGCCTCAGCCTCCCAACATGCTGGGATTATAGGCATCAGCCACTGTTCCTGATTTTTTTTTTTTTCCCCCTGAGACAGGCTCTCACTCTGTCACCCAGGCTGGAGTGCAATGGTGTGATCATAGCTCACTGCAGCCTCAAACTCCTGGGCTCAAGCCATCCTCCTGCCTCGACCTCCCATGCAGTTGGGATTACAGGCATAAACTACTGTGCCCAGCCAAGAGTTTCTTCTTTTAACTATCTTTTTCAACTATGGTTGGGAAAAGTAACTTAAATACCATAGTATCTGCTTTTTCAACCCTTCCCAATTAGGGTGTGCATGGTATGAAGATGATGTGCATGAGAACTGCTGTTCCATATGCAGGAAGGAGCTGCTCTCCTCCTGGAATCAATCCTGTGTAAGGAATGGTGCTGTCTGAAGAGAGGAAGTGCCAATATGAAGGAGAAGGAGACATGGGTTTAAGTTTAATAACAGCAACTAATAATAGCTACACCCAGCCGCTTTCCTAGAGAAGGGGGAAAGTTTAAACACCAGTCCCTAATGAATGGAAAAGGTGGAAAACGAAATGTCAGAGTTACACACCTGTCCCTTTTTGTTGACACCAATAATTCCAGAGGTCGGTTTGTGTGGAGCAGTGACAAATATTGTGTCAGCACTAATACGGTTCATGTAGATGCACACGCCAGACTCTAGGTCGTACAGATGAAGATAGCCACACTTTGTGATCAAGTAAATAACACCATGTTTAGCTCCAATCTATAAGAAGACAGACAGCAAGAGGTTGCGAAGTAAGGAGGAGAAGCCATGTGGGTAAAAAGAGCTCACAAATGATAAAGAGGATTCTTTTTGTTTGTTTGTTTTTTGAGATAGTGTCTTGCTCTGTCACCAAGGCTAGAGTGTAGTGGTGCCACCATAGCTCACTGCAACTTCCGACCTCTGGGCTCAGGTCATCCTCCCATCTTAGCCTCCAATGTAGCTGGGACTACAAGTGTCAGCTGCCACACCCAGTTATTAGAAGGATTTTTCAGTCTCTCAGGCCAAGAGATTACTAGTGGGAGCAATGCTTCCATGAGACATGGATTATAAGTTGTACTTGATTGAGAATTAGTTTTAAAGCCAGTATTTTGTCCAACCACTCTCAAATACAGGTCCAATGAACTCAGGCTACTCCATTTATCTTTCAGGTAGGGCGATCCTTTCACAGTTTATCAAACCCATTTAAGCAAGCTGTGAGTTCATAAGGGGAAAGTTCTGGACAAAGACCTCAAACGCCAGGTTGATGTTCCAGCATGCCTTCCACCACCACTTATTAACCTTTGAGTTTTGCCAAATGCTATTAACTTTTACAGAAAAATATTTAACACACAAGAAAACCTGAAGGGGCTCAAGGAAAAAAAAAACATGCATTTGCCCAACCAGATTATTAAACATATATATTAAACATACAGTAATTTTTGTAGCATGATTTTACCATTGGAAGAGACAGAGAGAGAAACGAACTTAATTGAGAGCCCTGAAAGAGAATGGATCATACATGAGAATTTATTAAGAATGAGTGTGTGGTGGCTAATGACTATAGTCACAGCTACTTGGGAAGCTAAGGCAGGAAGATCACTTGAGCCCAGGAGTTTCTGAGTCTAACCTGAGCAATGTAGCAAGACTCCAACTCTAAAATAATAAACAATTAGTAGGTAACATATTAGTGGAAAATAGGCACTTTAACCAATATGTAACATATATTATTAATATAGTCAGCTAGCTATCTGGAGATGGAGGTAAGAGTAAAGAACTGAATTTCCATCTTACTCTTTAGATCAAAGTAAATTCCAGATGGGTCAAAGATTTTAAATAAAAAACAAACACAATTAGGAGAGGAACGAAAGAAAATATAGGTAAATGTTGTGTCCATGTTGAGGTGCAGAATTAGTCTCAAAACATGATACCATTGCCACACAAAAATGCAACACTTCCATAAGGTGGCACGTATCACAAATTATGACTGGGAAAAACATTCAAAACACATCAGACACATAGTATTCTATAAGTACAAAAAGCTCTTACGAATAAGGTAAAAATCCTGGAGTTGGGCATAGTGGCACATGCCTGTAACCCCAGCTACTTGGGAGGCTGAGGCAGGAAGATCTCTAGAGGCCAGGAGTTCAAGACTGGCCTAGGCAACACAGCAAGACCCCATCTCTATTTTTTAAAAAAAGATCCTGATAGAAAAAAAAATGCAAAGATTAGGAAAAGGCAATTAACCAGATACATATGAGTGGCTGATACATCAATTCTACCTTGATGGTAACCAAGGGAAAGACATCACAACATGGGATGCTGTCCAGCTACCAAGGGCAGCATCAGCAGGAATGTGAACTGGTCAGCACGGTCAGAAGAGTCTGTGATGGGAAAGTGCCCCTGACTCAACAGTTTAATTTCTAGGAGTTTATCCTCGGACTTTTAGACTAACACACAAAGATGTACAGAGCACAATGTTCCTTAGAGTATTTCTTGTAAATGTAAATACCAATCAACAGGAGATGTTTAAATGAGTTGTGGCACATCCACAGAACAGATGACACAGACAATAAAATACATACATTATGTTATTGGCACAGGATGATCTACAACACAGCTAGAGGAGTTTATACAGCAGCAAGGCTAGTGCAGAGCCATTTTCATAAGAGTCCATCTGTATAAATCTGCATAAATGTATGCGTGTGAAGTTACTTCCAAAGGGGTAGCCAAATTATCAGCAGTGCTAGGATTTCAGGTGATATATAATTCTGCTGTTACATTTATTGATACTATTAGAAATGTATCGATAACATATATTTTATGAAAACAAAAGAGTAAAAAGGAGAATAGATTATATAATCTTACATATATAATGTGATGCCAATTTTGTTCAGAAAAGGTATAGATCTAAATTTTTAATAAAACAAGTTGTAAGATTTTTTATTTTTATTTAATTTTTTTGGAGATGAAGTCTCGCTCCAGGCTAGAGTGCAGTGGCATGCAGTGGTGTGATCTTGCCTCACTGCAATCTCTGCCTCCCGGGTTCTAGGAGTTCTCCTGCCTCAGCCTCCCAAGTAGCTGGGATTACAGGCGCACACTGCCATGCCCAGCTAGTTTTTTGTATTTTAGTAGGGACAGAGTTTCACCATGTTGCCCAGGCTGGTGTCGAACTCCTGAGCTCAAGCAATCTGCCCACCTCGGCCTCCCAAAGTGCTAAGATTACAGGTGTGA
>NW_012103043.1:322340-325217 GCF_000951045.1 Mandrillus leucophaeus
GGTGGCAGGAGACAGCAGAAGTAGACTAAAAATGGCAGCCTCCTGTATCTTGGGAAGGTGCTAGAGTAGATTTTAGGACACGAAGATGTTTAGAGAGCAGCACATTCATACCTGCATAGCCACTGGAAAATCAGTCTGTGCCTCTGGAGGGAAAAACACATCTACTGCTTTCTTTACAAAAGGTTGGTTTCCCGCTGCAGGCTGTCCAACTTCAATGATGTGCAACTAGAAGAGAGATTTTAGGTCAATCGAGGGGACCGCGTGTGGTGGTGGACAAGTGCTAGCCAAGGCACAGAGGCAAGTGGAGCCTCAGCTCCACACACTGGATGATTAACACTAAAAGTCACATTCAACCAAAGCAGAACAACTCCCTTGTCAAGAGTGCCTGTGATTATCCAATAACCTGCTGCCCACCACCAAGCACAGCACAAAGGGTCAATGCCAGGCAGCCTAGGAGCCTCAGTTCCAGCACGGTGGCAGTCACTTCCCCTCCCTGGGCCTGGATGCCGATGAAACAAAAGGCTCCAGTCAGAACTTCTAGCTCTGCTCTCTGCTGCCCTCCCGGGCATGGCCCAGACTCACACAAGCCTGTTAGTGCAAGATCTCATCACTGGAGGCCAAACTCACGAGACACCCTCACCATGGCACAGGTCTGAGGTTTTCAAGGTTGTGCTGGGCGGGGGTAAGAATCTGATGAGGGAGCCCATCCCTGCCTTTAGGAGAACAGCTCCAAGTTCCTGACCTATGCCAGTGCCTTCCCTATAACTTTCTTTCTTTCTTTTTTTTTTGAGATAGAGTCTCACTCTGTCACTCAGGCTGGAGTACAGTGCCGCGATCTCAGCTCATTGAAACCTCTGCCTCCCAGGTTCAAGCGATTCTTGTGCCTCAGCCTCCCAAGTAGCTGAGATTACACATGCATGCCACCATACCCAGCTAATTTTTGTATTTTTAGTAGAGATGAGGTTTCTTCTATGTTGGCCAGGCTGGTCTCAAACTCCCGACCTCAGGTAATCCACCCCCACTCAGCCTCCCAAAATGCTGGGATTACAGGCATGAGCCACCACGCCCAACCCCCACAACTTTCATCAAAAGAAAAAATATTATAACTAACACAAGTCCACAAAAAAATCCAAAATGGAGGGTAAGAGACATGAAACAAGGGCAGGAGGCTGGGCTTAGAGGACACAGATGACAGTGTATATCAGGGGCAGTCTGGGTTTGCAGTCTGGGTTTGGCCAGGCAGAGAGAGGAGGGAAACACCAAAAGGGCTCAGATAAGGAGGGGAGCAGCACTGAGAGCAGGGCTAGTGGGGGAGCTGAGCGGCAAGCATGTGAGCGCTCCTGTGGGTGCAGACATGGGGGAATAGAAGTCTTGCACTGGGAGCTTTAAGGCAGACAAAAGGTAGTTTAGGAAAATTATCTGGCTAGGCCTATTGGTAAGAAAGCGTGAAGCAGGTCTGAGGACCTAATAAATGGCTATTCTGTAACCCAAATGTGAGGTGAGAAGGGCTTAGTGTACCACAAAAGGGTAAGTCAGATGTAAGACTTGTTAAAGGTCAGATAGTGACAAGTGAATGGAATGGGGCTTGACAGCTGTGGGTTCTTGCTTGGGAGCTGAGAAGGGCGACACTGCCAGCAGGAGCAGAGGTACAGAAAGGACACCAGGCTCTCAGGGCGGCAGCAGGAGGAGGTCGGCAGAAAAGAACTGTGTCCAGGCAAGCTCCGATCCACATGTGGAGACAGCTGGCCAGTTCCAAAAGGACAGGTGAGTCCTGAAAGGAAGGTGCATGCCAGGGCACAGGCGGGGCGGGGGCCCTCCCAGGACTCCACACACACCCTGCAGCGGGGAGGACCAAGTCTGCCACAAGACAGGGCTGCTCCAGGACAGGTACTGTCAGGAAACCACGCTTCCCAGGTTCTCTGGGTCACAGAAGACCTCCTGGTACAACTCTAGCTCAGCTGGAGGGGCACGCCCACCAGAGAGTGGGGTGTAGAGAGAACCCCCAGCCCTTTCTCTTCTTGGGGCTGCCATCTGTGGAAAGTGCTCTTCTCCACAGGGCACTCCGCAAGGCGGGCTCTGCTCCTGAGAGGGAGGCCTGTCGCTGCCCTGCTGCATCTGTGAAGGACAGGTGTGCCTCACTCTAAGGGAATATGGGAGGAAGCTCTTGGAGCCACATAACTAAAGTCAGTGTCCTTCATCAGCAACAAGGCTAACATTCGACTTGACTCCTTTTCCTTCTGGCTGTCAAATGAGGAGGGCACGAAGTATGTTACTCAACAGGAGGCCAAAGTATTCAAAGTGTATTTCAGATGACAAAGTTTGTAAAGCCACATTCTAATTGAGATCTCCTCTGCCTTGGGGAATATTTCAGGGCTAACGAACAACCCAAAATTATGGTTTCAGGAAGTGTTTTTCACAAGACGACTGTCTTGAAGCAGCTCTCCAAGTGGCTGAGACCACACTGGTGGAACCCAAGGTCTCCCTGACATCACAAGTTCTTCTGTCTCCTCACCTCTGCCCATGGCAGCCCTGCTGAGCAGCCGCTGGCCATGTCCCTGAGCCTGATAAAACCCAACTGGCTCCTGGGCACAGTCTCATCTCTCTGGAGCCTCCCTGAGGTTCCCACCAACCACCTGGGCAGAACCATGCTGATGGCAAGGATGGAACCACACTGGGGATTTCACAGTCATCTCCCCAAGAGCAGAAACTGTGCCTCACTTATCTTTTTTTTTTGAGGGGTATGGAGCGTCGCTCTGTCACCCAGGCTGGAGTGCAGTGGTGCGATCTCAGCTCAGTGCAACCTCCGCCTCCCAGGTTCAAGCCAATTCTCCTGTCTCAGCCTCCCGAGTAGCTGGGACTACAGGTGCACGTGGCTAC
>NW_012103043.1:326932-329231 GCF_000951045.1 Mandrillus leucophaeus
CTTCCAAGTAGCTGGGACTACAGGCGCCCGCCACTACGCCTAGTTAATTTTTTGTATTTTTACTAGAGATGGGGTTTCACCATGTTAGCCAGGATGGTCTCGATCTCCTGACCTCGTGATCCGCCTGCCTTGGCCTCCCAAAGTGCTGGGATTACAGGCGTGAGCCACCACGCCCGGCCAGAATTTATATTTTCTACTAAAGAATTTCAGTACATTTATATCCAATGTCAAATGCTCAAAAAGCTAAGTGAATGGAATACAAAAGGGTCCCAGTTCAAGCTCCTGTAATTAAACATTCAATTGTCTCTGCTGAGTGAGCTCACATGTAGTTCATGAATAAAATCCTCAGCCTATTCCCAACTCACTCACAACTCCTTAAAATGGGATAACAAAGGCTTCAACTTTGTCTTTAAAAATATTTTCTATCGCACAGATTTCTGTTAAAGTTATTAAGCAAAGTATTGACACATTCTACAACATGGATGAACCTTGAAAACATATTGAGGAAAGAAGTCAGGCATGAAAGGCCACGTATTGTCTGATTCCACCTATGAAATATCCAGAATAGGAAAATTTATAGAGACAGAAAATAGATTAGTGGTACTAAAGCCTGTAATAGGGAGAACAAGGGAGTAACCAGCAGATAAGTATAGGGAGAAATACTTATAGGGAGAAATAAGGGAGTAACCAGCAGATAAGTGGTCTGTGTTTTAACAGAAAAATGAGCATGAAAAGGTAAAAATGAGAATCCAAAGACAGGACAAAACCCTCCCCAAGAGATTGGGAAGACTTCCAGCAACATGATGACAGCACATTTGAGTCCCACAGGTACAGATACCTAAACGAAGCCTAAACTGAAGCCAAGACAAAGAGGCAGAGAAGACAGAATAGCCGAGGTGAAGGTGAGAGACCAGACCTGAGGCTACGTCTGTGGCCTTGGGCCGATAGCCTGCTTCTAAGTCTTAGGCACCTGCTAGGCTTACCCTCCCACCTCATGGGGCTGCTGAGTGTTAAATGTGTCAAATTTGGGTGTAAGTGTGTCAAAAAGGCATGTTAAGGACTGTAGCAGGCAAGGATTCAATGAGCAAATGCATTCACTGTGCCAGGCACAATGCTAGGGGCTAGGGATAAGTAAAATATGACACAGGTCCTTCTCTCAAGGACAGATGGTGAGAGTTTCTGGCAAGTACACAAGCAACTGCAATACAGAGTGCTGATTGCTACGGCATGGGAGAGAACAAGATGCCTTGTCAGCTCACCAAGATCAGTAAGTCAGGGAGGATTCCCAAAGTGACACCTAAGCTGGAGTAAGAGCTAACCAGGTGACAGGAACAGAAGTTGTTTCAAACAGAAACAGGCATTTCCATTTGTAAATGCTTAGACAGGGTTGGCAAACTATGGCCCCATATTCCCCTTTCCCACTCCTTTTATTTTTTTTTTTGAAACAGAGTCTCGCTGTCTCACCCAGGATGGAGTGCAGTGGTATGACCTCAGCTCACCACAACCTCCACCTCCCGGGTTCAAGCGATTCTCCTGCCTCAGCTTCCTGGGTAACTGGGATTACAGGCATGCACTAGCATGCCCGGCTAATTTTTGTATTTTTAGTAGAGAGGGGGTTTCACTATGTTGGCCAGGCTGTTGTCAAACTCTTGACCTCGTGATCCATCTGCCTTGGCCTCCCAAAGTGCTGGGATTACAGGCATGAGCCACCGCACCTGGCTTCCCCTCCCCTTTTTATGTTGAGGTGACATTCACAAAACATAAAATGAACCATTTTAAAGTATACGATTGAATGGCATTTAGGACATTCACAATGTTGTAGAACCAAAACCTTAGCATAGTTTCAAAACATTTTCATCACCCAAAAAAAATTCCTGTGCCCATTAAATGGTCAGTCCCCAGTCCTCTGACCCAAGTCCCCTAGCAGCCACCAATCCTGCTTTCTAGCTCCATAGATTTACTGATTCTAAATATTTCATATAAATGGAATAATAAAATATGAGGCCTTTTGTGCCTCTCTTCTTTCATTTAGTAAGGTTTTTGAGGTTTACCTATGTGTAGCATGTATCAGTACTTCATTTTTAGGGTTAAATAATATCCCACTGTATGGATACACCACAACTTGTTTATCCACTCATTTGCTGGTGAACATTTGGGCTGTTTCTACCTTTTGGTTATTATAAAAAATGCTATTATGAATATCTGTGTAAAAGTTTTCGTGTGGATACATTTTCATTTCTCTTAGGTAGATACCTACCTAAGAGAGTCTCGCTCTGTCGCAAAGGCTGGAGTGCAGTAG
>NW_012103043.1:331361-332920 GCF_000951045.1 Mandrillus leucophaeus
TAATCCCAGCACTTTGGGAGGCCGAGGCGGGCAGATCATCTGAGGTCAGGAATTCGAGATCAGCCTGACAAACATGGAAAAACCCCATCTCTACTAAAAATACAAAATTAGCCAGCTGTGGTGGTGCATGCCTGTAATCTCAGGGACTCAGGAAGGCTGAGGCAGTAGAATCACTTGAACCCCGGAGGCAGAGGTTGTGGTGAGCCAAGATCATGCCATTGCACTCCAGCCTGGGCAACAAGAGCGAAACTCGGTCTCAAAAAATATATATATATAAAATGAATTTTTTTGCAATTTTTGTTTTTAGCTCATCAGCTATTGCTAGTGTATTTTATGTGTGGCCTACGACAATTCTTCTTCCAATGTGGCCCAGGTAAGCCAAAAGATTGGACACCCCTGGTTTAAAATATCCAATGTCTCTTCATATACTCAGAGGGTTGTGCAATCATTGCTACAATGTAGTTTTAGAATACTTTCATCCTTTAAAAGAAACCGTATTAGCATTCAATCCTCATTCCCATCTCCCACACTCCACCTCCAGTCATAGGCAACTACTTATCTATTTTCTGTGTCTATAGATCAGACTATCCTGAACATTTCAAATAAATGGAATCATATAATATGTGGTCTTTTGTGAATGGCATCTTTCACTTAGTTTAATATTTCCAAGGTTCATTCATGATGTATTTTTAGTAGAGATGGGGTTTCACTATGTTGGCCAGGCTGGTCTTGAAATTCTGGCCTCGGGGTGATCCGCCTGCCTCAGCCTCCCAAAGTGCTAGGATTACAGACATGAGCCACTGTGCCTGGCCCTTCTAAGAGTTTTATAGGTTCAGGTCTTACATTTAGGTCTGATCGATTTTGAGTTTTTAGTATTATGAGACAGAGGTCCCATTTAATGCTTCTGCATACAGATGTCCAGTGCCCAAAAACCTTGTATTGAACAACTATTCTTTCCTTCACTGAACTGTCTTGGCATCCTTGTCAAAAATCAATTGACCGTAAGGGATACAACATTTTGATTAGACTGGAGGAATAAGTTTCAAGTGATCACACCTATAATCCCAGCACTTTGGGAGGCCGAAGCGGGCAGATCACTTGAGGTCAGGAGTTTGAAACCAGCCTGACCAACATGGTGAAACCCAACCTCTACTAAAAATACAAAAATTAGCTGGGCGTGGTGGTGCATGCCTATAATCCCAGCTGCACGGGAAACTGAGACAGGAGGATTGCTTGAACCCGGGAGGTGGAAGTTGCAGTGAGCCGAGATTGTGTCACTGCACTCCAATCTGGGCGACAGAGCGAGACCCTGTCTCAAAAAATAAAAAAATTAAAATTAAAATTAATGAATTTTTAAAAAATGTATTTGCACTCAACTGATATTATTTTAATTCAGAGAAATATGTTCATAACTTATTAGAAATAATCTTGAGTATTTTGAGACCAGCCTGGCCAACATGGTGAAACCCTGTCTCTACAAAAAATACAAAAAAAAATTAGCCAGGCATGGTGGTGTACGTCTGTAATCCCAGCTACTCGGGAGGCTGTGACAGAGGAAT
>NW_012103043.1:333575-349490 GCF_000951045.1 Mandrillus leucophaeus
GGAACTCCTGGGCTCAAGCAAATCCTCCTGCCTGAGCCTCCCAGGTAGCCAGGACTACAGGTGCATGTCACCACACCAAGCTAATTTGTTTGTCATCTATTCTTAAGTTAGTACCACATTTTATTCTTTTTTAAATTTTATTTTTTTTGAGACAAGGTCTCACTCTGTCACCCAGGCTGGAGTGTAGTGGTGCAATCTCAGTTCACTGCAACCTCCGCCTCCCAGGCTCAAGCAATTCTCCCACCTCAGCCTCCAGAGTAGCTGGAACTACAGGTGCATGTCATTATGCTTGGCTAGTTTTTGCATTTTCTGTAAAAAATGAGTTTTACCATGTTGCCTAGGCTGGTCTCAAACTCCTGGGCTCAAGATATCCACCTTCCTCAGCCTCCCAAAGTGCTGGGATTACACACATGAGTCACTGAGGCCAGCCAGTATCACATTCTTGATCACTGTAGGTTTGTGGCAAGTTTTAAAATTGGGAAGTATAAGTACTCCAATTTTTTGTTTATTTGTTTTAGGGTTGTTTTGGCTATTCTGGGTTCCTTGCAATTCCACATAAATTTTAGGATCATCTTGTCAATTTCTACAAAGAAGCTAGCTGGTATTCCAATAGAGATTATGTTGAATTTGTAGACCAATTTGAGGAGTACTTCCATCCTAAAAGTATTAAATCTTCCAATCCATGAACATGGGACATTTTTTGATTTAGATCTTCTTTAATTACTTCCAATCATGTTTTGTAGTTTTCAGAATGTAACTTTTGCATTTTTTAAATTAAATTTACCTCTAAGTATTTTATTCTTTTTGATGTTATTATGAATGAGATTGCTTTCCTGATTTCATTTTTTGATTGTTCATTGCAAATGTCTAGGAACACAACTGATGTTTGCATACTGATACTGTATTCTGTAACCTTGCTCAATTTGTTTATTAGTTCTAATAGTTTTTTACTAGATTCCTTAGGAATTCCATATACAAGTTTATGTCATCTGCAAATAGAGACAGCTTTAATTCTTCCATTTAAATCTAGATGCCTTTTATGTTTTTCTCACCTAATTGCCCTGGCTAGAATCTCTAGTCCAAAGTTGAACAGAAGTAGCAAGAGAAGACATCCTTGTTCCTGATCCTTGGGGGAAAGCTTTCAGTTTTTCAACACGAAGTAAGATGTTAGTTGTATTTGTTGTAGATGCCCTTTATCAGGGTGACTAAGCCAAAGTCTTAGGTCTTGTTTCCCCTGTATATCTGCAATGCCACTGCCTTCATCTGGTCACACATGCCTCATTTCTTCTAGGGGTTGCAGAAATGGAAGAGATCCTCAAGTGGAAAGAAGTACTCCTTCCCTCTTTGCGTATTCTTAACCTTTCTCATACATGTCTCTACTCTAGAACAGACTACATGGTTTTGTTCCTGTATCTGCCTTTCAACTAGTCTCCTGGCCTCCAGTCTTCATGGCTGTCCATCTCCAACATCAAAGATAGCAGTTTTTCCATTCCACTATGCTGCTAAGAAGGAAAATTAATTACATCACTCTCACTCAAAACCTGCTACATAATTCCCATTGCCTGCAGTCTGGCCCCCTACTCATTTCTCTACGTCTTGCCCCTCTAGCTACCTAATATGCTTACCTATAGGTATCATCCACAGTGGACGACCCTAGACTCCCAGAAAGAGCCATTCCCCTCTATTCCATGCCTTTGCATACACTGTTTCCTTCCCAAGTGCGCTTTAATAGCTAGCAAAATGCAGCTTAGATCCCCTGTGTTGTGGGCTCTCTTGACTTAAGCTGCTCTCTCATGGCTCCCACAGTATTCTCTTCGAAGATGTGACAGTTCCTTAATTACTAGAATTGTGCAGATACACCTTCCCCACTAGGCTGTAGACAGATCATTCCCTGGTCATCAGGATTGAATGATTAAGATCTGTGTCCCAAGTGCAAACATCCTATAGTCCTCAAGTATCTGGTGACTGAATTAGCCACCAGGAATGAAAAAAGGGAGGACAGAAAGATACTGCTTTCATTATAAAAGAATATGAGTTAGTAACATTCCAGTAAGTCCTTGAAACACAGTCTAAGGACTACTTTTTTTTTCCCCATAAAATTAAACACTTCTTAGTGTTTAAAATAAGCAGCATTTACACAGAAGCAGCTCTATGTTAACCATCTAGATGCTGGGACTTTGATACAACAGTGCAGACACAGTAGGGCCAGAGATGCCAGGAAGGCCGTGCTGTGTGCAGGCTGCGGTGTGTGCGGGCAGTGTGCGCACTCACCAAGGACAGACCAGCTGACCGCCCATTTTCCCAAGACCTCCCTCCCTGCAGCAGCTGTGCACATCAGGGCCCCTTGACCCCATGGGCCACGGTCCCTCCCTGCCCTGGCTGTGACGCAGTGGGCAGGACGTCTAGTCCTCTCTCGTCTTCCTGAAGGACTTCTTATAAATCTGCGTTCCAAATTATTCTACAAAATTCCTCAACAACCTCTCAAAACAGTGCTAGAAATAGTTTACACAACGAACATCAGGAACCTGATGGAATGCAGTAGTAGTTAATGGGCCAAAGGTAAATTAAGATTATTTGATCCAAGTTCAGATTTCTTGGTAATCTCTATTTCTCTCAGTTCCAGGCCTACTTCTGCCTTATACCTATAACCAACTTCTTTTTTTTTTTTTTTTTTTTTGAGACAGGGTCTTGCTCTGTTGCCCAGGCCGGAGTGCAGTGGCACAGTCTCAGCTCACTGCAACCTTGAACCCCTGACCTCAAGAGATCCGCCCGCCTCGGCCTCCCAAAGTGCTGGGATTACAGGCATACGCCACCACACCTGGCCCTATAACCAACTTCTAATGACTTAACCATTCTATTCTAATATAGGGCTTTGAAGTTACATCAGACCAGCCCCTAAAGGCAGCTCAAGGCTTACCTGAGCCGAGATGCCTATGAGGAGCAGCCACTTCTGGTACTCATCAGTCCGGTAGTGAATCACCTGGCAGCCCGCCAGACTGGTATGTCTATCAAACATCTTCATGGGCTGGGAGTCACCTTCCATGCTCCAGTGGTAGACTGCAGTCTCGGTCACCAAGGCAACAGTGTTCACAGAAACCCATTTCCAGAAAATCACCTCTTCTGCCATAGAATGAGCCTTCATTTTACTCTTCATCTCAATATTAAAGATCTGAAGTGTCTTCCCAGCTAGTATTTGATATAATAGAGATTAAAGAAAGATAAATTAAAAATCTGAAAGACAAATTCGTATACTCTTAATTCTGAATTATTTTAATATTACTTTAGGTTGTACTGCTAATCTGATTAACAGGGTCTGAAAGATGCTGCCAGAGTAGTAATTAACCATATCTTAATGTCTAAATATTGAGAAGAGCCTGTATGCATTAAATTCTTCTTCAGAAGAATATAAAAGCGTATAAATATTCACAGAAATATGTGAATAACAATGAGAAATTAGTTCTACTGAAGCACGCTTCTCTTTCAGATTGGTTTCTTTTTGTTTCAAAATACTTTTCTGGATAAGTCAGCAAAAACATAAGACATCCCTTCTCTGCGCAGTCTCCAATTTTCAAGAAAGACTACAACTATCCCTTCACATTAAACCAACTTCTCCAAATTTGTCTTAAATTCTAGACCAATGCTGACAAATGGAATTTTCTACAATGTTGGATATATTCTATATTTGCATCCATCACAGCAGATAATAGTTATATGTGGCTATTAAACACTTAATATGTATCTAGCAAGATATTTCAGGAACTGAATTTATACTTTTATTTAACTTTAATTAATTTAAATGTTAAACAATCCCATGCAGCTAATGCCCAATAGGACAGTACAGTTCTAGACAAAATATTTGGCATCGATTCTCTGGCAAGAGACCCATATTGTTTCTACCTGTAGCAATGAACTAAGTTTTGATTTTGGAATCTATACAAAATTTAGAGCTAACATAAAATATTAAAATATTGCTTCCCACAAAGATTGGGAACAAGGAAAGGATTATTTCTCTGACCATTTGTTTTGACACTGAGAATGACATAGCTAGTGTGATAAGGCAAGAAAAATAAAAGGCATAAAGATCAAAAAAGGAAGTAAACCTGTCTTAACTCACAGACAACATAATTATTTACAAAGAAAATCCTACGGAATCTACAAATCTACAAAACAACTATTAGATTTAATAGGTGACTACAGGAGTGCAGCAAGATGCGAAGTCAACGTACAAAAATTTGAATTGGGCTGGGCACAGTGGCTTACACCTGTAATCCCAGCACTGTGGGAGGCTGAGGCAGGTGAATCTCTCGAGGTCAAGAGTTTGAGACCAGCCTGGTCAACATGGTGAAACCCCATCTCTACCAAAAATACAAAATTTAGCTGGGCATGGTGGCAGGTGCCTATAATTCCAGCTACTTGAGAGGCTGAGGCAGAAGAATTGCTTGAATCCAGGAGGCAGAGGTTGCAATGAGCCAAGATGACACCACTGCACTCTAGCCTGGGTGACAAAGTAAAAACGGGTCTCAAAAAAAAAAAAAAATCAACTGAATTTTGAGATACTAGCAGCAAACAATTTGGAAATATAAAAAAGAATTCAGGCCAGGCATGGTGGCTCATGCCTGTAATCCCAGCACTTTGGGAGGCCGAGGTGGGCGGATTACCTGAGGTCAGGAGTTCAAGACCAGCCTGGCCAACATGGCGAAACCCCATCTCTGCTAAAAATACAAAAATTAGGTGGGTGTGGTGGTATGTGCCTGTAATCCCAGCTAGTCGGGAGGCTGAGGCAGGAGAATTGCTTGAGCCTGGGAGGCGGAGGTTGCAGCAAGCTGAGATTGTGCCACTGCACTCCAGCCTGGACGACAGAGTGAGACTCTGTCTCAAAAAAAAAATTCATAACACCACCCAAAACAGCATTTTGGAGTAAATTTAACAAAGGGTAAGCAAAGTCTCTACACTATAAAATATTCCTGAAAGAAAGTAAAGGCTTAAATCAAAGAAGGGGCATACCATTTTCATGGATCAAAACACTTAAAATTGCTAAGATGTCATTTTCCCCTAAATTATCTACAGATTCAATGGAATCCCAATCAAAATACCAGCATACTTTTCCTTCTTTCTTTTTTATAGAAAGAAGGAAAGAGACAGGGTTTCACTTTGTTACCCAGGTTGGAGTACAGTGGAGCAATCATAGCTCATTGCAACCTCAAATTCCTGGGCCCAAGTGATCCTCCTGCCTCAGCCTCCCAAGTAGTTGGGACTACAGGCATGCACCATCACACTCAGTTAATTTTTCTGTTTTCTTTTTCTTTTTTGAGACACAGTCTCTCTCTGTTGCCCAGGCAGGAGTGCAGTGGCATGATCTCAGCTCAATGAAGCCTCCACCTCCCAGGTTCAAGTGATTCTCCTGCCTCAGCCCCCCGAGTAGCTGGGATTACAGGCACATGCCACCACACACACCTAACGTTTGCATTTTTTGTAGAGACAGGGTTTCGCCATGTTGGCCAAGCTGGTCTCAAACTCTTGACCTCAAGTGATTTGCCTGCCTCAGCCTCCCAAAGTGCCGCGATTATAGGTGTGAGCCACCATACCCAGTCTAATTTTTTTTTTTAGAGACTAGGTCTCGCTATGCTGCCCAGGCTGGTCTCAAATTTCTGGCCTCCTGCAATCCTTCCATCTTAGCCTGCTGAAGTGCTGGGATAACAGGTGTAAGCCACCACCCTGGCCCAGCATCTTTTGTTTGGTGGAAAATAAAATGATGTTATAACGAATATGGAAATGCAGAGGACAAAGAATAGATATAACAATTGTGGAAAAGAGCAAAGCTGGAAGACTTACGATACCTAACGTTGAGACATTCTATAAAGCTATTAATAAAACCTATGTTATTCTCATAAGACACACAGATCAATGAAACAGAAGAAAGTCTAGAAACAGCTGCATGCACTGATTTGATAAAAGTGCCTCAAAAACCTCAACAGGCCCAAACACATTTTTTATAAAAATAGAAAAATCCATCCTAAAATGTATATGGAATCTCAAAGGACCTCAAAAAGCCAAAATAATCTTGATAAAGATGAACAAGTTTGGACGATCTCACATTTCCTGAATTTAAATCTCATTACAAAGTTAAAGTAACCAAATGTATGGTAACAGCATAGAAACATAGACACCAATGCAATATAAGAGAGAACCCAAAAATGAACCTTCACATATATGATCAAATGATCTTTGACAAAGGTACTAAGACCATTCAGTAGGAAAAAAGAATACTCTTTTCAACAAATAATACTGGGAAAACTGGGTCCACAAAATAATAAAATTGGACCCTTACCTTATACCATATACAAAAAGTAACTCAAAATGGATTAAAGACCTAAACATAAAAACTAAAATCGGCCGGGCACAGTGGCTCAAGCCTGTAATCTCAGCACTTTGGGAGGCCGAGACAGGCGGATCACGAGGTCAGGAGATCGAGACCATCCTGGCTAACACGGTGAAACCCCGTCTCTACTAAAAAATATAAGCCGGGCGAGGTGGCGGGCGCCTGTAGTCCCAGCTACTCGGGAGGCTGAGGCAGGAGAATGGCGTAAACCCGGGAGGCGGAGCTTGCAGTGAGCTGAGATCCGGCCACTGCACTCCAGCCTGGGCGACAGAGCGAGACTCCGTCTCAAAAAAAAAAAAACTAAAATCACAGGCAGAACCTGAGTCCTGTTCTCTCATTTTCCTCCCCAGACAGCATGAGTTTCACCACTCGTTCCACTACCTTCTCTGCCAACTACCGGTCCCTGGGATCCGTCCAGCTGCCCAGCTACAGTACCTGGTCGATCAGCAGCCCAGCCGGCATCTATGCAGATGTAAGGGGTTTGGGCTCTCAGATCTCTGTGTCCTACTCCACCAGTTTCCAGGGTGACTTGGGGTCCAGGGCCCTGGCCACTGGAATGGCCAGCGGTCTGGCAGGAATAGGAGGCATCTAGAATGAGAAGGAGACCATGCGAAGCCTGAACGACCACCTGGCCTCCTACCTGGACAGAGTGAGGAGCCTGGAGACTAAGAATCAGAGGCTGGAGAACAAAAATCGGGAGAACCTGGAGAAGAAGGGACCCCAGGTCAGACACTGGGCCATTACTTCAAGACCATCGAGAAGCTGACGGCTCAGATCTTTGCAAATTCTGTGGACAATACCTTCATCGTTCTGCACACTGACAATGCCCATCTTGCTGCTGCTGACTTTAGAATCAAGTATGAGACAGAGCTGGCCATGCGTCAGTCTGTGGGGAGCAACATCCATGGGCTCTGCAAGGTCACTGACGACATCAATGTCACTGGGCTGCAGCTGGAGACAAAGATCGAGACTCTCAAGGAGAAGCTGCTCTTCATGAAGAAGAACCATGAAGAGGGAGTAAAAGGCCTACAAGCCCAGATTGCTAGCTTTGGGCTGACTGTGGAGGCAGATGTCCAAATATCAGGACCTTGGCAAGATCATGGCAGATATCTGGGCCCAATATGACAAGCTGGCTCAGAAGAACCTAGAGAAGCTGGACAAGTACTGGTCCCAGCAGATTGAGGAGAGCACCACAGTGGTCACCACGCAGTCCGCCGAGATCAGAGCTGCTGAGCTGACACTAATGGAGCTGAGATGTCCAGTCCAGTCCTTGGAGATTGGCCTGGACTTGATGAGAAATCTGAAGACCAGCTTGGAGAACAGCCTGAGGGAGGTGGAAGCCTGCTACACCATGCAGACGGAGCAGCTCGACAGGGTCCTACTGTACCCGGAGTCGGAGTTGGCACAGACCTGGGCAGAGGGACAGTGCCAGGCCCAGGAGTATGAGGCCTGGAACATCCAGGTCAATCTGGAGGCTGAGATCACCACCTACCGCCGCCTGCTGGAAGATGGGGAGGACTTCAATCTTGGTGAGGCCCTAGACAGCAGCAACTCCATGCAAACCATCCAAAAGACCACCACCTGCAGGATAGTGGACGGCAAAGTGGTGTTTGAGACCAATGACACCAAAGTTCTGAGGAACTGAGCCAGCAGAAGCAGGGTACCCTTTGGGGAGGGGAGCAGGAGGCCAATAAAAATTTCACAGATTAAAAAAAAAATCCCAACAATTAAAATCATAAAACATTTAGAGAAAACATAGGGGAAAAGCTTGATGATGTTGGATCTTGCAATGACTTTTTTTGGTATGACAATAAAAGAAAAAAATGAATTGGACAGCATCAGAGGTCACAAAAGAGAGAAAAGGCAACCCATAGAATGAGAGAAAATACAGGCATATCTCGTTTTATTATACTTTGCTTTACTGTGTTTTGCAGATATTGCATTTGTGTTGTTGTTCTGTTTTGAGACAGTGTTTCGCTCTTGTTGCCCAGGCTGGAGTGCAATGGCACGATCTCAGCTCACTGCCACCTCTGCCTCCCAGGTTCAAGAGATTCTCCTGCCTCAGCCTCCCGAGTAGTTGGGCTTACAGGCGCCCACCACCATGCCCAACTAATTTTTGTATTTTTAGTACAGACTGGGTTTCACCATGTTGGCCAGGCTGGTCTCAAACTCCTGACCTCAGGTGATCCGCCCGCCTCGGCCTCCCAAAGTGCTGCGATTACAGGCGTTTTTTTCGTTTCGTGGAGAAAAAAATATCAAAGGTTTGCGGCAATCTTCCATCAAGCAAGTCTATTGGTATCATTTGTCCCATAGCATGTGCTCACTTCCTGTCTCTGTCACACTTTGGTAATTCTCGTGATATTTCAAACTTTTTCATTATTATATTAGCTATGCTGCTCTGTGATCAGTGATCTTTCATGTTTTTACAGTAATTGTTTTGTGGTACCATGAACCACACACATATAAGATAGTGGACTTAATAAATGTGTGTGTTCTAACTGCTGCACTTACTGGCCATGCCCTAGTCCCTCTTCCTCTCCTCGGGCCTCCTTATTCCCTGAGACACAACAATATTGAAATAAGGCCATTTAACAACCTTAACAACCTTCCTTGCTAAAGGAAAGTGAAAGTGAAAAGAAGAATCCCACGTCTCTCACTTTAAGTCAAAAGTTAGAAATGATTTGGCTTGGTGAGGAAGGCATATCAAAAGCCGAGACAGACTGAAGGTTAGGTCTCTTGCACCAGTTAGCCAAGTTGTGAATGCAAAGGAAAAGTTATTTAAGGAAATTAAAAGTGTTATTTCAGTGAACACATTAATGATAAGAAAGCAAACAGCCTTATTGCTGATATGGAGAAAGCTGTAGTGGCCTGGATAGAAGATCAAAGCAGCCAGAACAATCCATTAAACCAGAGCCTAATCCACAGCAAGGCCCTAACTCTCTGCAATTCTATGAAGCCTGAGAGTGGTGAAGAAGTTGCAGAAGAAGTCTGAAGCTAGCAGAGGTTGATTCATGAGGTTTAATGAAAGAAGCCATCTCTATAGCATAAAACTGCAAAGTGAAGCAGCAAGTTCTGATACAGAAGCTGTGCCAAGTTGTCCAGAAGACCTAGCTAAGATCATTGATGAACACATTTTCAATGGAGAAGAAACAACCTCCCACTGGAAAAAGATGCCATTTAGGACTCAAGTGAGAGAGAAGTCAATGCCTGGCTTCAAAGCTTCAGAAGACAGGCTAACTCTCTTGTTAGGGGATAATGCAGCTGGTAACTTTAAGTGGAAGCCAAAAATCCCAAGGCCCTTAAGAATTATGCTAAATCTCCTCTGCCTGTGCTCTATGAATGGAACAACAAGAGTCGTGATGATAGTACACCTGTTTACAGCACGGTTTACTGAATATTTGAAACTCACTGTTCAGATCTACTTCTTAGAAAAAAAAATATTCCTTTAAAAAGATTACTGCTCATTGATAATGCACCTGGTCACCTAAGAGCTCTGATGGAGATATACAAGGAGATGAAAGTTGCTTTCATGCCTGCTAACATACCAATTCTGCAATCCATGGATCAAAGAGTAGTTTCAACTTTCAAGTCTTAAGAAATACATTTTTAAAGGCTACAGCTGCCATAATTAGTGTCTCCTTTGATGGATCTAGGCAAAGTAAATTGATAACCTCCTGGAAAGGATTCACCATTCTAGATGCAACTAAGAACATTTGTGATTCAAGGGAGGAGGTCAAAATATCAATATTAACAGGAATTTGGAAGAAGTGTTTTCCAAACCTCATGAATGACTTTGTGAGGTTCAGGACTTCAGTGGAGGAAGTCATTGCAGAGGTGGTAGGAACAGCAAGAGAATTAGAAGTGGAGACTGAAGATGGGACTGAACTGTTGCAATCTCAGGATCAAACTTGAACAGATGAGGAGTTGCTTCTCACAGATGAGCAAAGAAAGTGGTTTCTTCCAATAGAATCTACTCCCAGTGAAGACGCTGTGAACATTGTTGAAATAACTACAGGAATTTAGAATAGTACATAAACTTAGCTGATAAAGCACCAGAATTTGACAGGACTGACTCCAATTCTGAAAGAAGTCGACTGTGGGTAAAATGTTAGCAAACAGCATTGCACACTACAGAGGAATTTTTCATTAAAGGAAGAGTCAGTCCTGCGGAAACTTCATTAATGTATTTTTTTATTATTTTTTATTTATTTACTTATTTATTTTTTGAGATGGAGTCTCGTTCTGTTGCCAGGCTGGAGTGCAGTGGTGCGATCTTGGCTCACTACAACCTCCACCTCCCAGGTTCAAGTGATTCTCCTGCCTCAGCCTCCCAAGTAGCTGGGACTACAGGTGCCTGCCACCACGCCCAGCTAATTTTTTTTTATTTTTAGTAGAGGCAGGGTTTCACCATACTGGCCAGAATGGTCTCAATCTCTTGACCTCATGATCTGCCTGCCTCAGCCTCCCAAAGTGCTGGGATTATAGGCGTTAGCCACCGCACCCGGCCTGATGTCTTATTTTAAGAAATTGCCACAGCCACTCTGGTCTTCAGCAACCACTACTGTGATCAATCAGCAGCCACTGGCATCAAGGCAAGACCCTCCACCAGTAAAAAGATTACAACTCACAGCTGGGAGCAGTGGCTCACGCCTGTAATCCCAGCACTTTGGGAGGCTGAGGCCGGCAGATCACTTGAGGTCAGGAGTTCGAGACCAGCCTGGCCAACATGGTGAAACCCAGTCTCTACTAAAAATACAAAAATTAGCTGGGAATGGTGGCACATGCCTGTAATCCCAGTTACTCGGAAGGCTGAGGCAGGAGGATCCCTTAAACCGGTGGACAGAAGTTGCAGAGAGCCAAGATCGCGCCATTGCACTCCAGCCTGGGCAACAGAGACAGACCCCCGTCTTAAAAAAAAAAAAAAAAAAAAAGATTACAACTCAGTGAAGGCTAATAATGGTAAGCAATTTTTAGGAATAAATAGATTATTTATTTATTTATTTTGAGACAGAGTCTCTCTCTGTCACCCAGGCTGACATGCAGTCCTCAGACTCCTGGGCTCAAGCTATCCTCCCATCTCAGCCTCCTTGAGTAGGTAAGACTAAAGGCATGCACCACCACCCCCAGCATTTTTTTTTTTTGAGATAAGGTCTCACTGTATTGTTTCCCATGCTGCTCTTGAACTCTTAGGCTCAAGCAATCTTCCCACCTTGCCCTCTGAAAGTGCTGGGATTAGAGGTATGTGCCATCACGCCTGGCCAGAAATTATTACTTTTTTATTTTTATTTTTATTTATTTTCGAGATGGAGTCTCGCTCTGTCGTCCAGGCTAGAGTGCAGTGGCGCAGTATCAGCTTACTGCAACCTCCACCTCCCAGGTTCTTGCCATTCTCCCACCTCAGCCTCCCAAGTAGCTGGGACTACAGGTGCCCGCCACCACACCCGGCTAATTTTTTGTTTTCATATTTTTAGTAGAGACGGGGTTTCACCGTGTTAGCCAGGATGGTCTCGATCTCCCGACCTCATGATCCACTTGCCTTAGCCTCTCAAAGTGCTGGGATTACAGGCATGAGTCACTGTGCCTGGCCAAATTATTTCTTAATTAAGGTAATCCATTTTTTTAGAAATAATGCTATTTTGCGCTTAATAGATTACAGCATAGTGTAAACATAACTTTTATACACACTGGGAAACCAAAAAATTCATGTGACTCACTATTGTAATATTTTTTATTGTCGTAGTTTGAAACTGAACCCAAAATATCTTCAAGGTATGCCTGTATATGGAAATCATATATCCGACAAGGGGTTAATATCCAGAATATATAAAGAATGCCTACAACTCAACAACAAAAACCACAAATACTCCAATTAAAAAATGATCTGCGTGGGATGGTTCACACCTGTAATCCCAGCGCTTTGGGAAGCTGAGATGGGATGATCACATGAGACCAGGAGTTTAAGATCAGCCTGGACAATATGGTAAGACCCTGTCTCTACAAAGAAAAAATGCTTTTAATTAGCTGGGTGTGGTGATGCATGCCTATAGTCCTAGCTACTTGGGAGGCTAAGGTGGGAGGATAGCTTGAGTCCAGGAGTTCGAAGTTACAGTCTCTTAAAAAAAAAAAAAAAAAAAGGCCAGGCGCGGTGGCTCAAGCCTGTAATCCCAGCACTTTGGGAGGCCGAGACGGGCGGATCACGAGGTCAGGACATCAAGACCATCCTGGCTAACATGGTGAAACCCCGTCTCTACTAAAAAATACAAAAAAAACCTAGCCGGGCGAGGTGGCGGGCGCCTGTAGTCCCAGCTACTCGGGAGGCTGAGGCAGGAGAATGGCGTAAACTCGGGCGGCAGAGCTTGCAGTGAGCTGAGATCCGGCCACTGCACTCCAGCTTGGGGACAGAGCGAGACTCCATCTCAAAAAAAAACAAAAAACAAAAAAAAAAAAAAAAAATGACTACTATTAGAAAGGAAACAACGCACATAGCAAGTGTTAGCAAGAATGTGAAAAAATTAGAACACTGTGCACTACTGAGAATGTAAAATAGTGCAACCACTATAGAAAAGGGATGGCAGTTCCTCAAAAAATTTAAAAATGAATAATGATACGACCCAGTCAATTACTTGTGGGTAGAGAATCAAAAGGATTAAAAACAGGTTCTCAAAAACACATCTGTACGCTCGTGTTAATAGCGGAATTACTCACAGATTTACCTTTTTACCTCAAAAAAAGCTAAATCTAGCTGAGCTACACAGCTAGAAAAAAAGAGTTAATCTGACTATCCAGTTAGTTAGCCAAGCTATGCAACAACTCATATTATTACAATATTATCATCAATCAGCAAAACTGGTTTTTAACCACAATTTGAGAAATAAGGCTGCTGTTGCTAAAAGATAGTCTTTAATGAAGTCATGTTACACCCAGGCAATAATTAAGATGATTTCTTGAATTCACGAAAAGGAACAACCAAATTTGATGCAATTTTTTTTTGTTTTTTTTTGAGATGGAGTTTCGCTTTTGGGGCCCACGCTGGAGTGCAAGGGGGCGATCTAGGCTCACTGCAACCTCTGCCTCCCGGGTTCAAGCGATTCTCCTCCTTCAGCGTCCCAAGTAACTGGGATTATAGGCGTACACCAACATGTCCAGCAAATTTTTGTATTTTTAGTAGAGACGGGGTTTCACCTCGTTGGCCAGGCTGGTCTCAAACTCCTGACCTCAGGTGATCCACCTGCCTTGTGCTACCAAAGTGCTGGGATGACAGGTGCAAGCCATTGCACCTGGCCACAATTTGATGCAATTTATATCCAAAACACATGATCAGTAAGATAAAGGTTTGCTGCCTTAAAACAGTTCTAAAGTTAGCTATAACTATATTATAAACTTAAGTTTAAACTATATAAATTTATAAAACAACTGCTTTTGGACATAATTTAGGTGTGATGTAGTTTTGCTGTCTAGTTAAAATGGTAAATGTTAAACCCTCACTGTCTTCAGACACTAACAGCTTATGGTAAACAACTTCTAATGAGACTGAACTAAGATGGGAGCTCAAATCCACAAAAAGAAATAAAGAGCACTGGATATGATAAATGTTGGTTAGTATAAAGATTTCTCTTAATTTCATTAAATAATATCATATAAAACCATAATAAAACTATAGGTTATTGGGTTTATAACATATATAGATGCATCTTATTTTCTCTTTTTTCATATATTTTATATATTCATATATATGAAAGATAAAAATAGCGCAACAGATGGACAACGAAATGAAGCTATGCTGGAGTGGAATTTCTGCATTTTAATAGAAGTTAATATTAATAATCTGAAATCATTTGTAGTAAGTTAGGATGCATTTTATAAACCCTACAGCAACCACTATACACACACACACACACACACACAAAAAAAAAATAGCAAAAAGAAAAATTCAGAAGAATTAAAATGGTATGCTACATTTTAACAAGAAAGGCACATGGTAAGCAGCTGTGCACATGCTCCTGCAGTAGCCTATATACACCTTGCCAGAAGTAGGGTTTTTCAAAACAATCAAGAAAACTAACAAATCTTATTTATTTACTTTTAGAGACAGGGTCTCACTCTGTTACCTAGGCTGGAGTGCAACAGCACGATCCCAGCTTACTGTAGCCTTGACCTCCTAGGCTCAGGTGATCCTCCAGCCTCAGACTTCTGAGTAGCTGGAACCACAGACGCATACTACCACACTGGCTAGTTTTTTTTTTTTTTTAATTTGTAGAGATGGGGTCTCCCTATGTTGCCCAGGCTGGTCTTGAACTTCTGGTCTCAAGTAATCCTGTCACCTCAGCCTCCCAAAGTGCTGGGATTACAGGCATGAGCCACAAGGCCCAACCCAAACCTTGGTTAATGATCAAGAAAAAAAGAGAAGACACAAATTATCAAAATTAAGAATGAAAGAGGACATCACTGCCAACCCCAAAGAAATTAAAAGGAGGGAATATTATGAACAATTTTATGTCAACATACTAGAAGACTTAGATAACCTGGATAAATTCCTAGAAAGACACAAATTACCAAAACTGACACAAGAAAACAGAAAATCTGAACAGATTCACAGCAAGTAAGGAAGGTGAATTTGAAATTTAAAATCTTCCCACAAAGAAAACCCCAGGACCAGAAGACTTTCACTGTTGAATTCTATCAAATACTCAAAGAAGACAGAAATAAGTCCTTTACAGACTCTTTCAGAATATAGAGGAAGAAGGACTTCATTCTCTAAGGCCAACATTTGCCTAATTACAAAGTCACAAAAGGACATCACAAGAAAAGAAAACTACAGACCAATGATAAAAATAACAGAAAACCCTTAGAATATTAGTGAACAAAATTCAACATTAAAAAAACCACCATACACCATGACCAAAAGAGATTTACCACAGGAGTGCAAGGTTGGCTTAATATCCAATAATTAATTTATGTAATACACCACACGAATAAAGGACACAAACCATGTGATCATCTCATTAGACACAGAAAATAGAAGGGAACTTCTCCAACTTGATAAAAGATTTATCTACCCCAAATCCACAGCCAACATCATATTTAATTGTAAAAGGCTAAAAACTCCCCCACTAAGGTCAGAAATAATTCAACAATGTCTGTTCTTGTCACTTCTGTTTAATACTCTACTGGGTATTCTAGCCAATGCAATGTTGAAACCAACAGAATCTGGATTAGAAAAGAAGATGTAAAACTGTCTATTCACAGATAACATGATACAGTATGTAGAAAATGCCAAGGAATCCACTAAAAACTACAAGAATAAGTTTAATAAGTATATGGGATACAGAAAAATATACAAAAATTATTTTATTTCTATATACTAGTAAGAAACAATCCAAAAATAAAACTAAGAAAACAAGTCTGATCAAAAAATAATAAAATACTTGGGAATAAATTTAACAAAGAAGTACAGGATTTGCTCACTGAATATGCAAAACATCACTGAAAGAAATTAAAGATCTAAATAAACAGAGACATTAAATGACTAGAAGATT
>NW_012103043.1:350230-350643 GCF_000951045.1 Mandrillus leucophaeus
TTTGGGAGGCAAGCCCCCAGGTTCTTATAAAAGAGCTTGATGGAGGGAGTTAGATTTCTTTTCGCCCTTCTGTCACAGTGTTCCTCCCCTCCAGAGCATGCAGCAACAGGGGCCATCTTGGAAGTAGAGAGGGAGCCCTTAACAGACACACTATCTGGTAGCACCTTAATCTTGGATTTCCCAGCATCCGGAACTATGAGAAATAAATTTATATTCTTTATAGATTTCCCAGCGTCAGGCACTTCATTATAGCAGCACAAACAGACTAAGACAAGATGTCATTAGGAGAATGAAAAGACAAGGTACAGACTGGGAGAAAATATATGTAAATTACATAGCTGATAAATGTATATTCAGAATATATAAAGAACTCTTATAATTCAATAACAAGACAGATAACCCAATTAAGAACT
>NW_012103043.1:351458-352724 GCF_000951045.1 Mandrillus leucophaeus
AAATTAGCTGGGTGTGGCAGCACATACCTGTAGTCCCGACTACTCAGGAGGCTGAGGCATTATTACTTGAACCTGGGAGGCAGAGGCTGCAGTGAGCCAAGATCGCGCCACTGCACTCCAGCCTGGGCAACAGAGCAAGACTCCTTCTCAAAAAAAGAAAAGAAAAGAAAAGAAAAAAGCTAAACAGGCCGGTAGTGGTGGCTCATGCCTGTAATCCCAGCACTTTGGGAGGCCAAGGGGGTGGATCACGAGGTCAGGAGTTCAAGACCAGCGTGGCCGAGATGGTGAAACCCTGTCTCTACTGAAAACACAAAAATTAGCAAGGTGCAATGGCAGGTGCCTGTAATCCTAGCTACTCGGGAGGCTGAGGCACTTAAGAATCACTTGAACCCGGGCAGCAGAGGTTACAGTGAGCCAAGATCACGCCACTGTACTCCAGCCTGGGTGGGTGATAGAGTGAGACTCCATCTCAAAAAAAAAAAAAAAAAAAAAAAAACTAAACAAATTTATCATATGATACAGCAATTCTACTCCATCCAAGGGAAATGAAAATATATGTCCACATGCACACATATGTTTATTGCAGCACTATTTATAATAGCAAAGACATGGAACCAACCCAAATGCCCATCAGTGATAGACTGGAAAATGTGGTACATATACACCATGGAATGCTATGCAGCCACAAAAAGGAATGAAATCATGTCCTTTGCAGGGACATGGATGAAGCTGGAAGCCATCATCCTCAGCAAACTAACACAGGAACAGAAAACCAAACACCGCATATTCTCACTCATAAGTGGGAGGTGAACAAGAGAACATGGACACAGTGAGGGGAATAACACACACCAGGCCTGTCAGGGGAGTGGGGGGCGAGGAGAGGGAGAGCATCAGGACAAAGTTAATGTATGCAGGGCTTAAAACCTAGATGATGGGTTGATAGGGGAAGCAAACCACCATGACACATGCATACCTATGGAATAAACCTGCACGTTCTACACATGTATCCTGGAACTTAAATAAAAAAAAAAAAAAAAAAAAAAAGCCAGGTGCAGTGGCTCACCCCTGTAATCCCAGCACTTTGGGAGGCCGACACGGGCAGATCACGAGGTCAGGAGATCAAGACCATCCTGGCCAACATGGTGAAACCCCATCTCTACTAAAAATACAAAAATTAGCTGGGTGTGGCAGCACATACCTGTAGTCCCGACTACTCAGGAGGCTGAGGCATTATTACTTGAACCTGGGAGGCAGAGGCTGCAGTGA
>NW_012103043.1:353269-360321 GCF_000951045.1 Mandrillus leucophaeus
GGCTGTGGGAATGGTTCTAAACAGGCAAGAGGAAACTTTCTGGGGTGGTAGACATGTTCCAAAACTATATTGTAGTGATGATTCCACAACTCTATGAATTTAAAAATCACTTAGAAAGAGTGAATGTTATGGTATGTAAGTTATACTTGAAAAAAGCAGACAAAGAAAGATAAAAAAAAAAAAAAATCTGGACCAAAAATTTTTGGTGGTACACTGCCAGGATGGGGGTACCTTTTAGTGTCAAGCAGCCTTAGATCACAGAGGAAATTTCCTCTAGCTTGAAAACTTGTCAAGCTGTCCTTAGCCTGGTTTAAATGAACATGTGTTTATGAGGCACAAAATATTCAGCATCACAAAAAGGACCAAAAAAGGACCAACCTTCTTTGGGAACCACTTCAGGTCAGACTTAAGTAGTCAAGGTGAGGAGGGGGCCTTCGGGGGGTACCATTCCCCCTCCTCTATCCCCCACTGAGCTCAGTGCCTACTCTCCACACAGGCACTAGATTAGCCTATACTCCATCTACCTCTAAAAATTAAAAGAAAAAAGGTAAAGTTTGTAAAAAGAAATACATATAAATACTGAAAAGGTAATGTGATATGGTTTGGCTCTGTGTCCCCACTCAAATCGCATCTCCAGTTGTAGTTCCCAATGTTGGAGACGGACCTGGTAGGAAGTGATTAGATCATGGAGGGAGACGTCCCACTTGCTGTTCTGGTGATGGTGAGTGAGTTCTCAGATCTGATGGGTAAAAGTGTGTCTGTGGCTACTGTGGACACCCTGCCTATGGGTTAGCCCTGCTCTGTGCAATAATAGCTCACTACAGCTTTGAACTCCTGGGCTCAAGTAATTCTCCCGCCTTGGCCTCCCAAAGCACTGGGATTACAGACATGAGCCACCTGGCCTAGCCCTTTTTGTAAAAGGAGGTCCGAGAGCTGCTTCATGAGCCCCTTTCCAATCACAAAATTTCACCAGCCAAAATGGGAAAAATCTGTGAGATACAAGGTGAGGCCCCACACCCTGTATTTCTGCATTGGATCCTAGGAGCTAGTCAAGGTGTGTGATACCGCAGAGGACTCTGCGGAGCTCACCTGCAAATCAATCATCTCCATCAACCAATCACTATACAAACAACTTTCTTCAAAGACAGTTTGCTCATTTGGGCATATGGCCTTGAAAACACACTGTACATCCTCCACTTGTCTACGATTTGTACTACAATGATCCGAGATTTGACTGCTACAGAATTAGCAGTAAAAATAAGATAAAGCTGGTCAGGCACAGTGGCTCACACTTGTAATCCCAGCACTCTGGGAGGCCGAGGCGGGTGGATCACAAGGTCAGGAGATCAAGGCCATTCTGGCTAACACGGTGAAATCCCGTTTCTACTAAAAATAGAAAAATTAGCCAGGCGTGATGGCAGGCACCTGTAGTCCCAGCTACTTGGGAGGCTGAGGCAGGAGAATGGCGTGAACCCAGGAGGCAGAGCTTGCAGTGAGCCGAGATCGCGCCACTGCACTCCAGCCAGGGTGACAGAGCCAGACTCCATCTCAAAAAATAAATAAATAAATAAATAAATAAATAAATAAAGATAAACCTTAAAATTATCTCTCTTTTTGGTTCTAGAGCCTTACACTTCCCTACACAAAAGAAAACAGGACTCAACATGTTATAGCTGAAGTGATTTATATGACCATTAAGAATAAAAATAAAAAGGAGCAGCCCCTGCCACCTGGAAGCTGGCCTGGCAATCACAGCAAGGCCATGCTGCTCTCCTGATGGACATAAACCACCTTGGAGAACAGCAGCCTCAGGCAAGGGCCCTCTGAGACCATGATCAAGTGAGACAGAGCAAGCACAGAAACAACAAGGTTACTGCGCAACTCACAAAATACCAACACCCCTCTCTTTCAGCTAAAATAAGTGACTGCTATTTCTTTACCCATTAGAGCGTTCTCACTCTAGTCTTCCCTCCCTAATAGATAAGATTTATTGAGATACACAATCATAAAAATTACCCCCACTTGCTGCCAGCATCCAATCCACAGCAAACCCCTGCTTCCTTAGATTACCCCCTACATCATCCAACCAAAGCCCAAATCCTATAAAAGGCTCTACCACCTTCTTACCGAGACACCTCCCAGGTCCCCATGGCGTGTGTTCTCTCCCACTGCAACAATAAACCCATCTTGTTCAACTGCAAGTGTGTTCCTGGTGGTCTTTGGCCGGAAGGGACTGACAATATCTAACCACTGCGTTCTCTCTACTCCCCAACTCCACACCAGAACACACACACACACCCCCTAAGAGCTCCACACTGCACATTGTTAGAAAGAACTGTACCAGAAAACCAGGAAGACTAAAATGCAGATCATTTTTAAGACCTACTGAGAACACTAAACAGCAAACAACATGCTAAATAAGGTCTCGCAAAAGTACAACAACAAGGCTGGGTACAGTGGCTCATTCCTATAATCCAAGCACTCTGAGAGGCCCTTGAGGCCAGGAGCTCAAGACCAGCCTGAACAACACGGTGAGACCCCCTTCTCTACAAATTTTTTTTTAAGTACTACAACAACATAAAATGCAGAAAAGGGCAACGCTACAAGGCAAATATTCCATCAAAAACAGCCAAGGGATAAGTGACAAAGTAAGATAAGATAAAAGAAACATTAATATTCCAGAATAGCAATAATTTCTAACTAAAATAGTTTATACTGCTTATACTATATGTTCAAAAATAATTACTTTGACAAGATTACAAGGGAAAAGGTAGGGTTGGTAATAGACCAAAGATCCTTTCAAATAAAAGAATTTCAGTTATTTCTTTTTAAATAGAAAGGTCTTAACTTCCAGATGTCCTTCTATCTACTGAAATGACCAAGTAGACACTACTTCTGTAACAAAATAGAAGCCTAGGTAAAGCTAATATTTGGCATTCACAAATTTTAGGTCCAGAAACAGTTTTTGCTTATCATTTTTTTTTTTTTTTAAATTGAGTTTGGCTCTTGTTGCCCAGGCTGGAGTGCAATGGCACGATCTCGGCTCACTGCAACCTCCACCTCCCGGGTTCAAGCTATTCTCCTGCCTCAGCCTTCCTGAGTAGCTGGGATTACAGGCATGCACCACCACACCCGGCTAATTTTTTGTATTTTTAGTAGAGATGGGGTTTCTCCATGTTGGTCAGGTTAGTCTTTGAACTCCCGACCTCAGGTGATCCACCCGCCTCGGCCTCCCCAAGTGCGGCGATTATAGGCGTGAGCCACCGCGGCTGGCCCAGTTTTTGCTTTTCAAAGTAAGTGATAATGCATTTCACATAAAACATTAAGTCTACTGCATACATAATCCTTTTATTTCCCAAATGAAGGCAATATAAGAAGATTCTGTATTTTTCGAGATAACTAGAAGGCTTTAAGCACCCAAGATGCCCTGATTTCAAGGTAGTGAAATTTTATTAATTATCAGCTCCTCTACCATTGATGTGTTTCACAGGAGGAAAACCCCCAAGCCTGTATCGTCGGATAACTGGAAGCACCACTGCAGCAGGCCCTCGGGCAAGGGGGCCACACAGCCTTCCTGGGAAACATGCACAGTGCTGTTGTGCGTTCCTAGTCGCATGAAGACAAAGGCTTGGGCATTTTCTTCCTCCTGGTGTGTCTGGCACTGTGGGTGATGTTACCGAGAAGCTCTGGTGCTCAGGGGCCTCTTAGTAGAGCACACTAAATATAACTTTTGCTAAAACTTTTGGAATTAAGTTGAATACTATTGATGACACTTTGCCATGAGCTTAGTGACACTTGTTCAATATTTAAGGTAACACAGCAGTTAAAGTGAGATAAGATTCCTTTCTAACAATCCCATCAGGTTTACCTTTCAGAGCTATCACCTTAGAGGCCGGATTCATGATGGCACTCTCTGCAGAGATAGGCCGTCGGATCGGAGCCATTGGGTCACTCATGTCAATGATCGTGACCTGTGCCTGCTCACCAGCTTTCTCTCGGATACATATGAACTTGTCAGATTCCATGGTCAGTGTGCTGAACCCAATGTTGGCTGGATTAATTCCAAGGTTTTGGAGCTAAACAGAAAAAAAGCATTTGATTAATTTTTTTTTTCCTCTGAAATGGATTGACCCTAGCCAACAGCAAAGGAGGAGAAGTTAAATAAAATTTAGAAAAAAGTTAACATTAGGTAAACACTTGAAGCAAACATTAGCTTGCTTTTCTACACCTGTAATAGATCCACCCAAGTCTGTGAATCAATTCTCAAGGGGATGACCAACCCACAGTGGAGATAAGACATGTGCAGGATGACACTAGGCAGTGTCAAGGATGCCACAAGTGATACAGACAGGAAGAGATGAGTTGGGGGTGAACTCCCAAAGAACACCATCAGATAAGGTGTCACAGATAAGCCCACCACTGATGAGAGCTTTGGAAGGAAGGAGATCTTGGAGAGGTGAAGGCGAGGGAAGCAGAAGGGAAAAGGGGAGGAAACACAAAACCTGGTTTCTCCATAAGGCAAGAAAAAAGAATTGGCCAAAGGTTTTTGCTTAAATATTTCCCTAGATATCATCAAATCTGTCCAAATCTGATTTGAAGGAATTTCTAAGTCAGTGTGAATACTTCCTGGAGAGTCTGAGGTTAATAAGAAAGTCAGCAGGTTGGCACATCTTCCACGGCTGATGGATTCCTTCTACTGTGTAAACTGAAACCAGGTGCCTTTCTCCAAAGGCCATCTTATACCAGTGACTGGGCTAAATCAAGACCTGTTAATGGGATAAGCTTCAGTGAAAAACTCTGGGAAAACACACACTCAAGAAATGTTTATCATTCCCATAAAGCACCAAGCTTATTTCTACAAATTTCCCTGCTCTGACCTACCTATAAGACACCTTTATTTATTTATTTATTTTTTTGAGATGGAGTCTCGCTCTGTCACCCAGGCTGGAGTGCAGTGGCCGGATCTCAGCTCACTGCAAGCTCCGCCTCCCGGGTTTACGCCATTCTCCTGCCTCAGCCTCCCAAGTAGCTGGGACTACAGGCGCCCGCCACCACGCCTGGCTAGTTTTTTGTATTTTTTAGTAGAGACGGGGTTTCACCGTGTCAGCCAGGATGGTCTCGATCTCCTGACCTTGTGATCCGCCCGTCTCGGCCTCCCAAAGTGCTGGGATTACAGGCTTGAGCCACCGCGCCCGGCCGACGATACCTTTATTTTTAAACACTGTTCTGTTCAGCTCCAATTCTACTGCTACTGATTTGACCATTTAACATCTGTTACCTTGTGTAACCTTGAAGAGGCTCACACTAGCAACAAAGATCATGGAGCACTGTGTTAAAATCACCACCACCCTTTGGAAGGAACACAAGTGAGACTGTTCATACTGCGAGTATAACTCAGGACGGTGCCTTGTTTGTCTTTTGTAGCAGAGTCTAGCACATACTGGATGTTCCAGCTGCTGAGTGGAGCAGGCTACACGACAACAGGTCACCTCATCTCATCCTCCTGTTAACCCACTGAGACAAGCATCTCACATACACTTTACACTTGGGCAAAACAAAGTGTTGGGGTTCAGAAATCTTTCAGAAGTTACAAAGCTGATTAATGATGGAGCCAGGTATAATAAAGCCTGTGTTCAGACCACAATACTGAGTTCTTTGAAATTCATATTCCATTTTAACACAGAAAAGATAAACTAAGTGGTGATTATGTTCCCAAATGAGTCCACCAAAACAAACAAAAAACAGATATAACAGCAAAAAACAAAACATTACTTCATAGCTGCAGTGAAATAATTTTTTTAAAAATAGAACTTGCCAGTTGATATTGCCATTATTACAAGAAAGTCCCTTCATATTCCAAACTTGGGTTATAGCAAAGAAAATAATGCTAGCAGTGGTTTATGAAGGATAGGAAAAACCAAAGTATTTATCCTGTTCTCACACATCCCTCAACACAAGATTTCTAACACCAGATGTGTGGGGGTTTCTCCAGCAGACACCACCTGGATATCCTACAATTTAATTCAATTCTAACAATATATACCTAGAGATAGTATCAGATCCCATAGGCTGAGGGCTCAGTCCCATAAGACTGACTCCACTTCAGACACTAATCGCAAGCCCCAGGCTGCAGCCTGTACTTCTGACCATCCAGCTATAAACCAGGGTTCCCATGACCTTCTTCCTGGGTTTGACTAATTTGTTGGAGTGGCTAACACAACTCAAGAGACACGTTTCTCATTTATTACAAAGGATATTACAAAGGACACTGACGAACTGCCAGATGAAAGAGGCGCTTAGAGAAAGGCGCAAGGGGTGTCCTTGCCTTTTCCAGCACACGGCTCTCCAGGAACCTCCATGTGTTCAGCTATCATGGAGCTCCCGAAATCTATCTACACATCAGCACCACACTATTTTATTTATGGAGGTTTTGTAACATCTGGTAGGGCCTGCTGTCCTTTGCACTTGTTACTTTTGAAATTTTCTTAGGTATTATATTGCTTAACTTTTTTGTAAGTCTAAAAAAAAATTTCAAGCCCCCAAATAAGAATATGGGGGTCATCTGTGGCAGGCGAAGTCATGAGACTGGATGGTAGCACCGAGAGAGACCGTGAAGAGTGAGAGAATGGCTTGGGAGCCCAGGGCACAGAGCCCCAGGACACACCAAGGCTTAGAAGGGAAGCAGAGGAGCAGCCCATGAAGATGGACATAATTTACTCACGTAAAGTTAACATACTTAAGTAAACCAAGAATAAAAGATAACAGAAGTCCCACAAGTGCAACCACTGATACTTAGTAAACCAGGAAACCACATTAGCACAACCAAAGAAAACCTCCCAGTCTCACCAACTCTCTTACAAATCAGCCATGTTCAAATTCCATCATCCTCTCCTAGTTTAGTTCCCTGCTGGATTATACAACAACATCCAAGGTCATAAATTCCTGGAGGACACAGATCAGATTAGTGGGGTTTTTGTTTTGTTTTGTTTTGTTTTGTTTTTGAGACGGAGTCTAGCTCTGTCCCCCAGACTGGAGTGCAGTGGCGTGATCTC
>NW_012103043.1:365361-366965 GCF_000951045.1 Mandrillus leucophaeus
AAAAAAAAAAAAAAAAAAGTCACACAAAAAGACAAATATTGTATGATTCCATTTATATCCAGTATGTAGAACAGTCAAATCTACAGAAACAGAAACAAAAAGTAGATGGTTTTAGGGGGAGGAGTGTGAATGGGGGAGTCATTTCTTAATAGGTATGGAGCATCTGTTTTACAAGATGAAAAGAGTTTTGGAGATGGATGGTGGTGATGGCTGCACAACAATTTGAATGTACTTAATATCGCTAAAGTGTACACCTAAAAATGGTTAAGATGATAAATTTTATGTTATATGTATTTTACCACAATTTGAAAACTTGGAAAAAAATAACAAAGAGTTCTCTCTTGGAGATACATCCTAAAGTGTTTAAGGATAAAACAAGATGTCAGGAATTAGCCTCAATATAATTTGGTAGTGATTGGAGACATAAGTAAAACAAAGCTGGCCACGTATTGGTAAGCAACCCATTCTTGGTCTTGTCGACCTATCCGGATTTTCTGGCTTTAGCACAATAGGACTGGATGCTCTCCAGACAGAGCAGTGCATATAACTGGGCCTGAGTTTTCTAAATTGTCATTTTGTTCTCAGTTTGGGGATCAATATTGGGTTAATATGGTGACATTCTGATTTCAACTCCAAATATCAAGAATTTGTAACCCTGAATAATCTGTATCCAACCTCTTGAGCATAGTGGGTTTTTAAATAATAGTAGTTGAGTCAAGTTCCTTATCTAAGAGCATATATACACATGTATGGCATTTGAAAAAGGTAAAAGGACCTCACAAATAAGACAGTGTCTTAACATCTGAGAATAGTGGATCCAAAAATAAGATAAAGACTATCAGATGAAATTAAGACAGTAGTTCTCAACCAGGAGTGCTATCCTGCAGTCTTCAGAAATGGGAAAGGGGCAGCCAGGCGCGGTGGCTCACGCTTGTAATCCTAGCACTTTGGGAGGCCAAGGTGGGCAGATCAGAAGGTCAAGAGATGGAGACCATCCTGGCCAACATGGTGAAACCCCATCTTTACTAAAAATACAAAAATTACCTGGACATGGTGGTATGCACCTGTAGTCTCAGCGACTTGGGAGGCTGAGGCAGGAGAATCGCTTGAACCCAGGAGGCACAGGCTGCAGTGAGCCGAGATCGCACCACTGCACTCCAGCGACTGGCAACAGTCGCAAGACTGCGTCTCAAAAAAAAAAAGAAGGAAAAAAAAGAAAAAGAAAAGAAATAGGCAAGGGGATCGGGCGCAGTGGCTCACGCCTGTAATCCCAGCACTTTGGGAGGCCAAGGCAGGTGGATCACTTGAGATCAGTTCAAGACCAGCCTGGCCAACATGGTAAAACCCCGTCTCCACTAAAAATACAAAAATTAGCCGGGTCTGGTGGCATATGCCTGTAATCCCAGTTACTCAGGAGGCTGAGGCAGGAGAACCCAGGAGGTGGAGGCTGTAGCAAGTCAGGATCACGCCACTGCACTCCAGCCTGGGCGACAGAGCAAGACTCTATCTCAAAAAAAGAAAAAAAATGGCCAGGCGCGGTGGCTCAAGCCTGTAATCTCAGCACTTTGGGAGACCGAGACAGGCGGATCACGAGGTCAGGAGAT